>NC_138293.1:104715000-104725000 GCF_965601325.2 Salmo salar
TCTGTTCTATTCTATTATATTCTGTTCTGTTCTACTCTATTCTATTCTGTTCTATTCTACTCTGTTCTGTTCTATTCTACTCTGTTCTGTTCTACTCTAATCTGTTCTGTTCTATTCTATTATATTCTGTTCTACTCTAATCTGTTCTGTTCTATTCTACTCTATTCTATTCTGTTCTACTCTGTTCTGTTCTACTCTAATCTGTTCTGTTCTACTCTATTCTGTTCTACTCTAATCTGTTCTGTTCTATTCTATTCTGTTCTATTCTATTCTGTTCTACTCTCATCTGTTCTGTTCTATTCTATTATATTCTGTTCTACTCTCATCTGTTCTGTTCTATTCTATTATATTCTGTTCTACTCTAATCTGTTCTATTCTATTATATTCTGTTCTACTCTATTCTGTTCTATTATATTATATTCTGTTCTACTCTAATCTGTTCTGTTCTACTCTATTCTGTTCTATTATATTCTGTTCTACTCTATTGTGTTCTATTCTATTCTGTTCTGTTCTATTATATTCTGTTCTATTCTATTCTATTATGTTCTGTTCTATTCTGTTCTATTCTACTCTAATCTGTTCTATTCTATTATATTCTGTTCTGTTCTACTCTATTCTATTCTGTTCTATTCTACTCTGTTCTGTTCTATTCTACTCTGTTCTGTTCTACTCTAATCTGTTCTGTTCTATTCTATTATATTCTGTTCTACTCTAATCTGTTCTGTTCTATTCTACTCTATTCTATTCTGTTCTACTCTGTTCTGTTCTACTCTAATCTGTTCTGTTCTACTCTATTCTGTTCTACTCTAATCTGTTCTGTTCTATTCTATTCTGTTCTACTCTCATCTGTTCTGTTCTATTCTATTCTATTCTATTCTGTTCTACTCTCATCTGTTCTATTCTATTATATTCTGTTCTACTCTCATCTGTTCTGTTCTATTCTATTATATTCTGTTCTACTCTATTCTGTTCTATTCTATTCTGTTCTACTCTAATCTGTTCTGTTCTATTATATTCTGTTCTGTTCTGTTCTATTCTATTATATTCTGTTCTACTCTATTATATTCTGTTCTACTCTAATCTGTTCTGTCTGTTCTGTTCTACTCTATTCTGTTCTACTCGAATCTGTTCTGTTCTACTCTATTCTGTTCTATTATATTCTGTTCTACTCTATTGTGTTCTATTCTATTCTGTTCTATTATGTTCTGTTCTATTCTATTATATTCTGTTCTACTCTATTGTGTTCTATTCTATTCTGTTCTATTATGTTCTGTTCTATTCTATTATATTCTGTTCTACTCTAATCTGTTCTGTTCTATTCTACTCTATTCTGTTCTATTATATTATATTCTGTTCTACTCTAATCTGTTCTGTTCTACTCTATTCTGTTCTGTTCTATTCTATTATATTCTGTTCTACTCTATTCTGTTCTGTTCTACTCTATTCTGTTCTATTATATTATATTCTGTTCTACTCTATTCTGTTCTATTATGTTCTGTTCTACTCTAATCTGTTCTGTTCTACTCTAATCTGTTCTGTTCTACTCTATTCTGTTCTATTATGTTCTGTTCTACTCTATTAAATTCTGTTCTACTCTAATCTGTTCTGTTCTACTCTAATCTGTTCTGTTCTACTCTATTCTGTTCTGTTCTACTCTAATCTGTTCTGTTCTACTCTATTCTGTTCTGTTCTATTATATTCTGTTCTACTCTATTCTGTTCTATTCTGTTCTACTCTAATATGTTCTGTTCTACTGTAATCTATTCTGTTCTACTCTAATCTGTTCTGTTCTACTGTAATCTGTTCTGTTCTACTCTATTCTGTTCTACTCTATTCTGTTCTGTTCTATTATATTCTATTCTATTATATTCTGTTCTACTCTATTCTGTTCTATTCTATTCTGTTCTACTCTAATCTGTTCTGTTCTATTATATTCTGTTCTGCTTCTACGCTCTCTATTATATTCTGTTCTACTCTACGCGCGCGTCTACCTATTCTGTTCTACTCGAATCTGTTCTGTTCTACTCTATTCTGTTCTATTATATTCTGTTCTACTCTATTGTGTTCTATTCTATTCTGTTCTATTATGTTCTGTTCTATTATATTATATTCTGTTCTACTCTAATCTGTTCTGTTCTACTCTATTCTGTTCTGTTCTATTCTATTATATTCTGTTCTACTCTATTCTGTTCTGTTCTACTCTATTCTGTTCTATTATATTATATTCTGTTCTACTCTATTCTGTTCTACTCTATTCTGTTCTACTCTAATCTGTTCTGTTCTACTCTAATCTGTTCTGTTCTACTCTATTCTGTTCTGTTCTACTCTAATCTGTTCTGTTCTATTCTACTCTGTTCTGTTCTACTCTAATCTGTTCTGTTCTATTCTATTATATTCTGTTCTACTCTAATCTGTTCTGTTCTGTTCTATTCTACTCTATTCTATTCTGTTCTACTCTGTTCTGTTCTACTCTAATCTGTTCTGTTCTACTCTATTCTGTTCTACTCTAATCTGTTCTGTTCTATTCTATTCTGTTCTATTCTATTCTGTTCTACTCTCATCTGTTCTGTTCTATTCTATTCTGTTCTATTCTATTCTGTTCTACTCTCATCTGTTCTACTCTATTCTGTTCTACTCTATTCTGTTCTGTTCTATTATATTCTATTATATTATATTCTGTTCTACTCTATTCTGTTCTATTCTATTCTGTTCTACTCTAATCTGTTCTGTTCTACTGTAATCTGTTCTGTTCTACTCTATTCTGTTCTACTCTATTCTGTTCTATTATATTATATTATATTATATTCTGTTCTATTCTATTCTGTTCTATTCTATTCTGTTCTACTCTAATCTGTTCTGTTCTATTATATTCTGTTCTGTTCTGTTCTATTCTATTATATTCTGTTCTACTCTATTATATTCTGTTCTACTCTAATCTGTTCTGTCTGTTCTGTTCTACTCTATTCTGTTCTACTCGAATCTGTTCTGTTCTACTCTATTCTGTTCTATTATATTCTGTTCTACTCTATTGTGTTCTATTCTATTCTGTTCTATTATGTTCTGTTCTATTCTATTATATTCTGTTCTACTCTATTGTGTTCTATTCTATTATGTTCTGTTCTATTCTATTCTATTCTGTTCTATTATGTTCTGTTCTATTCTATTATATTCTGTTCTACTCTAATCTGTTCTGTTCTATTCTACTCTATTCTGTTATATTCTATTATATTCTGTTCTACTCTAATCTGTTCTGTTCTATTCTACTCTATTCTGTTCTATTATATTATATTCTGTTCTACTCTATTCTGTTCTGTTCTATTCTATTATATTCTGTTCTACTCTATTCTGTTCTGTTCTACTCTATTCTGTTCTGTTCTATTATATTATATTCTGTTCTACTCTATTCTGTTCTATTATGTTCTGTTCTACTCTAATCTGTTCTGTTCTACTCTAATCTGTTCTGTTCTACTCTATTCTGTTCTATTATGTTCTGTTCTACTCTATTAAATTCTGTTCTACTCTAATCTGTTCTGTTCTACTCTAATCTGTTCTGTTCTACTCTATTCTGTTCTGTTCTACTCTAATCTGTTCTGTTCTACTCTATTCTGTTCTGTTCTATTATATTCTGTTCTACTCTATTCTGTTCTATTCTGTTCTACTCTAATATGTTCTGTTCTACTGTAATCTGTTCTGTTCTACTCTAATCTGTTCTGTTCTACTCTATTCTGTTCTATTCTATTCTGTTCTACTCTAATCTGTTCTGTTCTATTATATTCTGTTCTATTACATTCTGTTCTGTTCTATTCTATTATATTCTGTTCTACTCTAATCTGTTCTATTATATTATATTCTGTTCTACTCTAATCTGTTCTGTTCTACTCTATTCTGTTCTATTATATTATATTCTGTTCTACTCTAATCTGTTCTGTTCTACTGTAATCTGTTCTGTTCTACTCTATTCTGTTCTACTCTATTCTGTTCTACTCTAATCTGTTCTGTTCTACTCTAATCTGTTCTGTTCTACTCTAATCTGTTCTGTTCTACTCTATTCTGTTCTGTTCTACTCTAATCTGTTCTGTTCTACTCTAATCTGTTCTGTTCTACTCTGTTCTGTTCTGTTCTATTCTATTTTTTTCTGTTCTAATGATATTGCTGTAACAGAGATTTGTGGTAGTATCAACCAACCGACCGACCGACCGACCAACCAACCAACCAACCAATCAACCAACCAATCAACCAACCAACCAACCAATCAACCAACCAACCAACCAACCAACCAATCAACCAACCAACCAACCCCCCAACCAACCAATCAATCAATCCAATTTATTTATAAAGCCCTTCTTACATCAGCTGATATCTCAAAGTGCTGTACAGAAACCCAGCCTAAAACCCCCAAAACAGCAAGCAATGCAGGTGTAGAAGCATGGTGGCTAGGAAAAACTCCCTGAAAGGCCAGAACCTAGGAAGAAACCTAGAGAGGAACCAGGCTATGAGGGGTGGCTAGGAAAAACTCCCCTAGAAAGGCCAGAACCTAGGAAGAAACCTAGAGAGGAACCAGGCTATGAGGGGTGGCCAGTCCTCTTCTGGCTGTACTGGGTAGAGAAGGAACCAGGCTATAATATAGACCAGTGGTATTGATGATATAGACCAGTGGTATTGATGATATAGACCAGTGGTATTGATGATATAGACCAGTGGTATTGATGATATAGACCAGTGGTATTGATGATATAGACCAGTGATATTGATGATATAGACCAGTGATATTGATGATATAGACCAGTGGTATTGATAATATAGACCAGTGGTATTGATAATATAGACCAGTGGTATTGATGATATAGACCAGTGGTATTGATAATATAGACCAGTGGTATTGATGATATAGACCAGTGGTATTGATGATATAGACCAGTGGTATTGATAATATAGACCAGTGATATTGATAATATAGACCAGTGGTATTGATGATATAGACCAGTGGTATTGATAATATAGACCAGTGGTATTGATAATATAGACCAGTGTTATTGATGATATAGACCAGTGGTATTGATGATATAGACCAGTGGTATTGATGATATAGACCAGTGATATAGACCAGTGGTATTGATGATATAGACCAGTGATATAGACCAGTGGTATTGATGATATAGACCAGTGGTATTGATGATATAGACCAGTGGTATTGATAATATAGACCAGTGGTATTGATGATATAGACCAGTGGTATTGATAATATAGACCAGTGGTATTGATAATATAGACCAGTGGTATTGATGATATAGACCAGTGGTATTGATAATATAGACCAGTGGTATTGATAATATAGACCAGTGGTACTGATGATATAGACCAGTGGTATTGATGATATAGACCAGTGGTATTGATGATATAGACCAGTGGTATTGATGATATAGACCAGTGGTATTGATAATATAGACCAGTGGTATTGATGATATAAACCAGTGGTATTGATGATATAGACCAGTGATATTGATAATATAGACCAGTGATATAGACCAGTGGTATTGATAATATAGACCAGTGATATAGACCAGTGGTATTGATAATATAGACCAGTGATATTGATTATATAGACCAGTGATATAGACCAGTGGTATTGATAATATAGACCAGTGATATTGATTATATAGACCAGTGGTATTGATGATATAGACCAGTGGTATTGATTATATAGACCAGTGATATTGATAATATACACCAGTGATATAGACCAGTGGTATTGATAATATAGACCAGTGGTATTGATAATATAGACCAGTGGTATTGATAATATAGACCAGTGGTATTGATGATATAGACCAGTGGTATTGATAATATAGACCAGTGGTATTGATAATATAGACCAGTGGTATTGATAATATAGACCAGTGATATAGATGATACAGACCAGTGATATAGACCAGTGGTATTGATAATATAGACCAGTGGTATTGATGATATAGACCAGTGGTATTGATAATATAGACCAGTGGTATTGATAATATAGACCAGTGGTATTGATAATATAGACCAGTGGTATTGATGATATAGACCAGTGATATTGATGATATAGACCAGTGGTATTGATAATATAGACCAGTGGTATTGATAATATAGACCAGTGGTATTGATAATATAGACCAGTGGTATTGATAATATAGACCAGTGGTATTGATGATATAGACCAGTGATATTGATGATATAGACCAGTGGTATTGATAATATAGACCAGTGGTATTGATAATATAGACCAGTGGTATTGATAATATAGACCAGTGATATTGATAATATAGACCAGTAATATTGATAATATAGACCAGTGGTATTGATAATATAGACCAGTAATATTGATAATATAGACCAGTGGTATTGATGATATAGACCAGTGGTATTGATGATATAGACCAGTGGTATTGATAATATAGATCAGTGTTATTGATAATATAGACCAGTGGTATTGATAATATAGACCAGTGGTATTGATAATATAGACCAGTAATATTGATAATATAGACCAGTGGTATTGATGATATAGACCAGTGGTATTGATGATATAGACCAGTGGTATTGATAATATAGATCAGTGTTATTGATAATATAGACCAGTGGTACTGATAATATAGACCAGTGGTATTGATAATATAGACCAGTAATATTGATAATATAGACCAGTGATTCTGTTGCTTCCATTCTAATCCCAGACTGGGGACCAATTCTCCACTACAGAGACATAACACTAATCTGTCGTTAACACTGTGTGTGTTTGTTTGTGTGTGTATGTGTGTGTGTGTGTGTGTGTGTGTGTGTGTGTGTGTGTGTGTGTGTGTGTGTGTGTGTGTGTGTGTGTGTGTGTGTGTGTGACAAACAGAAAGACCGACTCCCTATATCTTTAAGTCATTACCACTGCCTTCTCACACACACACACACACACACACACACACACACACACACACACACACACACACACACACACACACACACACACACACACACACACACACACACACACACACACACACACACACACACACACACACATCTGGACAGTCAGAGACAGTGTTGAGACAGTTAGGGGCAGGCGAGGGGGAGAGAGAAAAAGAAAGAGACAGAGAGAGAGAGAAAGAGAGAGAGAGGGTTAGGGCCAGGCTGAGGAGTCAGAGAGGTAAAGGAATAGAGAGAGAATCTGCATGCAGAATTCTGCAAAAAATATCCTCTGTGCTCAGAAAAGAGCTGTTCAATTCTACAACCACCTAAAAGGAAGTGATTCCCAAACCTTCCATAACAAAGCCTTCACCTACAGAGAGATGAACCTGGAGAAGAGTCCCCTAAGCAAGCTGGTCCTGGGGTTCTGTTCACAAACACAAACACACCCCACAGAGCCCCAGGACAGCAACACAGTTAGACCCAACCAAATCATGAGAAAACAAAAATATAATTACTTGACAAATTGGAAAGAATTAACAAAAAAAGAGCGAACTAGAATGCTATTTGTCCCTAAACAGAGAGTACAACGTGGCAGAATACCTGACCACTGTGACTGACCCAAACTTAAGGAAAGCGTTGACTATGTACAGACTCAGTGAGCATAGCCTTGCTATTGAGAAAGGCCGCCGTAGGCAGACCTGGCTCTCAAGAGAAGACAGGCTATGTGCAACACTGCCCACAAAATTAGTTTCAAACTGAGCTGCACTTCCTAACCTCCTGCCCAATGTATGACCATATTAGAGACACATATTTCCCTCAGATTACAACAAACAATTTGAAAACAAATCAAATTTTGATAAACTCTCATATCTACTGGGTGAAATACCACAGTGTTCCATCACAGCAGCAAGATGTGTGACCTGTTGCTACAAGAAAAGGGCAACCAGTGAAGAACAAACACCTTTGTAAATACAACCCATATTTATATATATCTTCCATTTTGTACTTTAACAGTCACAAAAGTTTTAAAAGAAAATAGACATTACAAATGTTGTATTATTGGCTATATACAATGTTGTAACAACACGCAAGTAAAAAAATTAACAGAAACATATAGGCTGAATTTACAATGTTGTTTGTGCCTCTCTCTCTCTCTCTTTCTCTCTCTCTCTCTCTCTCTCTCTCTCTCTCAATTCAATTCAATTCAATTCAATTACATTTTTGTCTTACTGAGATTTACTCCCAGGTCTGACAGAATCTGTGCAGAAGATCTAGGTGCTGCTGTAGGTCCTCCTTGGTTGAGGACAGAAGCACCAGATCATCAGCAAACAGTAGACATTTGACTTCAGATTCTAGTAGGGTGAGGCTGGGAGCTGCAGACTGTTCTAGTGCCCTCGCCAATTTGTTGGCATATATGTTGAAGAGGGTGGGGCTTGTGCTGCATCCCTGTCTTACCCCACGGCCCTGTGGGAAGAAATTTTAACCGCACGGTTGTTGTTTGTCTACGTGGATTTTATAATGTCGTATGTTTTTCCCCACAACACCACTTTCCGTCAATTTGTATAGCAGACCCTCATGCCAGATTGAGTCAAAGGCTTTTTATGAAATCAAAAGGTTTGTTTGTTTGTAAATTAGGGTGTGCATGGTGAATATGTGGTCTGTCGTACTGTAATTTGGTAAAAAGCCAATATGACATTTGCTCAGTACATTGTTTTCACTGAGGAAATGTACGAGTCTGCTGTTAATGATAATGCAGAGGACTTTCCCAAGGTTGCTGTTGACGCATATCCCGCGGTAGTTATTGGGGTCAAATTTGTCTCCACTTTTGTGGATTGGAGTTTATCAGTTCCAAACATTGGGGAAGATGCCAGAGCTAAGGATGATGTTAAAGAGTTTAAGTATAGCCAATTGGAATTTGTGGTCTGTATATTTTATCATTTCATTGAGGATCCCATCAACCCCACAGGCCTTTTGGTGTCGGAGGGTTTGTGTTTTGTCCTGTAGTTCATTCAAGGTAATTGGAGAATCCAGTGGGTTCTGGTCTTTAATAGTTGATTCTAAGATTTGTATTTGATCATTTATATGTTTTTGCTGTTTGTTCTTCGTTATAGATAGATTGGAGAAGTGGTTTATCCATCTCCATTTTAGATAGATAACTCTTCGTGTTGTTGTTTTAGTGTTTTCCAATTTTCCCAGGGGTTAGATTCTATGGATTCTTCAATTACATTGAGCTGATTTCTGACGTGCTGTTCCTTCTTTCTCCGTAGTGTATTTCTGTATTGTTTTAGTGATTCATCATAGTGAAGGAGTAGACTCAGGGTTTCTGGGTCAGTATGTTGGACAGGTTTCTCCATTTATTTCTTAGGTTTTTACTTCATCAAACCATTTGTCATTTTTGTTCATTTTCTTCAGTTTTCTGTTTGACATTTTTTTTTAGATTTGATGGAGGGAAGCTGAGAGGTCAAATATACTGTTAACATTTTCTACTGCCAAGTTTACACCTTCACTATTACAGTGGAACGTTTTGTCCAGGAAGTTGTTCTAGAAGGGATTGAATGTGTCGTTGCCTAATTGTTTTCTGGTAGGTTTCCACACTACTTTCCTTCCATCTATAGCATTTCTTTATGTTACTCAGTTCCTTTGGCTTTGATGCTTCATTATTGAGTATTGCTCTGTTCAAGTAGACTGTGATTTAGCTGTGATCTGATAGGGGTGTCAGTGGACTGACTGTGAACGCTCTGAGAGACTCTGGGGTGATCTCAGTGATAAAGTAGTCTACAGTACTACTGCCAAGAGATGAGCTATAGGTGTACCTACCATGGGAGTCCCCTCGAAGCCTACCATTGACAATGTACATACCCAGCGTGCGACAGAGCTGCAGGAGTTGTGTGCTGAGGGTGTCAGGTTCTTGTCCAGTTCTGGCATTTAGGTCGCCACAGACTAGTACATGTCCCTGGGCCTGGAAATGATTGATTTCCCCCTCCAGGATGGAGAAGCTGTCATCGTTATAGTATGGGGGATTCTAGTGGGGGGATATAGGTAGGATGGAGAAGCTGTCTTCATTATA
>NC_138293.1:104727500-104747500 GCF_965601325.2 Salmo salar
ATATACAGGAAGTACCAGATCAATGTGGAGCTATATACAGGGAGTACCAGATCAATGTGGAGCTATATACAGGAAGTACCAGTACCAGATCAATGTGGGGCTATATACAGGAAGTACCAGATCAATGTGGAGCTATATACAGGAAGTACCAGATCAATGTGGAGCTATATACAGGGAGTACCAGATCAATGTGGAGCTATATACAGGGAGTACTAGATCAATGTGGAGCTATATACAGGAAGTACCAGATCAATGTGGAGCTATATACAGGAAGTACCAGATCAATGTGGAGCTATATACAGGAAGTACCAGATCAATGTGGAGCTATTTACAGGGAGTACCAGTACCAGATCAATGTCGAGCTATATACAGGAAGTACCAGATCAATGTGGAGCTATATACAGGAAGTACCAGTACCAGATCAATGTGGAGCTATATACAGGAAGTACCAGATCAATGTGGAGCTATATACAGGGAGTACCAGGTCAATGTGGAGCTATATACAGGAAGTACCAGATCAATGTGGAGCTATATACAGGAAGTACCAGATCAATGTGGGGCTATATACAGGAAGTACCAGATCAATGTGGAGCTATATACAGGAAGTACCAGATCAATGTGGAGCTATTTACAGGGAGTACCAGTACCAGATCAATGTCGAGCTATATACAGGAAGTACCAGATCAATGTGGAGCTATTTACAGGGAGTACCAGTACCAGATCAATGTCGAGCTATATACAGGAAGTACCAGATCAATGTGGAGCTATATACAGGAAGTACCAGTACCAGATCAATGTGGAGCTATATACAGGAAGTACCAGATCAATGTGGAGCTATATACAGGGAGTACCAGGTCAATGTGGAGCTATATACAGGAAGTACCAGATCAATGTGGGGCTATATACAGGAAGTACCAGATCAATGTGGAGCTATATACAGGGAGTACCAGTACCAGATCAATGTGGAGCTATATACAGGAAGTACCAGTACCAGATCAATGTGGAGCTATATACAGGGAGTACCAGTACCAGATCAATGTGGAGCTATATACAGAAAGTACAAGATCAATGTGGAGCAATATACAGGGAGTACCAGATCAATGTGGAGCTATATACAGGAAGTACCAGATCAATGTGGAGCTATATACAGGAAGTACCAGATCAATGCGGAGCTATGTACAGGAAGTACCAGATCAATGTGGAGCTATATACAGGAAGTACCAGATCAATGCGGAGCTATGTACAGGAAGTACCAGATCAATGTGGAGCTATATACAGGAAGTACCAGATCAATGTGGAGCTATATACAGGAAGTACCAGATCAATGTGGAGCTATATACAGGGAGTACCAGATCAATGTGGAGCTATATACAGGGAGTACCAGATCAATGTGGAGCTATATACAGGAAGTACCAGATCAATGTGGAGCTATATACAGGAAGTACCAGATCAATGCGGAGCTATGTACAGGAAGTACCAGATCAATGTGGAGCTATATACAGGAAGTACCAGATCAATGTGGAGCTATATACAGGAAGTACCAGATCAATGCGGAGCTATGTACAGGAAGTACCAGATCAATGTGGAGCTATATACAGGAAGTACCAGATCAATGTGGAGCTATTTACAGGGAGTACCAGTACCAGATCAATGTCGAGCTATATACAGGAAGTACCAGATCAATGTGGAGCTATATACAGGAAGTACCAGTACCAGATCAATGTGGAGCTATATACAGGAAGTACCAGATCAATGTGGGGCAATATACAGGGAGTACCAGATCAATGTGGAGCTATATACAGGAAGTACCAGATCAATGTGGAGCTATATACAGGAAGTACCAGATCAATGTGGAGCTATATACAGGAAGTACCAGATCAATGCGGAGCTATGTACAGGAAGTACCAGATCAATGTGGAGCTATATACAGGAAGTACCAGATCAATGTGGACCAATATTTACAGGAAGTACCAGATCAATGTGGAGCTATATACAGGAAGTACCAGATCAATGTGGAGCAATATACAGGGAGTACCAGATCAATGTGGAGCTATATACAGGAAGTACCAGATCGATGTGGAGCTATATACAGGAAGTACCAGATCAATGTGGAGCTATATACAGGAAGTACCAGATCAATGTGGAGCAATATACAGGGAGTACCAGATCAATGCGGAGCTATATACAGGAAGTACCAGATCGATGTGGAGCTATATACAGGAAGTACCAGATCAATGTGGAGCTATATACAGGAAGTACCAGATCAATGTGGAGCTATATACAGGAAGTACCAGATCAATGTGGAGCTATATACAGGAAGTACCAGATCAATGTGTAGCTATATACAGGGAGTACCAGTACCAGATCAATGTGGAGCTATATACAGGAAGTACTAGATCAATGTGGAGCTATATACAGGAAGTACCAGTACCAGATCAATGTGGAGCTATATACAGGGAGTACCAGATCAATGTGGAGCTATATACAGGAAGTACCAGATCAATGTGGAGCTATATACAGGAAGTACCAGATCAATGTGGAGCTGTATACAGGAAGTACCAGATCAATGTGGAGCTATATACAGGGAGTACCAGATCAATGTGGAGCTATATACAGGAAGTACCAGATCAATGTGCAGAGGTATGAGATATTTGAGGTAGATATGTACATGAAGGCAGGGTAAAGTGACAGAGAGAGACAGAAAGAGAGAGACAGAGAGAGTTTTACCATGAGGTATTCTATATCAGGTAGATTAAAGGGTCTATATCAGGTAGATTATAGGGTCTACAGTTTACCATGAGGTATTCTATATCAGGTAGATTATAGGATCTACAGTTTACCATGAGGTATTCTATATCAGGTAGATTATAGGATCTACAGTTTACCATGAGGTATTCTATATCAGGTAGATTATAGGGTCTACAGTTTACCATGAGGTATTCTATATCAGGTAGATTATAGGATCTACAGTTTACCATGAGGTATTCTATATCAGGTAGATTATAGGGTCTATATCAGGTAGATTATAGTGTCTACAGTTTACCATGAGGTATTCTATATCAGGTAGATTATAGGGTCTACAGTTTACCATGAGGTATTCTATACCAGGTAGATTATAGGGTCTACAGTTTACCATGAGGTATTCTATATCAAGTAGATTATAGGGTCTATATCAGGTAGATTATAGTGTCTACAGTTTACCGTGAGGTATTCTATATCAGGTAGATTATAGGGTCTACAGTTTACCATGAGGTATTCTATATCAGGTAGATTATAGGGTCTATATCAGGTAGATTATAGTGTCTACAGTTTACCATGAGGTATTCTATATCAGGTAGATTATAGGGTCTACAGTTTACCATGAGGTATTCTATATCAGGTAGATTATAGGGTCTACAGTTTACCATGAGGTATTCTATATCAGGTAGATTAAAGCTCCATATTTCATTCGTTCTTGAAGCAGCACCCTCAGATCCTGCCGCTGCATGGAGAATCCACCTAGTACTCCCTCCTTTTCCCCCCATCTCTCCTTTACCCCCTCTCTCTCTGCCCTCTCTCCTCGCTCTCCTTTACCCCCTCTCTCTCCCCTCTCTCCTCACTCTCCTTTACCCCCTCTCTCTCTCTTCTCTCTCATCTATCTCCCTTTCCTCCCTCCCTCTTTCCCCCCCCTCTCTCTCCTCTCTCCCATCTCTCCTCTCCCCTCTCTCTCCTTTACCCCTCTCTCTCTCCCCTCTCCCCTCTCTCTCCTTTACCCCCTCTCTCTCTCCCCTCTCTCCTCGCTCTCCTTTACCCCCTCTCTCTCTCCCCTCTCTCCTCGCTCTCCTTTACCCCCTCTCTCTCTCCCCTCTCTCCTCGCTCTCCTTTACCCCCTCTCTCTCTCCTCGCTCTCCTTTACCCCCTCTCTCTCTCCCCTCTCTCCTCGCTCTCCTTTACCCCCTCTCTCTCTTCTCTCTCATCTATCTCCCTTTCCTCCCTCCCTCCTTTTCCCCCTCTCTCTCTCTCCTCTCACACACGGAAATTCCCCTTCCTGAATCCATCACCGTGGTAACAGGAGGGAAGGAAGCAGGACAATTATTCTGCCTCCACACTCCACAGTGGGAATGACTTCCTCTGCTATCACCGTTTAGAGGTCAGAGGTCAGATTACCCTGGTGGTATCATGCCTCCTCTCATCCTCCTCTCATCCTCCTCTCATCCCTCTCCACTCCTCCTCTCATCCCTCTCCACTCCTCCCTTCTCCCCCCCATTCCCCAGTCTGTATCTCTACTGGTACCAGGGCTGAGTGCCAGGACAGGGGGCACAGAGGAAGGAGAGGAGAGGAGAAGAGAGGGGAGGAGGGGAGGGGAGAGGAGAAGAGAGGGGGGAGGGGAGAGGAGAGTGGAGAGGAGTGGAGAGGAGAGGAGAACAGAGGAGAGGAGAGGAGAGGAGAGGAGAGGAGAGGAGAGGAGAGGAGAGGAGAGGAGAGGAGAGGAGAGGAGAGGAGAGGAGAGGGGGGAGCGGAGAGGAGAGGAGAGGAGAGGAGAGGATCAGACAGTAACTCCAGACCAGCAGCTACTGTACAATACTGCTATTGTTCTCTATGGAACTTTATCTCACTCTCTCTGTCCTCTCCCCTGTCTCTCTCTCTCTGTCCTCTCCCCTGTCTCTCTCTTTCCCCCTGTTTCTCTCTCTCTCTCTGTCTCTCTCTCTCCCTCTCTCTGTCTCTCTCTCTGTCCTCTCCCCTGTCTCTCTCTCTCTCCCCTGTCTCTCTTTCTCTCTCTCTGTCTCTCTTTCTGTCTCTCTCTCTTTCTCTCAATTCAATTCAATTCAAGGGGCTTTATTGGTATGGGAAACATATGTTAACATTGCCAAAGCAATAAATAAGCATAAATATGGGTTGTATTTATTTATTGTTCTTCACTGGTTGCCCTTTTCTTGTGGCAACAGGTCACACATCTTGCCGCTGTGATGGAACACTCTGGTATTTCACCCAGTAGATATGGGAGTTTGTTAAAATTGGGTTTGTTTTTTGAGTTATTTGTGGATCTGTGTAATCTGAGGGAAATATGTATCTCTAATGTGGTCATACATTTGGCAGGAGGTTAGGAAGTGCAGCTCAGTTTCCACCTCATTTTGAGGGCAGTGTGCACATAGCCTGTCTTCTCTTGAGAGCCAGGTCTGCCTTCGGCGGCCTTTCTCAATAGCAAGGCTATGCTCACTGAGTCTGTACATAGTCAAAGCTTTCCTTAAGTTTGGGTCAGTCACAGAGGTCAGGTATTCTGCCACTGTGTACTCTCTGTTTAGGACCAAACAGCATTCTAGTTTGCTCCGTTTTTTTGTTAATTCTTTCCAATGTGTCAAGTAATTATCTTTTTGTTTTCTCATGATTTGTTTGGGTCTAATTGTGTTGCTGTCCTGGGGCTCTGTGGGGTGTGTTTGTGAACAGAGCCCCAGGACCAGCTTGTTTAGGGGACTCTTCTCCATGTTCATCTCTCTGTAGGTGATGACTTTCACACCTTGCGATTATGTTAGGTTAGCGCCTAGCCACAGAAAACCATACAGCCATTTTCCAACCAAGGTGTCACAAAACTCAGAAATAGCTTTATAAATATTCCAATACCTTTGATGATCTTCATCGGAATGCACTCCCAGGAATCCCAGGTCCACAATAAATGTTTGTTTTGTTCGATAAAGTCCATAATTGATGTCCAAATAGCTCCTTTTTGTTTGCGCGTTTCGTCCAGTAATCTAAATGCACAGAGCGCGCTCACAAAGTCCAGATGAAAAGTAAAAAAAAACGTCCATTACAGTTCATAGAAACATGTGAAACGATGTATAGAATCAATCTTTAGGATGTTTTTATCATAAATCTTCAATAATATTCCAACCGGACAATTCCTTTGTCTTTAGAAATGAAAGGGAACGCAGCTTGCACTCACAGCTGCGCGCGAGACTTCGCTCATGGCATTCTGCCAGACACCTGGTTCAAACAGCTCTCATTCTCTACCCCTTCACAGTAGAAGCCTCAAACAACGTTCTAACGACTGTTGACATCTAGTGGAAGCCTTAGGAAGTGCAATGTGACCCCATAGACACTGTATATTGGATAGGCAATCACTTGAAAATCACTTGAAAAACTACAAACCTCAGATTTCCCACTTCCTGGTTGGATTTTTTGTCAGGTTTTTGCCTGCCATATGAGTTCTGTTATACTCACAGACATCATTCAAACAGTTTTAGAAACTTCAGAGTGTTTTCTATCCAAATCTGCTAATGCTAATACTATGCATATCTTAGCTTCTGGGCCTGAGTAGCAGGCAGTTTACTCGGGGTACCTTATTCATCCAAGCTACTCAATACTGCCCCCCAGTCCCAAAGAAGTTATGGAAGGTTTGGGAATCGCTTCCTTTTAGGTGGTTGTAGAATTGAACAGCTCTTTTCTGGATTTCGATAATTGGAGAGTATCGGCCTAATTCTGCTCTGCGTGCATTATTTGGTGTTTTACATTGTGCACAGAGGATATATCTGCTGTTTGTCCCATTTTGTGAATTCTTGGTTGGTGAGCAGGACCCCAGATATCACAACCATAAAAGGCAATGGGTTCTACAACTGATTCAAGTATTTTCCAAATGTCAAATTTGATGTTAGTTTTGTCTCTCAGATCGTTCACAGCTTTGTGGAAGTGACCTGTGGCGTTGATGTTTAGGCCGAGGTATGTATCGTTTGTTGTGTGCTCAAGGGCAACGGTGTCTAGATGGAATTTGTATTTGTGGTCCTGGCGACTGGACCTTTTTTGGAACACCATTATTTTGTCTTACTGAGATTTACTGTCAGGGACCCAGGTCTGTCAGGGCCCAGGTCTGTCAAGGCCCAGGTCAGTCAGGGCCCAGGTCTGACAGAAGCTGCGCAGAAGATCTAGGTGCTGCTGTAAGCCCTCCTTGGTTGGGGACAGAAGCACCAGATCATCAGGAAACAGTAGACATTTGACTTCAGATTCTAGTAGGGTGAGGCCGGGTGCTGCAGACTGTTCTAGTGCCCTCGCCAATTTGTTGGCATATATGTGGAAGAGGGTGGGGCTTGTGCTGCATCCTTGTCTTACCCCACGTCCCTGTGGGAAGAAATATGTGTTTTTTTTGCCAATTTTAACCACGCGGTTGTTGTTTGTGTACAAGGATTTTATAATGTCGTACGTTTTTCCCCAAACACCACTTTCCGTCAATTTGTACAGCAGACCCTCATGCCAGATTGAGTCAAAGGCTTTTTATGAAATCAACAAAGCATGAGAAGACTTTGTTTGCCTTTGTTTAAGTTTGTTTGTTTGTCAATTAGGGTGTGCAGGGTGAATACGTGGTCTGTCGTACGGTAATTTGGTAAAAAGCCAATTTGACATTTGCTCAGTACATTGTTTTCACTGAGGAAATGTACGAGTCTGCTGTTAATGATAATGCAGAGGATGTTCCCAAGGTTGCTGTTGACGCATATCCCACAGTAGTTATTGGGGTCAAATTTGTCTCAACTTTTGTGGATTGGAGTTTATCAGTTCCAAATATTGGGGAAGATGCCAGAGCTAAGGTTGATGTTAAAGAGTTTTAGTATAGCCAAATGGAATTTGTGGTCTGTATATTTTATAATTTCATGTATGGTACCATCAATACCACAGGTCTTTTTGGGTTGGAGGGTTTGTTTTTCTCTCTCTCTCTCTGTCTGTTCCGGAGCAGCTCATTGGTCAGTCTGATGTGTTCCTGAGCAGCTCATTGGTCAGTCTGATGTGTTCCGGAGCAGCTCATTGGTCAGTCTGATGTGTTCCAGAGCAGCTCATTGGTCTGTCTGATGTGTTCCGGAGCAGCTCATTGGTCAGTCTGATGTGTTCCGGAGCAGCTCATTGGTCAGTCTGATGTGTTCCGGAGCAGCTCATTGGTCAGTCTGATGTGTTCCAGAGCAGCTCATTGGTCTGCCTGATGTGTTCCGGAGCAGCTCATTGGTCAGTCTGATAAACTGACAGTGAGAGAGGAGAGATTGTGTGTGTGTGTGTGTGTGTGTGTGTGTGTGTGTGTGTGTGTGTGTGTGTGTGTGTGTGTGTGTGTGTGTGTGTGTGTAATTCTCTCTAGTCTAGATAATATACTGAAGTAATTTAGGAGACGGCTGCTGCTGATACAGCATGATATTAGTTCATTACACACGCACACACACACACACACACACACACACACACACACACACACACACACACACACACACACACACCACACACACACACACACACACACACACACAACTGGCTGACTACACTTTTTCTCCCCAATCATTCCTCACCCCTCCTTCTCCCTTATTTATTTTTTTGTTATTTTATTTAACCTTTATTTACCGCACTATACTATACTATGATATGCTGTACTGCACTATACTATACTATGATATGCTGTACTGCACTATGCTACACCAAACTATACTATACTATACTGCACTATACTATGATATGCTGTACTGCACTATACTATACTATGATATGCTGTACTGCACTATACTATACTATACTGCACTATACTATACTATGATATACTATACTGCACTATACTATACTATGATATACTATACTGCACTATACTATACTATACTGCACTATACTATGATATACTATACTGCACTATGCTACACCAAACTATACTATACTATACTGCACTATACTATACTATGATATGCTGTACTGCACTATGCTACACCAAACTATACTATACTATACTGCACTATACTATACTATGATATGCTGTACTGCACTATGCTACACCAAACGATACTATACTATACTGCACTATACTATACTATGATATGCTGTACTGCACTATGCTACACCAAACTATACTATACTATACTGCACTATACTATACTATGATATGCTTTACTGCACTATGCTACACCAAACGATACTATACTATACTGCACTATACTATACTATGATATGCTGTACTGCACTATGCTACACCAAACTATACTATACTATACTGCACTATACTATACTATGATATGCTGTACTGCACTATGCTACACCAAACTATACTATACTATACTGCACTATACTATACTATGCTGGGCTGTAATATACTATACTGTACTATACAATACTGTGCTATGCTATACTATGATATGCTGTACTGCACTATGCTACACCAAACGATACTATACTATACTGCACTATACTATACTATGCTGGGCTGTAATATACTATACTGTACTATACAATACTGTGCTATGCTATACTATGATATGCTGTACTGCACTATGCTACACCAAACGATACTATACTATACTGCACTATACTATACTATGCTGGGCTGGGATGTAATATACTATACTGTACTATACTATGGTATACTGTATTATACTGTACTATACTGTACTATACTATACTATGCTGTACTACACTGTACTGTACCACACTGTACTGTACTATACTGTGCTATACTATACTGTACTATACTGTACTGTGCTATGCTATACTGTACTATACCATATCATACTATACTATACTATACTATTCTGTACTATACTGTACTGTACTATACTGTACCATGCTATACTACACTGTACTATACTATTCTGTACTATACTGTACTGTACTATACTATACTGTACTGTACTATACTGTACTACACTATACTATACTGTGCTGTTCTATACTATACTGTACTATAGTATACTGTGCTGTTCTATACTATACTGTACTATACTATACTGTGCTGTTCTATACTATACTATACTGTATTATACTGTACTATACTGTTCTATACTGTACTGTATTGTACTGTGTTATACTATACTGTACCGTTTTATACTGTACTATACTGTACTATACTGTACTGTATTATACTATACTGTACTATTCTGTACTGTATTATACTGTACTATACTATACTGTACTGTACTATAATAGGCTATACTGTACTATACTATACTGTACTATACTGTACCGTATTATACTGTACTATACTATACTGTACTATACTGTACTATACTATACTGTACTGTACTATACTATACTGTACTATACTGTACCGTATTATACTGTACTATACTATACTGTACTATACTGCACTGTACTATACTGTACTATAATGTACTATACTGTACTGTACTATAATATACTATACTAGTCACATCGTCTCCCAAGATGGCATAGCAGTCAGACGTCCTTTGTCCTCCTCTTGTCCCGTGTATATATATATATATTTACATATTTTCTTTGCATATCTTTTTACATATTTTTTTTCTAAAAACTCAACCTCAAAACACTCTTCTTCAACCCGCATCACCAATTAAAAAAAGAAAGTATTATTTACCTCAAATCTGAAATCCACAACAGAAGCTAGCCAGCGGTTAGCCAGAGGTTAGCCAGTTCACTGGCTAATGTTGGAGTTCAGCTAGCCACGGTTAGCAGTCCTCAGCTATCCATTAGCTCGAAAAGCTATCGCCAGTTTTTGTACAGTGCGACTCAGACCAGAGCATACCGGACCTATTCTCTCTCCATATCCCCGCATTTCTACCGCAGGCTCTGGACTTTTACACCTGGATCTTGCAGCTAGCTAGCTAGCTGCTACCCGAGTGACTATTGGCTAACGTCGGTCCCGGAGCTAGCCAGCTGAAGAGTTCCATCAGCCACTCCTGGGCTACAATCGCCTATCCTGACCCTTTTTACTGCCGATGCGGAGCCCCATCGGGTCTTCACGACTGGACCACCGACGTTATCTGCCTGAGGGAGTTATTCCAACTGGCCCCTCTGTCGCGACGTAACCTGAATGCCCATCTGCGGCCCGCTAATTCGTTAGCTATCTTATCGGCTGCGATCTGAATAGGTCTATCGGACAATTTTCTTGGGCCACTATAACTAACTATTTTGCCAACTGGACTGGTCCCCCCTACCACACGGAACCCCACTAACCTACAGACGGAAACGCACGAGGTGGCTAAAAACAGACCTCCCTCCATCTTCTGCCTGCTTGCTACCTATGGCTCGGCTAGCTGTCTAATTCTCACTGGACCCTTTGATCACTCGGCCAAGCATGCCTCTCCTTAATGTCAATATGCCTTGTCCATTGCTGTTCTGGTTAGTGTTTATTGGCTTATTTCACTGTAGAGCCTCTAGCCCTGCTCATTATACCTTATCCAACATCTCAGTTCCTCCACCCACACATGCTATGACATCTTCTGGTTTCAATGATGTTTCTAGAGACAATATCTCTCTCATCATCACTCAATGCCCCAGGTTTACCTCCACTGTATTCACATCCTACCATACCTTTGTCTGTACATTATACCTTGAAGCTATTTTATCGCCCCCAGAAACCTGCTCCTTTTACTCTCTATTCTGGACGTCACAGACGACCAATTCTCATAGCTTTTAGCCGTACCCTTATCCTACTCCTCCTCTGTTCCTCTGGCGATGTAGAGGTGAATCCAGGCCCTGTAGTACCTAGCTCCACTCCTATTCCCCAGGCGCTCTCTTTTGATGACTTCTGTAACCGTAATAGCCTTGGTTTCATGCATGTTAACATTACAAGCCTCCTCCCTAGCTTTTTCAAGCAGAAATTTGCTTCCTGTAGCACAAATTCCCAAAAGTTCTGGGACACTGTAAAGTCCATGGAGAATAAGAGCACCTCCTCCCAGCTGCCCACTGCTCTGAGGATAGGAAACTCTGTCACCACCGATAAACCCACTATAATTGAGAATTTCAATAAGCATTTTTCTACGGCTGGCCATGCTTTCCACCTGGCTACCCCTACCGCAGTCAACAGCACTGCACCCCCCACAGCTACTCGCCCAAGCCATCCCCATTTCTCCTTCTCCCAAATCCATTCAGCTGATGTTCTGAAAGAGCTGCAAAATCTGGACCCCTACAAATCAGCCGGACTAGACAATCTGGACCCTTTCTTTCTAAAATTATCTGCCGAAATTGTTGCAACCCCTATTACTAGCCTGTTCAACCTCTCTTTTGTGTCGTCTGAGATTCCCAAAGACTGGAAAGCAGCTGCTATCATCAACCTCTTCAAAGGAGGGGAAACTCTTGACCCAAACTGCTACAGACCTATATCTATCCTTCCCTGCCTTTCTAAAGTCCTCGAAAGCCAAGTCAACAAACAGATTACCAACCATTTCGAATCCCACCGCACCTTCTCCGCTATGCAATCTGGTTTCAGAGCTGGTCATGGGTGCACCTCAGCCACGCTCAAGGTCCTAAACGATATCGTAACCACCATCGATAAGAAACAATACTGTGCTGCCGTATTCATTGACCTGGCCAAAGCTTTCGACTCTGTCAATCACCACATTCTCATCAGAAGACTCAATAGCCTTGGTTTCTCAAATGATTGCCTCCCCTGGTTCACCAACTACTTCTCTGATAGAGTTCAGTGTGTCAAATCGGAGGGCCTGTTGTCCGGACCTCTGGCAGTCTCTATGGGGGTGCCACAGAGTTCAATTCTTGGGCCAACTCTATTCTCTGTATACATCAATGATGTCGCTCTTGCTGCTGGTGAGTCTCTGATCCACCTCTACGCAGACGACACCATTCTGTATACTTCTGGCCATTCTTTGAACACTGTGTTAACAACCCTCCAGACGAGCTTCAATGCCATACAACTCTCCTTCCGTGGCCTCCAACTGCTCTTAAATACAAGTAAAACTAAATGCATACTCTTCAACCGATCGCTGCCTGCACCTGCCCGCCCGTCCAGCATCACTACTCTGGACGGTTCTGACTTAGAATATGTGGACAACTACAAATACCTAGGTGTCTGGTTAGACTGTAAACTCTCCTTCCAGACTCACATCAAACTTCTCCAATCCAAAGTTAAATCTAGAATTGGCTTCCTATTTCGCAACAAAGCATCCTTCACTCATGCTGCCAAACATACCCTCGTAAAACTGACCATCCTACCGAACCACGACTTCGGCAATGTCATTTACAAAATAGCCTCCAATACCCTACTCAACAAACTGGATGCAGTCTATCACAGTGCCATCTGTTTTGTCACCAAAGCCCCATATACTACCCACCACTGCGACCTGTACGCTCTCGTTGGCTGGCCCTCGCTTCATACTCGTCGCCAAACCCACTGGCTCCAGGTCATCTACAAGACCCTGCTAGGTAAAGTCCCCCCTTATCTCAGCTCACTGGGCACCATAGCAGCACCCACCTGTAGCACGCGCTCCAGCAGGTATATCTCTCTGGTCACCCCCAAAGCCAATTCCTCCTTTGGCTGTCTCTCCTTCCAGTTCTCTGCTGCCAATGACTGGAACGAACTACAAAAATCTCTGAAACTGGAAACACTTATCTCCCTCAGTAGCTTTAAGCACCAGCTGTCAGAGCAGCTCACAGATCACTGACTGTACATAGCCAATCTATAATTTAGCCCAAACAACTACCTCTTCCCCTACTGTATTTATTTATTTATTTATTTTGCTCCTTTGCACCCCATTATTTCTATTTCTATTTTGCACTTTCTTCCACTACAAATCTGCCATTCCAGTGTTTTACTTGCTATATTGTATTTACTTTGCCACCATGGCCTTTTTGCCTTTACCTCCCTTATCTCACCTCATTTGCTCACATTGTATATAGACTTATTTTTCTACTGTATTATTGACTGTATGTTTGTTTTACTCCATGTGTAACTCTGTGTTGTTGTATGTCGTCAAACTGCTTTGCTTTATCTTGACCAGGTCGCAATTGTAAATGAGAACTTGTTCTCAACTTGCCTACCTGGTTAAATAAAGGTGGAATAAAAATAAATAAATAAAATACTGTACTATATTATACTGTGCTGTACTGTACTGTTCTATAACATGCTATACTGTACTATACTATACTGTATTATACTATACTGTACTATACTGTACTGTATTATACTGTACTGTACTATACTGTACTGTATTATACTATACTATACTGTACTATATTATGCTATACTGTACTGTACTATACTATACTGTACTATACTATACTGTGCTGTACTGTACTGTTCTATGACATGCTATACTGTACTGTACTGTACTATACAATAATGTACTGTACTATACTATACTGCACTGTACTGTACTGTACTATAATATACCATACTGTAATATACTATAATATACTGTACTGTACTATACTATACTGTACTCTACTATATTATACTATAATATACTATACTGTACTGTACTATACTATACTGTACTCTACTATATTATACTATAATATACTATACTGTGCTATACGATACCATACTATACGGTACTATACTGTACTATTCTGTACTGTACTATACTGTACTATAATGTACTGTGCTGTACTAGACTATAATGTTCTATACTCTACTATGCTATAATATACTGTAATGTACTGTTTTATACTGTACTGTACTATAATATACTGTACTATGCTATGCTGTACTGTACTATACTATACTGTACTATATATAATGTACTGTACTATACTGTACGCTACTATACTATAATATACTATACTGTACTATACTGTACGCTACTATACTATAATATACTATACCATAATGTACTGTACTATACTATACTGTACTATACTATAATGTACTGTACTATATTATACTGTACTATAATCTACTGAACTGTACTATAATATGCTATACTGTACTGTACTATACTATACTGTACTATAATATACTGTACTATACTGTACTATAATATACTGTACTATACTGTACTATAATATACTATATTATACTGTACTATAATATACTATACTGTACTATAATATACTGTACTGTACTATACTATAATATACTGTACTATATTATAATATACTGTACTACACTATAATATACTGTACTATACTATAATATACTGTACTATACTATAATATACTGTACTGTACTATACTATACTATAATATACTATACTATACTGTACTATAATATACTGCACTGTACTATACTATAACCTACTGTACTATACTATACTATACTGTACTGTACTATAATATACTGTACTATACTGTACTATAATATACTGTACTGTACTATACTATACTATAATATACTGTACTGTACTATAATATACTATAATGTACTGTACAGCAGTAAGACAGTAATAGTCAGTGTTCCCAGCAGTAAGACAGTAATAGTCTGTGTTCCCAGCAGTAAGACAGTAATAGTCTCTGTTCCCAGCAGTAAGACAGTAATAGTCAGTGTTCCCAGCAGTAAGACAGTAATAGTCTGTGTTCCCAGCAGTAAGACAGTAATAGTCAGTGTTCCCAGCAGTAAGACAGTAATAGTCAGTGTTCCCAGCAGTAAGACAGTAATAGTCAGTGTTCCCAGCAGTAAGACAGTAATAGTCAGTGTTCCCAGCAGTAAGACAGTAATAGTCAGTGTTCCCAGCAGTAAGACAGTAATAGTCAGTGTTCCCAGCAGTAAGACAGTAATAGTCTGTGTTACCAGCAGTAAGACAGTAATAGTCAGTGTTCCCAGCAGTAAGACAGTAATAGTCTCTGTTCCCAGCAGTAAGACAGTAATAGTCAGTGTTCCCAGCAGTAACACAGTAATAGTCAGTGTTCCCAGCAGTAAGACAGTAATAGTCTGTGTTCCCAGCAGTAAGACAGTAATAGTCTCTGTTCCCAGCAGTAAGACAGTAATAGTCAGTGTTCCCAGCAGTAAGACAGTAATAGTCTGTGTTCCCAGCAGTAAGACAGTAATAGTCAGTGTTCCCAGCAGTAAGACAGTAATAGTCAGTGTTCCCAGCAGTAAGACAGTAATAGTCAGTGTTCCCAGCAGTAAGACAGTAATAGTCAGTGTTCCCAGCAGTAAGACAGTAATAGTCAGTGTTCCCAGCAGTAAGACAGTAATAGTCTCTGTTCCCAGCAGTAAGACAGTAATAGTCAGTGTTCCCAGCAGTAAGACAGTAATAGTCAGTGTTCCCAGCAGTAAGACAGTAATAGTCAGTGTTCCCAGCTGTAAGACAGTAACAGTCAGTGTTCCCAGCAGTAAGACAGTAATAGTCAGTGTTCCCAGCAGTAAGACAGTAATAGTCTGTGTTCCCAGCAGTAAGACAGTAATAGTCTGTGTTCCCAGCAGTAAGACAGTAATAGTCTGTGTTCCCAGCAGTAAGACAGTAATAGTCAGTGTTCCCAGCAGTAAGACAGTAATAGTGTTGTTGTGTATTATAGGGACTGGGACAGTGTTGTTGTGTATTATAGGGTCTGGGACAGTGTTGTTGTGTATCTTAGGGTCTGGGACGGTGTTGTTGTGTATCTTAGGGACTGGGACAGTGTTGTTGTGTATTATAGGGACTGGGGCAGTGTTGTTGTGTATCTTAGGGACTGGGACAGTGTTGTTGTGTATCTTAGGGACTGGGGCAGTGTTGTTGTGTATCTTAGAGACTGGGACGGTGTTGTTGTGTATCTTAGGGACTGGGACAGTGTTGTTGTGTATCTTAGGGACTGGGACAGGGTTGTTGTGTATCTTAGAGACAGTGTTGTTGTGTATCTTAGAGACAGTGTTGTTGTGTATCTTAGGGACTGGGACAGTGTTGTTGTGTAACTTAGGGACTGGGACAGTGTTGTTGTGTATCTTAGGGACAGTGTTGTTGTGTATCTTAGAGACTGGGACAGTGTTGTTGTGTATCTTAGAGACTGGGACAGTGTTGTTGTGTATCTTAGGGACTGGGACAGTGTTGTTGTGTATTATAGGGACTGGGACAGTGTTGTTGTGTATTATAGGGACTAGGAGGTGTTGTTGTGTATCTTAGGGACAGTGTTATTGTGTATCTTAGGGACAGTGTTGTTGTGTATCTTAGGGACAGTGTTATTGTGTATCTTAGGGACTGGGACAGTGTTGTTGTGTATTATAGGGACTGGGACAGTGTTGTTGTGTATTATAGGGTTTGGGACAGTGTTGTTGTGTATCTTAGGGACTGGGACAGTGTTGTTGTGTATTATAGGGACTGGGACAGTGTTGTTGTGTATTATAGGGACTGGGACAGTGTTGTTGTGTATCTTAGGGACTGGGACAGTGTTGTTGTGTATCTTAGGGACTGGGACAGTGTTGTTGTGTATCTTAGGGACTGGGACAGTGTTGTTGTGTATTATAGGGACTAGGACGGTGTTGTTGTGTATTATAGGGACTGGGACAGTGTTGTTGTGTTCTTAATGACTGGGACAGTGTTGTTGTGTATCTTAGGGACTGGGACAGTGTTGTTGTGTATCTTAGAGACTGGGACAGTGTTGTTGTGTATTATAGGGACTGGGACAGTGTTGTTGTGTATTATAGGGACTGGGACAGTGTTGTTGTGTATCTTAGGGACTGGGACAGTGTTGTTGTGTATTATAGGGACTAGGACGGTGTTGTTGTGTATTATAGGGACTGGGGCAGTGTTGTTGTGTATTATAGGGTTTGGGACAGTGTTGTTGTGTATCTTAGGGACTGGGGCAGTGTTGTTGTGTATCTTAGGGACTGGGGCAGTGTTGTTGTGTATCTTAATGACTGGGACAGTGTTGTTGTGTATTATAGGGACTAGGACGGTGTTGTTGTGTATTATAGGGACTGGGGCAGTGTTGTTGTGTATTATAGGGTTTGGGACAGTGTTGTTGTGTATCTTAATGACTGGGACAGTGTTGTTGTGTATCTTAGGGACTGGGACAGTGTTGTTGTGTATCTTAGGGACTGGGGCAGTGTTGTTGTGTATTATAGGGTTTGGGACAGTGTTGTTGTGTATTATAGGGACTGGGACAGTGTTGTTGTGTATTATAGGGACTGGGGCAGTGTTGTTGTGTATTGTAGGGACTGGGGCAGTGTTGTTGTGTTCTTAATGACTGGGACAGTGTTGTTGTGTATTATAGGGACTGGGGCAGTGTTGTTGTGTATTATAGGGACTGGGGCAGTGTTGTTGTGTATTGTAGGGACTGGGACAGTGTTGTTGTGTATCTTAATGACTGGGACAGTGTTGTTGTGTATCTTAGGGACTGGGACAGTGTTGTTGTGTATCTTAGGGACTGGGACA
This sequence comes from Salmo salar, assembly GCF_965601325.2. Taxonomy (NCBI): domain Eukaryota; kingdom Metazoa; phylum Chordata; class Actinopteri; order Salmoniformes; family Salmonidae; genus Salmo; species Salmo salar. The sequence continues at coordinate 104,745,482 of NC_138293.1, forward strand.
GTGTTGTTGTGTATTATAGGGACTGGGGCAGTGTTGTTGTGTATTATAGGGACTGGGACAGTGTTGTTGTGTATTATAGGGACTGGGGCAGTGTTGTTGTGTATCTTAGGGACTGGGACAGTGTTGTTGTGTATTATAGGGACTGGGGCAGTGTTGTTGTGTATTATAGGGACTGGGGCAGTGTTGTTGTGTATTATAGGGACTGGGGCAGTGTTTTTGTATTCTTAATGACTGGGACAGTGTTGTTGTGTATTATAGGGACTGGGGCAGTGTTGTTGTGTATCTTAGGGACTGGGACAGTGTTGTTGTGTATTATAGGGACTGGGACAGTGTTGTTGTGTATTATAGGGACTGGGACAGTGTTGTTGTGTATTATAGGGACTGGGGCAGTGTTGTTGTGTATTATAGGGACTGGGGCAGTGTTGTTGTGTATTATAGGGACTGGGACAGTGTTGTTGTGTATTATAGGGACTGGGGCAGTGTTGTTGTGTATTATAGGGACTGGGGCAGTGTTGTTGTGTATTATAGGGACTGGGGCAGTGTTGTTGTATTCTTAATGACTGGGACAGTGTTGTTGTGTATTATAGGGACTGGGGCAGTGTTGTTGTGTATCTTAGGGACTGGGACAGTGTTGTTGTGTATTATAGGGACTGGGGCAGTGTTGTTGTGTATCTTAGGGACTGGGACAGTGTTGTTGTGTATTATAGGGACTGGGACAGTGTTGTTGTGTATTATAGGGACTGGGACAGTATTGTTGTGTATCGATGTATGTATATGTATATATAGAGGGAGAGAGATGCTGTATATATATAGAGAGAGATATAGGTAGAGGGAGAGAGATGCTGTATATATAGAGAGAGAGATATAGGTAGAGGGAGAGAGATGCTGTATATATAGAGAGAGAGATATAGGTAGAGGGAGAGAGATGCTGTATATATAGAGAGAGATCTAGGTAGAGGGACATAGATACTGTATTTATAGAGGGACAGAGATGCTGTATATATAGAGAGAGGAAACAGTGTTTTTCTCCTCTTACAGTGACACATGGCGTGTATTGATCTATGCTGGGTGACCATCCTCAGGGTCTGTCACGGTATAGGAGGTCTTCTATGGTAGCTCATTGTGTGTGTGTGTGTGTGTGTGTGTGTGTGTGTGTGTGTGTGTGTGTGTGTGTGTGTGTGTGTGTGTGTGTGTGTGTGTGTGTGTGTGTGTGTGTGTGTGTGTGTGTGTTACATCAGGGAGATCAACTTGATACGGGCTGAGAACACTGTTGCTAGGAGACTGAGCATGTTGGAGTTTCTGCCAGAACACAACAGAGACATCATTATTGATTAAAGAGACCGTTCAGATGTTGGGATTAAAGAGACCGTTCAGATGTTTGGGATTAAAGAGACTGTTCAGTTGTTGGGATTTTAAAGAGACCGTTCAGTTGTTTGGGATTAAAGAGACCGTTCAGATGTTGGGATTAAAGAAACCGTTCAGATGTTGGGATTAAAGAGACCGTTCAGATGTTGGGATTAAAGAAACCGTTCAGATGTTGGGACTAAAGAGACCGTTCAAATGTTGGGATTAAAGAGACTGTTCAGTTGTTGGGATTTTAAAGAGACCGTTCAGTTGTTTGGGATTAAAGAGACCGTTCAGATGTTGGGATTAAAGAAACCGTTCAGATATTGGGATTAAAGAGACCGTTCAGATGTTGGGATTAAAGAGACCGTTCAGTTGTTTGGGATTAAAGAGACCGTTCAAATGTTGGGATTAAAGAGACTGTTCAGTTGTTGGGATTTTAAAGAGACCGTTCAGTTGTTTGGGATTAAAGAGACCGTTCAGATGTTTGGGATTAAAGAGACCGTTCAGATGTTGGGATTAAAGAGACCGTTCAGTTGTTGGGATTAAAGAGACCGTTCAGTTGTTGGGATTAAAGAGACCATTCAAATGTTGGGATTAAAGAGACCGTTCAGATGTTGGGATTAAAGAGACCGTTCAGATGTTGGGATTAAAGAGACCGTTCAGATGTTGGGA
>NC_138293.1:104752500-104755000 GCF_965601325.2 Salmo salar
GAAAATAGACGAGAGTTTATTTGGTGTAAACCCCCCCCCCCCCCGACGGCATTGCTCTTAGAGAATACCCGGGTTTTTTTTGAGAGAATTTAGTCACAACGTCAAAACCCGGCCTCGCAACCCCAGATGACGTGTAACCACGCCAACCAAGGACCTCCCCATTCCGGTTTCTTCATCCTGCGAGGGGAGGGGGGGGGGGGGGGGGGGGTCCTGAGACCGTTGGTAAAGTCGTCACTAAACATTTCAGTGGCTGCTGCCAACATCCTGACTCAAATCTCCGGCCACTTTAATACATGTAACAGGGGTTAAAGGTCAGCCTAACCATAACCTTTCTAAAGCTCATGTCTGAGGTGATGACTCAAATCTCCGGCCACTTTAATAATTAAAAAAATCAGATTAAAATGGACCCTACATTACTCATCTCATATTGTCACGTCCTGACCAGCAGAGGGCGTAATTGTGTTAGTCTTGGTCAGGATGTGGCAGGTGGTTTGTGTTTGTTAAATGTTGGGTTGGTGATTGGGACTTCCAATTGAAGGCAGGTGTGTTGAGTTGCCTTTGATTGGAAGTCCTATATAGGTGTGTGTGTTTATCTTTGGGGTTGTGGGTGGTTGTTTTGCACTGCGTTTATTAGCCTGCAAACTGTTGCTGCTGTCGTGTTTATTGTTTCCTGTGGATGCTTTACTCCTTTTGTTGGGTAATTAAAGATGAGTATTCACATACCTGCTGCGCCTTGGTTCATTTCTGAAGACAGCCGTTACCCATATGTATATACTGTACTCTATACCATCTACTGCATCTTAACATCTTGATGTAATTAAATGTATCACTAGCCACTTTAATAATTAAAAATTGGATGTAATAAATGTATCACTAGTCACTTTAAACAATTCCATTTTAAATAATGTTTACATACCCTACATTACTCATCTCATATGTATATACTGTACTCTATACCATCTACTGCATCTTGCCTATGCCGTTCGGCCATCGCTCATCCATATATTTATATGTACATATTCTGATTCATTCCTTTACACTTGTGTGTATAAGGTAGTTGTGAAATTGTTAGGTTATATTACTTGTTAGATATTACTGCACGGTCGGAACTAGAAGCACAAGCATTTCGCTACACTCACATTAACACCTGCTAAACATGTGACTGTGACCAATAAAAAATGTATTTTATTTTATTTGACACAAACATACACATGCACACAGACACGCACACAGGTCACACACACACACACACAAACATACAGTACCAGTCAAAAGTTTGGACACACCTACTCATTCAAGGGTTTTTCTCTATTTTTACTATTTTCTACATTGTAGAATAATAGTGAAGACATCAAAACAATGAAATAACACATATGGAATCATGTAGTAACCAAAAAAGTGTTAAACAAATCAAAATATATTTCATATTTGAGATTCCTCAAAGTAGCCACCCTTTGCCTTGATGACAGCTTTGCACAGTCTTGGCATTCTCTCAACCAGCTTCACCTGGAATGCTTTTCCAACAGACCCCACATCCACTATCATTACCAGTGACCCCCCATCCACTATCATTACCAGTGACCCCCCATCCACTAGCATTACCAGTGACCCCCATCCACTAGCATTACCAGTGACCCCCCCCATCCACTAGCATTACCAGTGACCCCCATCCACTATCATTACCAGTGACCACACATCCACTATCATTACCAGTGACCACACATCCACTATCATTACCAGTGACCCCCCCATCCACTATCATTACCAGTGACCCCCCATCCACCAGCATTACCAGTGACCCCACATCCACTGGCATTACCAGTGACCCCCCATCCACTATCATTACCAGTGACCCCCCATCCACTATCATTACCAGTGACCCCCCATCCACTATCATTACCAGTGACCCCCCCCATCCACTAGCATTACCAGTGACCCCCCATCCACTAGCATTACCAGTGACCCCCCATCCACTATCATTACCAGTGACCCCCCAATCCACTAGCATTACCAGTGACACCCAATCTACTAGCATTACCAGTGACCCCCCATCCACTATCATTACCAGTGACCCCCCCATCCACTATCATTACCAGTGACCCCCCCATCCACTATCATTACCAGTGACCCCCCCATCCACTATCATTACCAGTGACCCCATCCACTATCATTACCAGTGACCCCCCATCCACTATCATTACCAGTGACCCCCCATCCACTATCATTACCAGTGACCCCCCCATCCACTATCATTACCAGTGACCCCATCCACTATCATTACCAGTGACCCCCCCATCCACTATCATTACCAGTGACCCCATCCACTAGCATTACCAGTGACCCCCCATCCACTATCATTACCAGTGACCCCCCATCCACTATCATTACCAGTGACCCCCCCATCCACTATCATTACCAGTGACCCCCATCCACTATCATTACCAGTGACCCCCCATCCACTATCATTACCAATGACCCCCCCATCCACTATCATTACCAA
>NC_138293.1:104762500-104785000 GCF_965601325.2 Salmo salar
GGGCAGGTAGCCTAGTGGTTAGAGTGGAGGGGCGGCAGGTAGCCTAGTGGTTAGAGTGGAGGGGCGGCAGGTAGCCTAGTGGTTAGAGTGGAGGGGAGGCAGGTAGCCTAGTGGTTAGAGGGGGGAGGCAGGTAGCCTAGTGGTTAGAGTGGAGGGGCGGCAGGTAGCCTAGTGGTTAGAGTGGAGGGGCGGCAGGTAGCCTAGTGGTTAGAGTGGAGGGGCGGCAGGTAGCCTAGTGGTTAGAGTGGAGGAACGGCAGGTAGCCTAGTGGTTAGAGTGGAGGGACGGCAGGTAGCCTAGTGGTTAGAGGGGAGGGACGGCAGGTAGCCTAGTGGTTAGAGTAGATGGGCGGCAGGTAGCCTAGTGGTTAGAGTGGAGGGGCGGCAGGAAGCCTAGTGGTTAGAGTGGAGGGGCAGCAGGTAGTCTAGTGGTTAGAGTGGAGGGACGGCAGGTAGCCTAGTGGTTAGAGTGGAGGGACGGCAGGTAGCCTAGTGGTTAGAGTGGAGGGGCGGCAGGTAGTCTAGTGGTTAGAGAGGAGGGGCGGCAGGTAGCCTAGTGGTTAGAGTGGAGGGGCGGCAGGTAGCCTAGTGGTTAGAGTGGAGGGATGGCAGGTAGCCTAGTGGTTAGAGTAGAGGGGCGGCAGGTAGCCTAGTGGTTAGAGTGGAGGGGCGGCAGGTAGCCTAGTGGTTAGAGGGGGAGGCAGGTAGCCTAGTGGTTAGAGTGGAGGGATGGCAGGTAGCCTAGTGGTTAGAGTGGAGGGGCGGCAGGTAGCCTAGTGGTTAGAGTGGAGGGGCGGCAGGAAACCTAGTGGTTAGAGTGGAGGGGCAGCAGGTAGTCTAGTGGTTAGAGTGGAGGGACGGCAGGTAGCCTAGTGGTTAGAGTGGAGGGACGGCAGGTAGCCTAGTGGTTAGAGTGGAGGGGCGGCAGGTAGCCTAGTGGTTAGAGAGGAGGGGCGGCAGGTAGCCTAGTGGTTAGAGTGGAGGGGCGGCAGGTAGCCTAGTGGTTAGAGTGGAGGGATGGCAGGTAGCCTAGTGGTTAGAGTAGAGGGGCGGCAGGTAGCCTAGTGGTTAGAGGGGGAGGCAGGTAGCCTAGTGGTTAGAGTGGAGGGATGGCAGGTAGCCTAGTGGTTAGAGTGGAGGGATGGCAGGTAGCCTAGTGGTTAGAGTAGAGGGGCGGCAGGTAGCCCAGTGGTTAGAGTGGAGGGACGGCAGGGTAGCCTAGTGGGTAGAGTGGAGGGGCGGCAGGTAGCCTAGTGGTTAGAGTGGAGGGACGGCAGAGTAGCCTAGTGGTAACCTCAAAGGTTGTTGGATCAAATCCCTCGAGCTGACAAGGTTAAAATAAACAAAATCTGTTGTTCTGCCCCTGAACAAGGCAGTTAACCCACTGATCCCCCAGTAGGCCGTCATTGTAAATAAGAATTTGTTCTTTAACCAACTTGCCCTAGTTAAATTAAAGTTTAAGCTGAAGGCTAATCTCCTTGTTGTTATTGTTATTGTTGTTGTCGTTGTCGTTGTCGTTGTTGTTGTTGTCGTTGTTGTTGTTGTCGTTGTCGTTGTTGTTGTTGTTATTGTTATTGTTGTTGTTCCCCCAGTCTGAGATGTTGCTCCAGCATCAGTCTAATCCGTGTATAGTGGACAACGCAGGAAAGACTCCTCTCGATCTGGCCTGTGAGTTCGGCAGGGTCGGGGTGAGTATCTGACTGCCTGTACTACGGTGTGTGTGTGTGTGTGTGTGTGTGTGTGTGTGTGTGTGTGTGTGTGTGTGTGTGTGTGTGTGTGTGTGTGTGTGTGTGTGTGTGGTTAAAACTACTAGCCTTGGGATAACAGGCTAGGTTAAAACTACTAGCCTTGGGATAACGGGCTAGGTTAAAACTACTAGCCTTGGGATAACGGGCTAGGTTAAAACGACTAGCCTTGAGCTAACGGACTTGGTTAAAACTACTAGCTTTGGGTTAACGGGCTAGGTAAAACTACTAGCCTTGGGAGAGCAGGTTAAAACGAATAGCCTTGGGCTAGCAAGCTTGGTTAAAACTATTAGTCTTGGGCTAGCAGGCTAGGTTAAAACTAAAGCCTTGGGATAGCAGGCTAGGTTAAAACTAAAGCCTTGGGCTAGCAGGCTAGGTTAAAACTACTAGCCTTGGGATAGCTGGCTTGGTTAAAACTAAAGCCTTGGGATAGCAGGCTATGTTAAAACTAATAGCCTTGGGATAGCAGGCTAGGTTAAAACTAATAGCCTTGGGATAGCAGGCTAGGTTAAACTAATAGCCTTGGGATAGCAGGCTAGGTTAAACTAATAGCCTTGGGATAGCAGGCTAGGTTAAACTAATAGCCTTGGGATAGCAGGCTAGGTTAAAACTAATAGCCTTGGGATAGCAGGCTAGGTTAAAACTAATAGCCTTGGGCTAGCAGGCTAGGTTAAAACTACTAGCCTTGGGCTAGCAGGCTAGGTTAAACTAATAGCCTTGGGATAGCAGGCTAGGTTAAACTAATAGCCTTGGGATAGCAGGCTAGGTTAAAACTACTAGGCTTGGGCTAGCAGGCTAGGTTAAAACTACTAGCCTTGGGCTAGCAGGCTAGGTTAAAACTAATAGCCTTGGGCTAGCAGGCTAGGTTAAAACTACTAGCCTTGGGCTAGCAAGCTAGGTTAAAACTACTAGCCTTGGGCTAGCAAGCTAGGTTAAAACTACTAGCCTTGGGATAGCAGGCTAGGTTAAAACTAAAGCCTTGGGCTAGCAGGCTAGGTTAAAACTACTAGCCTTGGGCTAGCAGGCTAGGTTAAAACTAATAGCCTTGGGATAGCAGGCTAGGTTAAAACTAATAGCCTTGGGATAGCAGGCTAGGTTAAAACTAATAGCCTTGGGCTAGCAAGCTAGGTTAAAACTACTAGCCTTGGGCTAACAGGTTAAAACTACTAGCCTTGGACTAGCAGGCTTGGTTAAAACTACTAGCCTTGGGCTAGCAAGCTAGGTTAAAACTACTAGCCTTGGGATAGCAGGCTAGGTTAAAACTAAAGCCTTGGGCTAGCAGGCTAGGTTAAAACTAATAGCCTTGGGATAGCAGGCTAGGTTAATTTCCATCCATGTCCATGATTAATATGCAACTAGCACACTACCAGAAAATGTTACCTTGTGATGGCCGGTGTGTGTAGGTGGTCCAGCCCCTCCTCAACAGTAACGTGTGTGTGTGTGTGTGTGTGTGTGTGTGTGTGTGTGTGTGTGTGTGTGTGTGTGTGTGTGTAGGTGGTCCAGCTACTCCTCAACAGTAACGTGTGTGTGTGTGTGTGTGTGTGTGTGTGTGTGTGTGTGTGTGTGTGTGTGTGTGTGTGTGTGTGTGTGTGTGTGTGTAGGTGGTCCAGCTACTCCTCAACAGTAACATGTGTGTGTGTGTGTGTGTGTGTGTGTGTGTGTGTGTGTGTGTGTGTGTGTGTGTGTGTGTGTGTGTGTGTGTGTGTGTGTGTGTAGGTGGTCCAGCTACTCCTCAACAGTAACGTGTGTGTGTGTGTGTGTGTGTGTGTGTGTGTGTGTGTGTGTGTGTGTGTGTGTGTGTGTGTGTGTAGGTGGTCCAGCTACTCCTCAACAGTAACATGTGTGTTGCTCTGCTGGAACTGAAACCAGGAGATTCCACTGACCCCAATGGGACCTCTCCTCTACACCTGGCAGCCAAGAACGGACACATAGACATCATCAGGTAACTCTCTCACTCTCTCACTCCTTCCTTCCTTCCTTCCTTCCTTCCTTCCTTCCTTCCTTCCTTCCTTCCTTCCTTCCTTCCTTCCTTCCTCTCTCTTTCTCTCTCTCTTCTTCCTTCCTTCCTTCCTTCCTTCCTTCCTCACTCTTTCTCTCTCTCTCTCTCTCCTTCCTTCCTCTCTCTCTCTCTCCTTCCTTCCTCTCTCTCTCTCTCCTTCCTCTCTCTTTCTCTCCTTCCTTCCTCTCTTTCTCTCTCTCTCTCCTTCCTTCCTTCCTCTCTTTCTCTTTCTCTCTCCTTCCTTCCTTCCTTCCTCTCTCTCTTTCTCTTTCTCTCTTCTTCCTTCCTTCCTCTCTCTCTCTCTCCTTCCTTCCTCTCTCTTTCTCTCCTTCCTTCCTCTCTCTTTCTCTCCTTCCTTCCTCTCTCTCTCTCCTTCCTTCCTTCCTCTCTTTCTCTTTCTCTCTCTTTCTCTCCTTCCTTCCTTCCTTCCTTCCTTCCTTCCTTCCTTCCTTCCTTCCTTCCTTCCTTCCTTCCTTCCTCTCTCTCTCTCTTTCTCTCTCTCCCTCCTTCCTTCCTTCCTCTCTCTCTCTCTCTCTCTCTATATCGGTCACATCAATAAATAACCCAGCCTTATATGGTCGTACTATAATTACACTATTTACTGGGCCAGATGGTTAACCATGTTAAGGTATATTGATAGTTGGAGTTTAGTATTTACTGGGCCAGATGGTTAACCATGTTAAGGTATATTGATAGTTCTAGTTTAGTATTTATTGGGCCAGATGGTTAACCATGTTAAGGTATATTGATAGTTGGAGTTTAGTATTTATTGGGCCAGATGGTTAACCATGTTAAGGTATATTGATAGTTCTAGTTTAGTATTTATTGGGCCAGATGGTTAACCATGTTAAGGTATATTGATAGTTGGAGTTTAGTATTTACTGGGCCAGATGGTTAACCATGTTAAGGTATATTGATAGTTCTAGTTTAGTATTTATTGGGCCAGATGGTTAACCATGTTAAGGTATATTGATAGTTGGAGTTTAGTATTTATTGGGCCAGATGGTTAACCATGTTAAGGTATATTGATAGTTCTAGTTTAGTATTTACTGGGCCAGATGGTTAACCATGTTAAGGTATATTGATAGTTCTAGTTTAGTATTTATTGGGCCAGATGGTTAACCATGTTAAGGTATATTGATAGTTCTAGTTTAGTATTTATTGGGCCAGATGGTTAACCATGTTAAGGTATATTGATAGTTCTAGTTTAGTATTTATTGGGCCAGATGGTTAACCATGTTAAGGTATATTGATAGTTCTAGTTTAGTATTTATTGGGCCAGATGGTTAACCATGTTAAGGTATATTGATAGTTGGAGTTTAGTATTTACTGGGCCAGATGGTTAACCATGTTAAGGTATATTGATAGTTCTAGTTTAGTATTTACTGGGCCAGATGGTTAACCATGTTAAGGTATATTGATAGTTCTAGTTTAGTATTTACTGGGCCAGATGGTTAACCATGTTAAGGTATATTGATAGTTCTAGTTTAGTATTTATTGGGCCAGATGGTTAACCATGTTAAGGTATATTGATAGTTCTAGTTTAGTATTTACTGGGCCAGATGGTTAACCATGTTAAGGTATATTGATAGTTCTAGTTTAGTATTTATTGGGCCAGATGGTTAACCATGTTAAGGTATATTGATAGTTCTAGTTTAGTATTTACTGGGCCAGATGGTTAACCATGTTAAGGTATATTGATAGTTGGAGTTTAGTATTTATTGGGCCAGATGGTTAACCATGTTAAGGTATATTGATAGTTCTAGTTTAGTATTTACTGGGCCAGATGGTTAACCATGTTAAGGTATATTGATAGTTCTAGTTTAGTATTTATTGGGCCAGATGGTTAACCATGTTAAGGTATATTGATAGTTCTAGTTTAGTATTTACTGGGCCAGATGGTTAACCATGTTAAGGTATATTGATAGTTCTAGTTTAGTATTTATTGGGCCAGATGGTTAACCATGTTAAGGTATATTGATAGTTCTAGTTTAGTATTTATTGGGCCAGATGGTTAACCATGTTAAGGTATATTGATAGTTGGAGTTTAGTATTTATTGGGCCAGATGGTTAACCATGTTAAGGTATATTGATAGTTCTAGTTTAGTATTTATTGGGCCAGATGGTTAACCATGTTAAGGTATATTGATAGTTCTAGTTTAGTATTTATTGGGCCAGATGGTTAACCATGTTAAGGTATATTGATAGTTGGAGTTTAGTATTTATTGGGCCAGATGGTTAACCATGTTAAGGTATATTGATAGTTCTAGTTTAGTATTTATTGGGCCAGATGGTTAACCATGTTAAGGTATATTGATAGTTCTAGTTTAGTATTTATTGGGCCAGATGGTTAACCATGTTAAGGTATATTGATAGTTGGAGTTTAGTATTTACTGGGCCAGATGGTTAACCATGTTAAGGTATATTGATAGTTCTAGTTTAGTATTTATTGGGCCAGATGGTTAACCATGTTAAGGTATATTGATAGTTCTAGTTTAGTATTTATTGGGCCAGATGGTTAACCATGTTAAGGTATATTGATAGTTGGAGTTTAGTATTTATTGGGCCAGATGGTTAACCATGTTAAGGTATATTGATAGTTCTAGTTTAGTATTTATTGGGCCAGATGGTTTACCATGTTAAGGTATATTGATAGTTCTAGTTTAGTATTTATTGGGCCAGATGGTTAACCATGTTAAGGTATATTGATAGTTGGAGTTTAGTATTTATTGGGCCAGATGGTTAACCATGTTAAGGTATATTGATAGTTCTAGTTTAGTATTTATTGGGCCAGATGGTTAACCATGTTAAGGTATATTGATAGTTCTAGTTTAGTATTTATTGGGCCAGATGGTTAACCATGTTAAGGTATATTGATAGTTCTAGTTTAGTATTTATTGGGCCAGATGGTTTACCATGTTAAGGTATATTGATAGTTCTAGTTTAGTATTTACTGGGCCAGATGGTTAACCATGTTAAGGTATATTGATAGTTCTAGTTTAGTATTTATTGGGCCAGATGGTTAACCATGTTAAGGTATATTGATAGTTCTAGTTTAGTATTTACTGGGCCAGATGGTTAACCATGTTAAGGTATATTGATAGTTGGAGTTTAGTATTTATTGGGCCAGATGGTTAACCATGTTAAGGTATATTGATAGTTCTAGTTTAGTATTTACTGGGCCAGATGGTTAACCATGTTAAGGTATATTGATAGTTCTAGTTTAGTATTTATTGGGCCAGATGGTTAACCATGTTAAGGTATATTGATAGTTCTAGTTTAGTATTTACTGGGCCAGATGGTTAACCATGTTAAGGTATATTGATAGTTCTAGTTTAGTATTTATTGGGCCAGATGGTTAACCATGTTAAGGTATATTGATAGTTCTAGTTTAGTATTTATTGGGCCAGATGGTTAACCATGTTAAGGTATATTGATAGTTCTAGTTTAGTATTTATTGGGCCAGATGGTTAACCATGTTAAGGTATATTGATAGTTCTAGTTTAGTATTTATTGGGCCAGATGGTTAACCATGTTAAGGTATATTGATAGTTCTAGTTTAGTATTTATTGGGCCAGATGGTTAACCATGTTAAGGTATATTGATAGTTCTAGTTTAGTATTTATTGGGCCAGATGGTTAACCATGTTAAGGTATATTGATAGTTCTAGTTTAGTATTTACTGGGCCAGATGGTTAACCATGTTAAGGTATATTGATAGTTGGAGTTTAGTATTTATTGGGCCAGATGGTTAACCATGTTAAGGTATATTGATAGTTCTAGTTTAGTATTTATTGGGCCAGATGGTTAACCATGTTAAGGTATATTGATAGTTGGAGTTTAGTATTTATTGGGCCAGATGGTTAACCATGTTAAGGTATATTGATAGTTCTAGTTTAGTATTTATTGGGCCAGATGGTTAACCATGTTAAGGTATATTGATAGTTCTAGTTTAGTATTTATTGGGCCAGATGGCAAATGAAATGTGTTTCAGTTTGTGGCTGCGTGGTAATTATTTTTGTGTTTGGACAAATGTGCTCAAATCTGTCATGATGAACATATTTGAGCCAAATAAATGTATAAAACAATTATTTAAAAAAAAATCTGTGTGTTGTGTTGTGTTGTGTTTGTGTATGTTGTGTGTGTGTGTGTGTGTGTGTGTGTGTGTGTATGTTGTGTGTGTGTTGTGTGTGTGTGTGTGTATGTTGTGTGTGTGTATGTTGTGTGTGTGTGTGTATATGTTGTGTGTGTGTGTGTGTGTGTGTGTGTGTGTGTGTGTGTGTGTGTGTGTGTGTGTGTGTGTGTGTGTGTGTGTGTGTGTGTGTGTGTGTGTGTGTGTGTGTGTGTTGTTGTCCCCAGGCTGTTGATCCAGTCTGGCATAGACATCAACAGACAGACCAAGGCTGGCACGGCCCTGCATGAAGCAGCTCTCTGTGGGAAGACTGAGGCTGTTCGCCTCCTGCTGGATGTAAGAGGAACTACAACTAACCCTTAATCATTAACCCCTGACCCCTTAGCCCTTACCCCTAATCCCTGACCCCTAATCCCTGACCCCTAATCCCTGCATGAGGCAGAGCTCTGTGGGAAGGCATGAGGGCTGTACGCCCCCTGCTGGATGTAAGAGGAATTACAACTCATACAAGATCGTTCCCTTAGCAGGCAGCAGTCCAACACTAACTAACCCGATGTGACCTTGATTCGTTCCCTTAGCAGGCAGCAGTCCAACACTAACTAACCCGATGTGACCTTGATTCGTTCCCTTGGCAGGCAGCAGTCCAACACTAACTAACCCGATGTGGCCTTAATTCGTTCCCTTAGCAGGCAGCAGTCCAACACTAACTAACCCGATGTGGCATTGATTCGTTCCCTTAGCAGGCTGCAGTCCAACACTAACTAACCCGATGTGGCCTTGATTCGTTCCCTTTCTCAGAATGAACTCTCTTTTAAACACCTCAACAGTTCAGCCTCACTTCTGCCTTATTTCTGTAAATGTGACACTAATGCAGGGTTATAACCAGGGTAGAGGGCACTAGTGCAGGGTTATAACCAGGGTAGAGGGATCTAGTGCAGGGTTATAACCAGGGTAGAGGGCACTAGTGCAGGGTTATAACCAGGGTAGGGGAACTAGTGCAGGGTTATAACCAGGGTAGAGGGCACTAGTGCAGGGTTATAACCAGGGTAGAGAGCACTAGTGCAGGGTTATAACCAGGGTAGGGGCCCTAGTGCAGGGTTATAACCAGGGTAGAGGAAATAGTGCAGGGTTATAACCAGGGTAGGGGAACTAGTGCAGGGTTATAACCAGGGTAGGGGCACTGGTGCAGGGTTATAACCAGGGTAGAGGGCACTAGTGCAGGGTTATAACCAGGGTAGGGGAACTAGTGCAGGGTTATAACCAGGGTAGGGGGACTAGTGCAGGGTTATAACCAGGGTAGAGGAAATAGTGCAGGGTTATAACCAGGGTAGAGGTACTAGTGCAGGGTTATAACCAGGGTAGGGATACTAGTGCAGGGTTATAACCAGGGTAGAGGGCTCTAGTGCAGGGTTATAACCAGGGTAGAGGCACTAGTGCAGGGTTATAACCAGGGTAGAGGTACTAGTGCAGGGTTATAACCAGGGTAGAGCCACTAGTGCAGGGTTATAACCAGGGTAGAGGGACTAGTGAAGGGTTATAACCAGGGTAGAGGGACTTGTGAAGGGTTATAACCAGGGTAGAGGCACTAGTGAAGGGTTATAACCAGGGTAGGGGGACTAGTGCAGGGTTATAACCAGGGTAGAGGGCTCTAGTGCGGGGTTATAACCAGGGTAGAGGGCTCTAGTGCAGGGTTATAACCAGGGTAGAGGGCTCTAGTGCAGGGTTATAACCAGGGTAGAGGGACTTGTGAAGGGTTATAACCAGGGTAGAGGCACTAGTGAAGGGTTATAACCAGGGTAGAGGGACTTGTGAAGGGTTATAACCAGGGTAGAGGCACTAGTGAAGGGTTATAACCAGGGTAGGGGAACTAGTGCAGGGTTATAACCAGGGTAGAGGGACTAGTGAAGTGTTATAACCAGGGTAGGGGTACTAGTGCAGGTTTATAACCAGGGTAGAGGAACTAGTGCAGGGTTATAACCAGGGTAGAGGGCACTAGTGCAGGGTTATAACCAGGGTAGAGGGTACTAGTGCAGGGTTATAACCAGGGTACGGGCACTAGTGCAGGGTTATAACCAGGGTAGAGGCACGAGTGAAGGGTTATAACCAGGGTAGGGGCACTAGTGCAGGTTTATAACCAGGGTAGAGGGCACTAGTGCAGGGTTATAACCAGGGTAGGGAAACTAGTGCAGGGTTATAACCAGGGTAGAGGGCACTAGTGCAGGGTTATAACCAGGGTAGAGGTACTAGTACAGGGTTATAACCAGGGTAGAGCCACTAGTGCAGGGTTATAACCAGGGTAGAGGGCTCTAGTGCGGGGTTATAACCAGGGTAGAGGGCACTAGTGCAGGGTTATAACCAGGGTAGAGGGCTCTAGTGCGGGGTTATAACCAGGGTAGAGGGCTCTAGTGCAGGGTTATAACCAGGGTAGAGGGCACTAGTGCAGGGTTATAACCAGGGTAGAGGTTACTAGTGCAGGGTTATAACCAGGGTAGGGGCACTAGTGCAGAGTTATAACCAGGGTAGAGGGACTAGTGAAGGGTTATAACCAGGGTAGAGGCACTAGTGCAGGGTTATAACCAGGGTAGTCGACCGTTCCATTTAAATTTCGGTCGATTCAGAAAGTATACCAAATTTAATCCCACGTTGAAAACAATAGGGAACTGCAGTGTACTTCCTGAATCGACTGTAATTGACGTGTAATTGATCCCGACCCTGGTCGTTATAGAAGCCGTAACCCTGAGCCTTGACTTCCTGTGCAGGGTTATAACCAGGGTAGGTGGTCGTTATGGAAGCCGTAACCCTGAGCCTTGTCCCTACAGAGTGGAATCAACACAGTGTACTTCCTGTGCAGGGTTATAACCAGGGTAGGTGGTGGTTATAGAAGCCGTAACCCTGAGCCTTGTCCCTACAGAGTGGAATCAACACAGTGTACTTCCTGTGCAGGGTTATAACCAGGGTAGGTGGTGGTTATAGAAGCCGTAACCCTGAGCCGTGTCCCTACAGAGTGGAATCAACACAGTGTACTTCCTGTGCAGGGTTATAACCAGGGTAGGTGGTGGTTATAGAAGCCGTAACGCTGAGCCGTGTCCCTACAGAGTGGAATCAACACAGTGTACTTCCTGTGCAGGGTTATAACCAGGGTAGGTGGTGGTTATAGAAGCCGTAACGCTGAGCCTTGTCCCTACAGAGTGGAATCAACGCAGCGGTGAGAAACACCTACAGCCAAACAGCCCTGGATATCGTTTACCAGTTCTCTGCTTCACAGGCCAGCCGGGAGATCAAACAGCTACTCAGAGGTACAGGGGGGGATGTGTGTGTGTGTGTGTGTTTCTGTGTGTGTTTCTGTGTGTGTGTGTGTGTTTCTGTGTGTGTGTGTGTGTGT
Organism: Salmo salar; assembly: GCF_965601325.2. Taxonomy (NCBI): domain Eukaryota; kingdom Metazoa; phylum Chordata; class Actinopteri; order Salmoniformes; family Salmonidae; genus Salmo; species Salmo salar. The sequence continues at coordinate 104,773,757 of NC_138293.1, forward strand.
GTTTCTGTGTGTCTGTGTGTGTGTCTGTGTGTGTGTGTGTGTGTGTGTGTGTGTGTGTGTGTGTGTGTGTGTGTGTGTGTTTCAAATTTCAAATAAAATAAAATTTATTTTTATATAGCCCTTCGTACATCAGCTGATATTCTCAAAGTGCTGTACAGAAACCCAGCCTAAAACCCCAAACAGCAAGCAAAGCATGTGAAAGAAGCACGGTGGCTAGGAAAAACTCCCTAGGAAAAACTCCCTAGAAAGGCCAAAAACCTAGGAAGAAACCTAGAGAGGAACCAGGCTATGAGGGGTGGCCAGTCCTCTTCTGGCTGTGCAGGGTGGATATTATAACAGAACATGGTCAAAATGTTAAAATGTTAAAATGTTCATAAATGACCAGCATGGTCAAATAATAATAATCATAGTAGTTGTCGAGGGTGCAACAAGCACGTCCGGTGAACAGGTCAGGGTTCCATAGCCGCAGGCAGAACAGTTGAAACTGGAGCAGCAGCACGGCCAGGTGGACTGGGGACAGCAAGGAGTCATCATACCAGGTAGTCCTGAGGCATGGTCCTAGGGCTCAGGTCCTCCGAGAGAAAGACAGAAAGAGAGAAAGAGAGAATTAGAGAGAGCATATTTAAATACACACAGGACACCGGATAAGACAAGAGAAATACTCCAGATGTAACAGACTGACCCTAGCCCCCCGACACATAAACTACTGCAGCATAAATACTGGAGGCTGAGACAGGAGGGATCAGAAGACACTGTGGCCCCATCCGATGATACCCCCGGACAGGGCCAAACAGGCAGGATATAACCCCACCCACTTTGCCAAAGCACAGCCCCCACACCACTAGAGGGATGTCTCCAACCACCAACTTACCGTCCTAAGACAAGGCCGAGTATAGCCCACAACGATCTCCGCCATGGCACAACCCAAGGGGGGGGCGCCAACCCAGACAGGAAGACCACGTCAGTGACTCAACCCACTCAAGTGACGCACCCCTCCCATGGACGGCATGGAAGAACACCAATAAGCCAGTGACTCAGCCCCTGTAATAGGGTTAGAGGCAGAGAATCCCAGTGGAAAGAGGGGAACCGGCAAGGCAGAGACAGCAAGGGCGGTTCGTTGCTCCAGCCTTTCCGTTCACCTTCACACTCCTGGGCCAGACTATACTTAATCATAGGACCTACTGAAGAGATAAGTCTTCAGTAAAGACTTAAAGGTTGAGACTGAGTCTGCGTCTCTCACATTGGTAGGCAGACCATTCCATAAAAATGGAGCTCTATAGGAGAAAGCCCTACCTCCAGCCGTTTGCTTAGAAATTCTAGGGACAATTAGGAGGCCTGCGTCTTGTGACCGTAGCGTACGTGTAGGTATGTACGGCAGGACCAAATCGGAAAGATAGGTAGGAGCAAGCCCATGTAATGCTTTGTAGGTTAGCAGTAAAACCTTGAAATCAGCCCTCGCCTTAACAGGAAGCCAGTGTAGGGAGGCTAGCACTGGAGTAATATGATCAAATTTTTTGGTTCTAGTCAGGATTCAAGCAGCCGTATTTAGCACTAACTGAAGTTTATTTAGTGCTTTATCCGGGTAGCCGGAAAGTAGAGCATTGCAGTAGTCCAGCCTAGAAGTAACAAAAGCATGGATACATTTTTCTGCGTCATTTTTGGACAGAAAATTTCTGATTTTTGCAATGTTACGTAGATGGAAAAAAGCTGTCCTTGAAACAGTCTTGATATGTTCTTCAAAAGAGAGATCAGGGTCCAGAGTAACGCCGAGGTCCTTCACAGTTTTATTTGAGACGACTGTACAGCCATCAAGATTCATTGTCAGATTCAACAGAAGATCTCTTTGTTTCTTGGGACCTAGAACAAGCATCTCTGTTTTGTCCGAGTTTAAAAGTAGAAAGTTTGCAGCCATCCACTTCTTTATGTCTGAAACACAGGCTTCTAGCGAGGGCAATTCTGGGGCTTCACCATGTTTCATTGAAATGTACAGCTGTGTGTCGTCCGCATAGCAGTGAAATTTAACATTATGTTTTCGAATGACATCCCCAAGAGGTAAAATATATAGTGAAAACAATAGTGGTCCTAAAACGGAACCTTGAGGAACACCGAAATTTACAATTGATTTGTCAGAGGACAAACCATTCACAGAGATTAGATATCTTTCCGACAGATAAGATCTATGTGTGTGTGTGTGTGTGTGTGTGTGTGTGCATGCCTGAGTGTCCCTGTGTGTGTGTGTGTGTGTGTGTGTGTGCGCGGTGTGTGTGTGTGTGTGTGTGTGTGTGTGTGTGTGTGTGTAAGTGCGGTGTGTGTGTGCGTGTAAGTGCGGTGTGTGTAAGTGCAGTGTGTGTGTGTGTGTGTGCCTGTGTGTGTGTGTGTGTAAGTTCGGGGTGTATGTGTGTATATGTGTGTGTGTGTGTGTGTGTGTGTGTGTGTGTGTGTGTGTGTGTGTGTGTGTGTGTGTGTGTGTGTGTGTGTGTGTGTGTGTGTGTGTGTGTGTGTGTGTGTGTGTTGTCTCCCCAGAGATATTAAAGCAGCATGTCTCTCTCAGATGCCTCAGCAGCCCTCCAGGTCAGGGCCTTAAAGGATTACTGCAACAACTACGACCTGACCAGCCTCAACATCAAGGCTGGAGACGTCATCACGGTAGACACACACACACACACACACACACACACACACACACACACACACACACACACACACACACACACACACACACACACACACACACACACACACACACACACACACACACGGCCCTGAGTCAGAGTGTACAGGAGATAACAGGAACAGGTAGAGAAGGATAGATACAGAAGATAAGAGGTACAGTTAGAGAAGGATATATACAGGGGATAACAGGAACAGGTAGAGAAGGATAGATACAGGAGATAAGAGGTACAGTTAGAGAAGGATATATACAGGGGATAACAGGAACAGGTAGAGAAGGATAGATACAGGAGATAAGAGGTACAGTTAGAGAAGGATATATACAGGGGATAACAGGAACAGGTAGAGAAGGATAGATACAGGAGATAACAGGAACAGTTAGAGAAGGATAGAGGATAGATACAGAAGATAACAGGAACAATTAGAGAAGGATAGATACAGGAACAGAGTGGATAACAGGAACAGTTAGAGAAGGATAGAGGATAGATACAGGAGATAACAGGAACAATTATCTCTGTTTATTCTATTCTACTGTTCTCTGTTTATTCTATTCTACTGTTCTCTGTTCATTCTATTCTGCTGTTCTCTGTTTATTCTATTCTACTCTGCTATGTTGAATGTATTACTTGTTCTCTCTGGCAGGTTCTCGAGCAGCATGTTGATGGGCGCTGGAAGGGCTGTATCCATGACAACCGTACAGGAAATGACCGCGTGGGCTACTTCCCTTCTACGATAGTGGAGGTCATCAACAAGAGAACAGGTGAGTATTTGTGTCTGTGTGTGTGCGGGTTCTTTTGTATTCTCGGGAATTATCCTTTAACCTGCGGTACAGCCCTGTTAGAGTCCTTTAACCTGCGGTACAGCCCTGTTAGAGTCCTTTAACCTGCGGTACAGCCCCGTTAGAGTCCTTTAACCTGCGGTACAGCCCTGTTAGAGTCCTTTAACCTGCGGTACAGCCCCGTTAGAGTCCTTTAACCTGCGGTACAGCCCTGTTAGAGTCCTTTAACCTGCGGTACAGCCCTGTTAGAGTCCTTTAACCTGCGGTACAGCCCTGTTAGAGTCCTTTAACCTGCGGTACAGCCCTGTTAGAGTCCTTTAACCTGCGGTACAGCCCTGTTAACCTGCGGTACAGCCCTGTTAGAGTCCTTTAACCTGCAGTACAGCCCTGTTAGAGTCCTTTAACCTGCAGTACAGCCCTGTTAGAGTCCTTTAACCTGCGGTACAGCCCTGTTAGAGTCCTTTAACCTGCGGTACAGCCCTGTTAGAGTCCTTTAACCTGCGGTACAGCCCCGTTAGAGTCCTTTAACCTGCGGTACAGCCCTGTTAGAGTCCTTTAACCTGCGGTACAGCCCCGTTAGAGTCCTTTAACCTGCGGTACAGCCCCGTTAGAGTCCTTTAACCTGCGGTACAGCCCTGTTAGAGTCCTTTAACCTGCGGTACAGCCCTGTTAGAGTCCTTTAACCTGCGGTAAAGCCCTGTTAGAGTCCTTTAACCTGCGGTACGGCCCCGTTAGAGTCCTTTAACCTGCGGTACGGCCCCGTTAGAGTCCTTTAACCTGCGGTACGGCCCCGTTAGAGTCCTTTAACCTGCGGTACGGCCCAGTTAGAGTCCTTTAACCTGCGGTACGGCCCCGTTAGAGTCCTTTAACCTGCGGTACGGCCCCGTTAGAGTCCTTTAACCTGCGGTACGGCCCCGTTAGAGTCCTTTAACCTGCGGTACAGCCCTGTTAGAGTCCTTTAACCTGCGGTACAGCCCCGTTAGAGTCCTTTAACCTGCGGTACAGCCCTGTTAGAGTCCTTTAACCTGCGGTACAGCCCCGTTAGAGTCCTTTAACCTGCGGTACAGCCCTGTTAGAGTCCTTTAACCTGCGGTACAGCCCTGTTAGAGTCCTTTAACCTGCGGTACAGCCCTGTTAGAGTCCTTTAACCTGCGGTACAGCCCTGTTAGAGTCCTTTAACCTGCGGTACAGCCCTGTTAACCTGCAGTACAGCCCTGTTAGAGTCCTTTAACCTGCGGTACAGCCCTGTTAGAGTCCTTTAACCTGCACTACAGCAGCGTGTGTGTCAGTGTTAGAGGGGATAGAGAGATGTTTCCTGCCTGTTGGGAGGGTCTCCAACTCAGCATGCCCAGACTGGGGCGGAGGGGAGGAGGGAGAGAGAGAGAGAGAGAGAGAGAGAGAGAGAGAGAGAGAGGAGAGAGAAGCCTTGCCCGTCTGCAGCAGAAGGGCTACATAGCTAACCCTTTACTTACCCTAATTTTCCTAACCTTAATCTAATTATCCTAACCTGAACCTAATTATCCTAACCTGCTGCATACGCTCTTCTTACCTTCACCAAATTATCCTAACCTGAACCAAATTATCCTAACCTGAACTTAATTATCCTAACCTGAACCTAATTATCCTAACCTTAACCTAATTATCCTAACCTGAACCTAATTATCCTAACCTGAACCTAATTATCCTAACCTTAACCTAATTATCCTAAACTTAACCTAATTATCCTAACCTCAACCTAATTATCCTAACCTTAACCTAATTATCCTGAACTTAACCTAATTATCCTAACCTTAACCTAATTATCCTAACCTGAACCTAATTATCCTAACCTGAACCTAATTATTCTAACCTGGACCTAATTATCCTAACCTGAACCTAATTATTCTAACCTGGACCTAATTATCCTAACCTGAACCTAATAATCCTAACCTTAACCAGTGGAGGCTGCTGATTGGACAACGGTTCATTATAATGGCTGGAACTGAGATAAAATGGAATGGAATCGAACCCCCTGGACACCATATGTTGGATGTATTTGCTACCGTTCCACTGATCCAGCTCCAGTCATTACCCTGAGCCCCTTCCTCCCCAATTAAGGTGCCACCAACCTCCTGTGCCTGACCTCCATCTAATGAAAAAGGAAAATCAGCCTGCTAGTCTACTGCTGACTGGACCATGTGACTAGGTGCTGTTCCTCGACTGAACCAGTAGAGGGAGCACTGAGTTCAATACAGGAAGAGTGACTGAGTCTATAACAGCTCTATCTATCTACCAGCTGCACTGAGTTCAATACAGGAAGGGAGGAGTCTATAACAGCTCTATCTATCTACCAGTTCAATACAGGAAGGGAGGAGTCTATAACAGCTCTATCTATCTACCAGCTCAATACAGGAAGGGAGGAGTCTATAACAGCTCTATCTATCTACCAGCTCAATACAGGAAGGGAGGAGTCTATAACAGCTCTATCTATCTACCAGCTCAATACAGGAAGAGTGACTGAGTCTATAACAGCTCTATCTATCTACCAGCTCAATACAGGAAGGGAGGAGTCTATAACAGCTCTATCTACCTACCAGCTGCACTGAGTTCAATACAGGAAGGGAGGAGTCTATAACAGCTCTATCTATCTACCAGCTCAATACAGGAAGAGTGACTGAGTCTATAACAGCTCTATCTATCTACCAGCTCAATACAGGAAGGGTGACTGAGTCCAATACAGCTCTATCTACCTACCAGCTCAATACAGGAAGGGTGACTGAGTCTATAACAGCTCTATCTATCTACCAGCTCAATACAGGAAGGGTGACTGAGTCTATAACAGCTCTATCTATCTACCAGCTCAATACAGGAAGGGAGGAGTCTATAAGAGCTCTATCTATCTACGAGTTCAATACAGGAAGGGTGACTGAGTCCAATACAGCTCTATCTATCTACCAGCTCAATACAGGAAGGGTGACTGAGTCTATAACAGCTCTATCTATCTACCAGCTCAATACAGGAAGGGAGGAGTCTATTGCAGCTCTATCTATCTACCAGCTCAATACAGGAAGGGTGACTGAGTCTATAACAGCTCTATCTATCTACCAGCTCAATACAGGAAGGGTGGCTGAGTCCAATACAGCTCTATCTATCTACCAGCTCAATACAGGAAGAGTGACTGAGTCTATAACAGCTCTAGCTATCTACCAGCTCAATACAGGAAGGGTGACTGAGTCTATAACAGCTCTATCTATCTACCAGCTCAATACAGGAAGGGTGACTGAGTCCAATACAGCTCTATCTATCTACCAGCTCAATACAGGAAGGGAGGAGTCTATAACAGCTCTATCTATCTACCAGCTGCACTGAGTTCAATACAGGAAGGGAGGAGTCTATAACAGCTCTATCTATCTACCAGCTCAATACAGGAAGGGTGACTGAGTCCAATACAGCTCTATCTATCTACCAGCTCAATACAGGAAGGGAGGAGTCTATAACAGCTCTATCTATCTACCAGCTGCACTGAGTTCAATACAGGAAGGGAGGAGTCTATAACAGCTCTATCTATCTACCAGCTCAATACAGGAAGGGTGACTGAGTCCAATACAGCTCTATCTATCTACCAGCTTGTAGTTGTAGGTATCAGTCCATCTCCAGGTCACCAGAGTGTAGAGCGTCGGTGATGTAGGTGTAGAGACAGTCTGTATCGTGGAGGTTTATGGAGTTTACCGTAAACGACCTCCTGACCTCTAGAGGGCGTCGCCACGCTGTTCATCCATACATCAGGTCAGAGCTACACACCATCTAACCTACCTGGCGGTGTCATATCTATACCTGGTGGTGTCATATCTACACCTGGTGGTGTCATATCTATATCTAGTGGTGTCATATCTATACCTAGTGATGTCATATCTATACCTGGTGGTGTCATATCTATACCTGGTGGTGTCATATCTATACCTAGTGGTGTCATATCTATACCTGGTGGTGTCATACCTAGTGGTGTCATACCTAGTGGTGTCATATCTAGTGGTGTCATATCTATACCTAGTGGTGTCATATCTATACCTAGTGGTGTCATATCTATACCTAGTGGTGTCATATCTAGTGGTGTCATATCTACACCTGGTGGTGTCATATCGAGTGGTGTCATTTCTACACCTGGTGGTGTCATATCTATATCTAGTGGTGTCATATCTATACCTAGTGGTGTCATATCTAGTGGTGTCATATCTATATCTAGTGGTGTCATATCTAGTGGTGTCATATCTACACCTAGTGGTGTCATATCTATCCCTAGTGGTGTTATATCTAGTGGTGTCATATCTATATCTAGTGGTGTCATATCTATATCTAGTGGTGTCATATCTATACCTAGTGGTGTCATATCTATACCTAGTGGTGTCATATCTATACCTAGTGGTGTCATATCTATACCCAGTGGTGTCATATCTATATCTAGTGGTGTCATATCTATATCTAGTGGTGTCATACCTAGTGGTGTCATATCTATACCTAGTGGTGTCATATCTATACCTAGTGGTGTCATATCTATACCTAGTGGTGTCATATCTATACCCAGTGGTGTCATATCTATACCCAGTGGTGTCATATCTATATCTAGTGGTGTCATATCTAGTGGTGTCATATCTATATCTAGTGGTGTCATATATAGTGGTGTCATATCTATATCTAGTGGTGTCATATCTATACCTAGTGGTGTCATATCTATATCTAGTGGTGTCATACCTAGTGGTGTCATATCTATACCTAGTGGTGTCATATCTATACCTAGTGGTGTCATATCTATACCTAGTGGTGTCATATCTATACCCAGTGGTGTCATATCTATACCCAGTGGTGTCATATCTATATCTAGTGGTGTCATATCTAGTGGTGTCATATCTATACCTAGTGGTGTCATATCTAGTGGTGTCATATCTATCCCTAGTGGTGTCATATCTATACCCAGTGGTGTCATATCCAGTGGTGTCATATCTATACCCAGTGGTGTCATATCTATACCTAGTGGTGTCATATCTAGTGGTGTTATATCTATCCCTAGTGGTGTCATATCTATCCCTAGTGGTGTCATATCTATCTCTAGTGGTGTCATATCTATATCTAGTGGTGTCATATCTAGTGGTGTCATATCTACACCTAGTGGTGTCATATCTATCCCTAGTGGTGTTATATCTAGTGGTGTCATATCTATATCTAGTGGTGTCATATAATATCTAGTGGTGTCATATCTATACCTAGTGGTGTCATATCTATACCTAGTGGTGTCATATCTATACCCAGTGGTGTCATATCTATACCCAGTGGTGTCATATCTATATCTAGTGGTGTCATATCTATATCTAGTGGTGTCATATCTATATCTAGTGGTGTCATACCTAGTGGTGTCATATCTATACCTAGTGGTGTCATATCTATACCTAGTGGTGTCATATCTATACCTAGTGGTGTCATATCTATACCCAGTGGTGTCATATCTATACCCAGTGGTGTCATATCTATATCTAGTGGTGTCATATCTAGTGGTGTCATATCTATATCTAGTGGTGTCATATCTAGTGGTGTCATATCTATATCTAGTGGTGTCATATCTATACCTAGTGGTGTCATATCTATATCTAGTGGTGTCATACCTAGTGGTGTCATATCTATACCTAGTGGTGTCATATCTATACCTAGTGGTGTCATATCTATACCTAGTGGTGTCATATCTATACCCAGTGGTGTCATATCTATATCTAGTGGTGTCATATCTAGTGGTGTCATATCTATACCTAGTGGTGTCATATCTAGTGGTGTCATATCTATCCCTAGTGGTGTCATATCTATACCCAGTGGTGTCATATCCAGTGGTGTCATATCTATACCCAGTGGTGTCATATCTATACCTAGTGGTGTCATATCTAGTGGTGTCATATCTATCCCTAGTGGTGTCATATCTATCCCTAGTGGTGTCATATCTATCTCTAGTGGTGTCATATCTATATCTAGTGGTGTCATATCTAGTGGTGTCATATCTACACCTAGTGGTGTCATATCTATCCCTAGTGGTGTCATATATATATATCTAGTGGTGTCATATCTACACCTAGTGGTGTCATATCTACACCTAGTGGTGTTATATCTATACCTAGTGGTGTCATATCTATACCTAGTGGTGTCATATCTAGTGGTGTCATATCTACACCTGGTGGTGTCATATCTAGTGGTGTCATATCTACACCTGGTGGTGTCATATCTATATCTAGTGGTGTCATATCTATACCTAGTGGTGTCATATCTAGTGGTGTCATATCTATATCTAGTGGTGTCATATCTAGTGGTGTCATATCTACACCTAGTGGTGTCATATCTATCCCTAGTGGTGTTATATCTAGTGGTGTCATATCTATATCTAGTGGTGTCATATCTATATCTAGTGGTGTCATATCTATACCTAGTGGTGTCATATCTATACCTAGTGGTGTCATATCTATACCTAGTGGTGTCATATCTATACCCAGTGGTGTCATATCTATATCTAGTGGTGTCATATCTATATCTAGTGGTGTCATATCTATATCTAGTGGTGTCATACCTAGTGGTGTCATATCTATACCTAGTGGTGTCATATCTATACCTAATGGTGTCATATCTATACGTAGTGGTGTCATAGCTATACCCAGTGGTGTCATATCTATATCTAGTGGTGTCATATCTAGTGGTGTCATATCTATATCTAGTGGTGTCATATCTAGTGGTGTCATATCTATATCTAGTGGTGTCATATCTATACCTAGTGGTGTCATATCTACACCTAGTGGTGTCATATCTATACCTAGTGGTGTCATATCTATACCTAGTGGTGTCATATCTATACCTAGTGGTGTCATATCTATACCTAGTGGTGTCATATCTATACCTAGTGGTGTCATATCTAGTGGTGTCATATCTACACCTGGTGGTGTCATATATAGTGGTGTCATATCTACACCTGGTGGTGTCATATCTATATCTAGTGGTGTCATATCTATACCTAGTGGTGTCATATCTAGTGGTGTCATATCTATATCTAGTGGTGTCATATCTAGTGGTGTCATATCTACACCTAGTGGTGTCATATCTATCCCTAGTGGTGTTATATCTAGTGGTGTCATATCTATATCTAGTGGTGTCATATCTATATCTAGTGGTGTCATATCTATACCTAGTGGTGTCATATCTATACCTAGTGGTGTCATATCTATACCTAGTGGTGTCATATCTATACCCAGTGGTGTCATATCTATATCTAGTGGTGTCATATCTATATCTAGTGGTGTCATATCTATATCTAGTGGTGTCATACCTAGTGGTGTCATATCTATACCTAGTGGTGTCATATCTATACCTAGTGGTGTCATATCTATACCTAGTGGTGTCATATCTATACCCAGTGGTGTCATATCTATATCTAGTGGTGTCATATCTAGTGGTGTCATATCTATATCTAGTGGTGTCATATCTAGTGGTGTCATATCTATATCTAGTGGTGTCATATCTATACCTAGTGGTGTCATATCTATATCTAGTGGTGTCATACCTAGTGGTGTCATATCTATACCTAGTGGTGTCATATCTATACCTAGTGGTGTCATATCTATACCCAGTGGTGTCATATCTATACCCAGTGGTGTCATATCTATATCTAGTGGTGTCATATCTAGTCGTGTCATATCTATACCTAGTGGTGTCATATCTAGTGGTGTCATATCTATCCCTAGTGGTGTCATATCTATACCCAGTGGTGTCATATCCAGTGGTGTCATATCTATACC
>NC_138293.1:104790000-104862500 GCF_965601325.2 Salmo salar
AGTTTAAAGTTGTGGTTTATGTCATCTGTTACGGTTTAAAGTTGTGGTTTATGTCATCTGTTACTGTTTAAAGTTGTGGTTTATGTCATCTGTTACAGTTTAAAGTTGAGGTTTATGTCATCTGTTACAGTTTAAAGTTGTGGTTTATGTCATCTGTTACAGTTTAAAGTTGTGGTTTATGTCATCTGTTACAGTTTAAAGTAGTTTTTTCTGTTGTTGCTGTTGTCACACCATCCATTTAAAACAAGGGTTACAGTGGGGTGTTGCTGTTGAACAAGGGTTACAGTGGGGTGTTGCTGTTGAACAAGGGTTACAGTGGGGTGTTGCTGTTGAACAAGGGTTACAGTGGGGTGTTGCTGTTGAACAAGGGTTACAGTGTGGTGTTGCTGTTGAACAAGGGTTACAGTGTAGTGTTGCTGTTGAACAAGGGTTACAGTGGGGGGTTGCTGTTGAACAAGGGTTACAGTGGGGTGTTGCTGTTGAACAAGGGTTACAGTGTTGGGTGTTGCTGTTCAACAAGGGTTACAGTGGGGTGTTGCTGTTCAACAAGGGTTACAGTGGGGTGTAGTGTTGCTGTTCAACAAGGGTTACAGTGTGGGGTGTTGCTGTTCAACAAGGGTTACAGTGGGGTGTTGCTGTTGAACAAGGGTTACAGTGGGGTGTTGCTGTTCAACAAGGGTTACAGTGTGGGGTGTTGCTGTTCAACAAGGGTTACAGTGGGGTGTTGCTGTTGAACAAGGGTTACAGTGTAGTGTTGCTGTTAAACAAGGGTTAGAGTGTGGTGTTGCTGTTGAACAAGGGTTACAGTGGGGTGTTGCTGTTCAACAAGGGTTACAGTGGGTGTGGTGTTGCTGTTCAACAAGGGTTACAGTGGGGTGTAGTGTTGCTTTTCAACAAGAGTTACAGTGGGGTGTGGTGTTGCTGTTGAACAAGGGTTACAGTGAGGTGTAGTGTTGCTGTTCAACAAGGGTTACAGTGGGGTGTTGCTGTTCAACAAGGGTTACAGTGGGGTGTAGTGTTGCTGTTCAACAAGGGTTCCAGTGTGGTGTTGCTGTTCAACAATGGTTATAGTGGGATGTTGCTGTTGAACAAGGGTTACAGTGTAGTGTTGCTGTTGAACAATGGTTACAGTGTGGTGTTGCTGTTGAACAAGGGTTATAGTGTAGTGTTGCTGTTGCTGTTGAACAAGGGTTACAGTGTGGTGTCGCTGTTGAACAAGGGTTACAGTGTGGTGTTGCTGTTGAACAAGGGTTACAGTGGGGTGTTGCTGGTGAACAATGGTACCAGTGTGGTGTTGCTGTTGAACAAGGGTTACAGTGTGGTGTTGCTGTTGAACAAGGGTTACAGTGGGGTGTAGTGTTGCTGTTCAACAAGGGTTACAGTGGGGTGTTGCTGTTGAACAAGGGTTACAGTGTAGTGTTGCTGTTGAACAAGGGTTACAGTGTGGTGTTGCTGTTGAACAAGGGTTACAGTGTTGGGTGTTGCTGTTGAACAAGGGTTACAGTGTAGTGTTGCTGTTGAACAAGGGTTTCGGTGGGGTGTTGCTGTTCAACAAGGGTTACAGTGTAGTGTTGCTGTTCAACAAGGGTTACAGTGTGGTGTTGCTGTTGAACAAGGGTTACAGTGTTGGGTGTTGCTGTTCAACAAGGGTTACAGTGGAGTGTTGCTTTTCAACAAGGGTTACAGTGGGGTGTTGCTGTTCAACAAGGGTTACAGTGGGGTGTAGTGTTGCTGTTCAACAAGGGTTACACTGTGGGGTGTTGCTGTTCAACAAGGGTTACAGTGGGGTGTTGCTGTTGAACAAGGGTTACAGTGGGGTGTTGCTGTTGAACAATGGTTACAGTGTGGTGTTGCTGTTGAACAAGGGTTATAGTATGGTGTTGCTGTTGAACAAGGGTTACAGTGGGGTGTAGTGTTGCTGTTGAACAAGGGTTACAGTGGGGTTTTGTGTTGCTGTTCAACAAGGGTTACAGTGGGGTGTAGTGTTGCTGTTGAACAAGGGTTACAGTGTAGTGTGGTGTTGCTGTTGAACAAGGGTTACAGTGGGGTGTTACTGTTGAACAAGGGTTACAGTGTGGTGTTGCTGTTGAACAAGGGTTACAGTGGGGCGTAGTGTTGCTGTTCAACAAGGGTTACAGTGTAGTGTTGCTGTTGAACAAGGGTTACAGTGGGGTTTTGCTGTTGAACAAGGGTTACAGTGGGTGTAGTGTTGCTGTTCAACAAGGGTTACAGTGTAGTGTTGCTGTTCAACAAGGGTTACAGTGGGGTGTAGTGTTGCTGTTCAACAAAGGTTCCAGTGTGGTGTTGCTGTTCAACAAGGGTTATAGTGGGATGTTGCTGTTGAACAAGGGTTACAGTGTAGTGTTGCTGTTGAACAATGGTTACAGTGTGGTGTTGCTGTTGAACAAGGGTTATAGTGTAGTGTTGCTGTTGCTGTTGAACAAGGGTTACAGTGTGGTGTCGCTGTTGAACAAGGGTTACAGTGTGGTGTTGCTGTTGAACAAGGGTTATAGTGGGGTGTTGCTGTTGAACAAGGGTTACAGTGGGGTGTAGTGTTGCTGTTCAACAAGGGTTACAGTGGGGTGTTGCTGTTGAACAAGGGTTACAGTGTGGTGTTGCTGTTGAACAAGGGTTACAGTGTGGTGTTACTGTTGAACAAGGGTTACAGTGGGGTGTAGTGTTGCTGTTGAACAAGGGTTACAGTGGGGTGTTGCTGTTGAACAAGGGTTACAGTGTAGTGTTGCTGTTGAACAAGGGTTACAGTGGGGTGTTGCTGTTGAACAAGGGTTACAGTGTAGTGTTGCTGTTGAACAAGGGTTTCGGTGGGGTGTTGCTGTTGAACAAGGGTTACAGTGTAGTGTTGCTGTTCAACAAGGGTTACAGTGTGGTGTTGCTGTTGAACAAGGGTTACAGTGTTGGGTGTTGCTGTTCAACAAGGGTTACAGTGGAGTGTTGCTTTTCAACAAGGGTTACAGTGGGGTGTGGTGTTGCTGTTCAACAAGGGTTACAGTGGGGTGTTGCTGTTCAACAAGGGTTACAGTGGGGTGTAGTGTTGCTGTTCAACAAGGGTTACACTGTGGGGTGTTGCTGTTCAACAAGGGTTACAGTGAGGTGTTGCTGTTGAACAAGGGTTACAGTGGGGTGTTGCTGTTGAACAATGGTTACAGTGTGGTGTTGCTGTTGAACAAGGGTTATAGTATGGTGTTGCTGTTGAACAAGGGTTACAGTGTGGTGTTGCGGTTGAACAAGGGTTACAGTGGGGTGTTGCTGTTGAACAAGGGTTACAGTGGGGTGTAGTGTTGCTGTTGAACAAGGGTTACAGTGTAGTGTTGCTGTTGAACAAGGGTTACAGTGGGGTTTTGCTGTTGAACAAGGGTTACAGTGGGTGTAGTGTTGCTGTTCAACAAGGGTTACAGTGTAGTGTTGCTGTTCAACAAGGGTTACAGTGGGGTGTAGTGTTGCTGTTCAACAAAGGTTCCAGTGTGGTGTTGCTGTTCAACAAGGGTTATAGTGGGATGTTGCTGTTGAACAAGGGTTACAGTGTAGTGTTGCTGTTGAACAATGGTTACAGTGTGGTGTTGCTGTTGAACAAGGGTTATAGTGTAGTGTTGCTGTTGCTGTTGAACAAGGGTTACAGTGTGGTGTCGCTGTTGAACAAGGGTTACAGTGTGGTGTTGCTGTTGAACAAGGGTTACAGTGGGGTGTTGCTGGTGAACAATGGTACCAGTGTGGTGTTGCTGTTGAACAAGGGTTACAGTGGGGTGTAGTGTTGCTGTTCAACAAGGGTTACAGTGTAGTGTTGCTGTTGAACAAGGGTTACAGTGGGGTGTAGTGTTGCTGTTCAACAAGGGTTACAGTGTGGTGTTGCTGTTGAACAAGGGTTACAGTGGGGTGTTGCTGTTGAACAATGGTACCAGTGTGGTGTTGCTGTTGAACAAGGGTTACAGTGTGGTGTTACTGTTGAACAAGGGTTACAGTGGGGTGTAGTGTTGCTGTTCAACAAGGGTTACAGTGTAGTGTTGCTGTTGAACAAGGGTTTCGGTGGGGTGTTGCTGTTCAACAAGGGTTACAGTGTAGTGTTGCTGTTCAACAAGGGTTACAGTGTGGTGTTGCTGTTGAACAAGGGTTACAGTGGGGTGTTGCTGTTGAACAAGGGTTACAGTGGGGTGTTGCTGTTGAACAAGGGTTACAGTGTAGTGTTGCTGTTGAACAAGGGTTTCGGTGGGGTGTTGCTGTTCAACAAGGGTTACAGTGTAGTGTTGCTGTTCAACAAGGGTTACAGTGGGGTGTTGCTGTTGAACAAGGGTTACAGTGTTGGGTGTTGCTGTTCAACAAGGGTTACAGTGGAGTGTTGCTTTTCAACAAGGGTTACAGTGGGGTGTGGTGTTGCTGTTCAACAAGGGTTACAGTGGGGTGTTGCTGTTCAACAAGGGTTACAGTGGGGTGTAGTGTTGCTGTTCAACAAGGGTTACACTGTGGGGTGTTGCTGTTCAACAAGGGTTACAGTGGGGTGTTGCTGTTGAACAAGGGTTACAGTGGGGTGTTGCTGTTGAACAATGGTTACAGTGTGGTGTTGCTGTTGAACAAGGGTTATAGTATGGTGTTGCTGTTGAACAAGGGTTACAGTGTGGTGTTGCGGTTGAACAAGGGTTACAGTGGGGTGTTGCTGTTGAACAAGGGTTACAGTGTGGTGTTGCTGTTGAACAAGGGTTACAGTGGGTTGTGGTGTTGCTGTTCAACAAGGGTTACAGTGGGGAGTAGTGTTGCTGTTCAACAAGGGCTACAGTGTGGTGTTGCTGTTCAAGAAGGGTTACAGTGTAGTGTTCCTGTTCAACAAGGGTTACAGTGGGGTGTTGCTGTTCAACAAGGGTTACAGTGGGGTGTAGTGTTGCTGTTGAACAAGGGTTACAGTGGGGTGTAGTGTTGCTGTTGAACAAGGGTTACAGTGGGGTTTTGTGTTGCTGTTCAACAAGGGTTACAGTGGGGTGTAGTGTTGCTGTTGAACAAGGGTTACAGTGTAGTGTGGTGTTGCTGTTGAACAAGGGTTACAGTGGGGTGTTACTGTTCAACAAGGGTTACAGTGTGGTGTTGCTGTTGAACAAGGGTTACAGTGGGGCGTAGTGTTGCTGTTCAACAAGGGTTACAGTGTAGTGTTGCTGTTGAACAAGGGTTACAGTGTGGTGTTGCTGTTGAACAAGGGTTACAGTGGGGTTTTGTGTTGCTGTTCAACAAGGGTTACACTGGGGTGTAGTGTTGCTGTTGAACAAGGGTTACAGTGTAGTGTTGCTGTTGAACAAGGGTTACAGTGGGGTTTTGCTGTTGAACAAGGGTTACAGTGGGTGTAGTGTTGCTGTTCAACAAGGGTTACAGTGTAGTGTTGCTGTTCAACAAGGGTTACAGTGGGGTGTAGTGTTGCTGTTCAACAAAGGTTCCAGTGTGGTGTTGCTGTTCAACAAGGGTTATAGTGGGATGTTGCTGTTGAACAAGGGTTACAGTGTAGTGTTGCTGTTGAACAATGGTTACAGTGTGGTGTTGCTGTTGAACAAGGGTTATAGTGTAGTGTTGCTGTTGCTGTTGAACAAGGGTTACAGTGTGGTGTCGCTGTTGAACAAGGGTTACAGTGTGGTGTTGCTGTTGAACAAGGGTTACAGTGGGGTGTTGCTGTTGAACAATGGTACCAGTGTGGTGTTGCTGTTGAACAAGGGTTACAGTGTGGTGTTGCTGTTGAACAAGGGTTACAGTGGGGTGTAGTGTTGCTGTTCAACAAGGGTTACAGTGGGGTGTTGCTGTTGAACAAGGGTTACAGTGTAGTGTTGCTGTTGAACAAGGGTTACAGTGGGGTGTTGCTGTTGAACAAGGGTTACAGTGGGGTGTTGCTGTTGAACAAGGGTTACAGTGTAGTGTTGCTGTTGAACAAGGGTTACAGTGGGGTGTAGTGTTGCTGTTCAACAAGGGTTACAGTGGGGTGTTGCTGTTGAACAAGGGTTACAGTGTAGTGTTGCTGTTGAACAAGGGTTACAGTGGGGTGTTGCTGTTGAACAAGGGTTACAGTGTAGTGTTGCTGTTGAACAAGGGTTACAGTGTAGTGTTGCTGTTGAACAAGGGTTACAGTGTAGTGTTGCTGTTCAACAAGGGTTACAGTGTGGTGTTGCTGTTGAACAAGGGTTACAGTGTTGGGTGTTGCTGTTCAACAAGGGTTACAGTGGAGTGTTGCTTTTCAACAAGGGTTACAGTGGGGTGTGGTGTTGCTGTTCAACAAGGGTTACAGTGGGGTGTTGCTGTTCAACAAGGGTTACAGTGGGGTGTAGTGTTGCTGTTCAACAAGGGTTACACTGTGGGGTGTTGCTGTTCAACAAGGGTTACAGTGAGGTGTTGCTGTTGAACAAGGGTTACAGTGGGGTGTTGCTGTTGAACAATGGTTACAGTGGGGTGTTGCTGTTGAACAAGGGTTACAGTGGGGTGTTGCTGTTCAACAAGGGTTACAGTGGGGTGTAGTGTTGCTGTTGAACAAGGGTTACAGTGTAGTGTTGCTGTTGAACAAGGGTTACAGTGGGGTTTTGCTGTTGAACAAGGGTTACAGTGGGTGTAGTGTTGCTGTTCAACAAGGGTTACAGTGTAGTGTTGCTGTTCAACAAGGGTTACAGTGGGGTGTAGTGTTGCTGTTCAACAAAGGTTCCAGTGTGGTGTTGCTGTTCAACAAGGGTTATAGTGGGATGTTGCTGTTGAACAAGGGTTACAGTGTAGTGTTGCTGTTGAACAATGGTTACAGTGTGGTGTTGCTGTTGAACAAGGGTTATAGTGTAGTGTTGCTGTTGCTGTTGAACAAGGGTTACAGTGTGGTGTTGCTGTTGAACAAGGGTTACAGTGGGGTGTTGCTGTTGAACAAGGGTTACAGTGTTGGGTGTTGCTGTTCAACAAGGGTTACAGTGGAGTGTTGCTTTTCAACAAGGGTTACAGTGGGGTGTGGTGTTGCTGTTCAACAAGGGTTACAGTGGGGTGTTGCTGTTCAACAAGGGTTACAGTGGGGTGTAGTGTTGCTGTTCAACAAGGGTTACACTGTGGGGTGTTGCTGTTCAACAAGGGTTACAGTGGGGTGTTGCTGTTGAACAAGGGTTACAGTGGGGTGTTGCTGTTGAACAATGGTTACAGTGTGGTGTTGCTGTTGAACAAGGGTTATAGTATGGTGTTGCTGTTGAACAAGGGTTACAGTGGGGTGTAGTGTTGCTGTTCAACAAGGGTTACAGTGGGGTGTTGCTGTTGAACAAGGGTTATAGTGTAGTGTTGCTGTTGCTGTTGAACAAGGGTTACAGTGTGGTGTTGCGGTTGAACAAGGGTTACAGTGGGGTGTTGCTGTTGAACAAGGGTTACAGTGTGGTGTTGCTGTTGAACAAGGGTTACAGTGGGTTGTGGTGTTGCTGTTCAACAAGGGTTACAGTGTGGTGTTGCTGTTCAAGAAGGGTTACAGTGTAGTGTTCCTGTTCAACAAGGGTTACAGTGGGGTGTTGCTGTTCAACAAGGGTTACAGTGGGGTGTAGTGTTGCTGTTGAACAAGGGTTACAGTGGGGTGTAGTGTTGCTGTTGAACAAGGGTTACAGTGGGGTTTTGTGTTGCTGTTCAACAAGGGTTACAGTGGGGTGTAGTGTTGCTGTTGAACAAGGGTTACAGTGTAGTGTGGTGTTGCTGTTGAACAAGGGTTACAGTGGGGTGTTGCTGTTCAACAAGGGTTACAGTGGGGTGTTGCTGTTGAACAAGGGTTACAGTGGGGCGTAGTGTTGCTGTTCAACAAGGGTTACAGTGTAGTGTTGCTGTTGAACAAGGGTTACAGTGTGGTGTTGCTGTTGAACAAGGGTTACAGTGGGGTGTTGCTGTTCAACAAGGGTTACAGTGGGGTGTAGTGTTGCTGTTGAACAAGGGTTACAGTGGGGTGTAGTGTTGCTGTTCAACAAGGGTTACAGTGTAGTGTTGCTGTTCAACAAGGGTTACAGTGTAGTGTTGCTGTTCAACAAGGGTTACAGTGGGGTGTAGTGTTGCTGTTCAACAAGGGTTACAGTGTAGTGTTGCTGTTCAACAAGGGTTACAGTGGGGTGTAGTGTTGCTGTTCAACAAGGGTTACAGTGGGGTGTAGTGTTGCTGTTCAACAAGGGTTACAGTGTAGTGTTGCTGTTCAACAAGGGTTACAGTGTAGTGTAGTGTTGCTGTTCAACAAGGGTTACAGTGGGGTGTAGTGTTGCTGTTCAACAAGGGTTACAGTGGGGTGTAGTGTTGCTGTTCAACAAGGGTTACAGTGGGGTGTAGTGTTGCTGTTCAACAAGGGTTACAGTGGGGTGTAGTGTTGCTGTTCAACAAGGGTTACAGTGTAGTGTTGCTGTTCAACAAGGGTTACAGTGTAGTGTAGTGTTGCTGTTCAACAAGGGTTACAGTGGGGTGTAGTGTTGCTGTTCAACAAGGGTTACAGTGGGGTGTAGTGTTGCTGTTCAACAAGGGTTACAGTGGGGTGTAGTGTTGCTGTTCAACAAGGGTTACAGTGGGGTGTTTCTGTTCATCAAGGGTTACAGTGGGGTGTAGTGTTGCTGTTCAACAAGGGTTACAGTGGGGTGTAGTGTTGCTGTTCAACAAGGGTTACAGTGGGGTGTTGCTGTTCATCAAGGGTTACAGTGGGGTGTAGAGTGTGTGTACTGTGCCTTAGCATCTAGCCTCACCTTCCCGTACTCACTAGAGCACGTTGACGAGCATTGAACATTTAATACAGTGACCTTTGACCTGCCGGCGACAGGTAATCGGACACTAACGTTGTGTAGAATACCTCAGACGCCCTTGGAGATATTGATAACCCCTTGCGTCTGTGTAACCAGACGCCGTCTGTGCTTCAGTAACAGGACAAATCCCCCCCTCTCAGTCCACAGACAGTGAGGATTTAAATCTCATAATTGAATACACCTTGTTTCCCAAACTCGGTCCCGGGGGCCCCCGCCTTAGGGGCCACCTTTTAGTGTTTCTCTGCCCCTAGCGCTACACAGCCGATTCAATAGATCAGAGCTTGATGGTGACCTGGTTGTTTATGAATCGGCTGTGTCGTGTTGGGGAAGGGGGGTGGGGGGGGGGGGGGGGGGGGGGGGGGCGAAATGCGCCCCCCTGGGGATGGCGAGGAACGAGTTTAGAAAACGCTGGTCACCGTCAGAGGAAGTTCTAGACGGTCTCATGTTCTGTTGACCTGAGATGGTTCAGTTTGGTTCAGTTTGGTTGGTTGGTTCCTTGTTTTCTGCTAATTCCCTCTGTCCTGACCCTACCACCCACTCAACCTGACCATACCACCCACTCAACCTGACCATACCACCCACTCAACCTGACCATACCACCCACTCAACCTGACCCTACCACCCACTCAACCTGACCACACCACCCACTCAACCTGACTATACCACCCACTCAACCTGACCCTACCACCCACTCAACCTGACCACACCACCCACTCAACCTGACCACACCACCCACTCAACCTGACCCTACCACCCACTCAACCTGACTATACCACCCACTCAACCTGACTATACCACCCACTCAACCTGACCATACCACCCACTCAACCTGACCATACCACCCACTCAACCTGACCATACCACCCACTCAACCTGACCATACCACCCACTCAACCTCACCATACCACCCACTCAACCTCACCATACCACCCACTCAACCTGACCCTACCACCCACTCAACCTGACCATACCACCCACTCAACCTGACCATACCACCCACTCAACCTGACTATACCACCCACTATACCTGACTATACCACCCACTCAACCTGACTATACCACCCACTCAACCTGACTATACCACCCACTCAACCTGACCCTACCACCCACTCAACCTGACCATACCACCCACTCAACCTGACTATACCACCCACTCAACCTGACCCTACCACCCACTCAACCTGACCATACCACCCACTCAACCTGACTATACCACCCACTCAACCTGACTATACCACCCACTCAACCTGACCATACCACCCACTCAACCTGACCCTACCACCCACTCAACCTGACCATACCACCCACTCAACCTGACTATAGCACCCACTCAACCTGCCACCTGACTATACCACCCACTCAACCTGCCCATACCACCCACTCAACCTGACTATACCACCCACTCAACCTGACTATACCACTGATCTATAATATATATATATTATCTAATATTATCTAATTATATTATCTAATTATCTAATCTATATCTATCTAATCTATAACATTACAGCTATCAATCCAGTCTGGTCTCTCAGACAGAATTATAACATTAAAACTATCAATCCTAGAGAGAGAGAGAGAGAGACAGAGAGAGAGACAGAGAGAGAGAGAGACAGAGAGAGAGAGAGGACAGAGAGAGAGAGAGAGAGAGAGAGAGAGAGACAGAGAGACAGAGAGAAAGACAGAGAGAGAGAGAGAGAGAGAGACAGACAGAGAGACAGAGAGAGAGAGAGAGAGGGGAGTTTTAACCCGTTGCTCTCTCCCCTTCCTTGGCAGTGGAACGGTCAGAGGGGAAATAGCTCTGTGGTGACAGTATGAGCTGATTCCGAAGTCCAAATGTACGGTCCCGTCTTTTCTAAATGGTGTCTTCAAAGCAACAACAACAACAACAACAACACGAGTTCTATTCAGGGGAACATTTTATTCTCCACTAAAACACCAATAAACTTCTCTAAAGACTGTTCACAATAGTCAGTAGGCCACTGCCCGATGCATCTCTAAACTCGGCTTAGAGAGATACTTTATCCACTACTGTAGAAAACATATGCAGTCGCCTCAAAGAATTACTGTATATAATAAATCATTTCAAATACTGAGCTTTATTGTGTGCTACAAAAAAAAAAAGTTAACTAATACAATTGCTCAGAGAAAGAGATTTTTTTTAAGAGTAATAAAAACAAATCTAAATAAGATTGATGTCAAAATTATTGGAAACACTTTTAAAGATTTTTATAAATAAAATCAAACAAAAATAAATCTCCGTTAATATTTTATTATTATTATTATTATTATTTTTTTTTTTTTAAAGTTCATCAGAACTTTAAGGAAAGTGTATTGTGGTCTTCCACGGCTTCCTGTTTCACTGAGGGTATAATAATGAGATAACAGACGTGTAAAATCCATTTCACATCCATCACCATGGGGAAAGGCCCTCGGATTGGATCCGAGCCATGTGAGACAGAAATAGAGCTCTTTGGCCACGTACACCAGGGGTGGGTTTTTGGCATTGAAAGAACCACGCATACAGTGAAGGGGAAAAAAAGTATTTGATCCCCTGCTGATTTTGTACGTTTGCCCACTGACAAAGAAAGGATCAGTCTATAATTTTAATGGTAGGTTTATTTGAACAGTGAGAGACAGAATAACAACAAAAAAAATCCAGAAAAAAACGCATGTCAAAAAATGTGTATAAAATGATTTGCATTTTAATGAGGGAAATAGGTATTTGTCACGGTCGTCGTAGTAATTGGACCAAGGCGCAGCGGGTTGTCATCTTAACTTTTATTGTGAACGCGACTAATAAACAAAACAATAAACGAACGAACAGTCTTGCAGGTTAAACACAGCCGTGCAAAGAACAACCTCCCACAATTCCCATATCAAACACACTCCTAATTATAGGACCTTCAATCAGAGGCAACGATAAACAGCTGCCTCCAATTGAAGGCCCCAATCCCAATGACCTAAACATAGAAATAGAATGACTAGACGGAACATAGAAATACACTAACATAGAACATAGACCAAAACCCCGGAATACATAAATCAAACACCCCTCTACATAAACACACACCCCGAACCATATAAAACAAATACCCC
This sequence comes from Salmo salar, assembly GCF_965601325.2. Lineage (NCBI taxonomy): Eukaryota > Metazoa > Chordata > Actinopteri > Salmoniformes > Salmonidae > Salmo > Salmo salar. Next base: position 104,801,856 of record NC_138293.1, read on the forward strand.
CCTGCCACGTCCTGACCAAACTACAATAACAGATAACCCCTTTACTGGTCAGAACGTGACAACATTATTCTGTCTCTCACTGTTCAAATAAACCCACCATTAAAATTATAGACTGATCATTTCTTTGTCAGTAGGGCAAACATACAAAATCAGCAGGGGATCAAATACTCCCCCCCCACCCCCCACTGTATTAAACACTATGCAGAAAAGAACCTCATACCTAATGTAAAATATACTTTCATGTTATAGGGATGTTTCGCTTCAACTGATCCTGGGGTCCTTGATAAAGGGTTAACGGCACCATGAGCTCAAAATCAGCCCAAAAAACCCTGGTTGCCTCATCCAGGAGGCTGAAACGTAGCCGCAAGTGGGTCTTCCAACAAGAACACAACTATCTAGCCACCTAGCACTGTTGTTTGGTTAGCGGTGTTTCTGTAGCACAGCCACCTAGCACTGTTGTTTGGTTAGTGGTGTTTCTGTAGCACAGCCACCTAGCACTGTTGTTTGGTTAGCAGTGTTTCTGTAGCACAGCTACCTAGCACTGTTGTTTGGTTAGCGGTGTTTCTGTAGCACAGCCACCTAGCACTGTTATTTGGTTAGCGGTTAGCGGTGTTTATGTAGCACAGCCACCTAGCACTGTTGTTTGGTTAGCGGTTAGTGGTGTTTCTGTAGCACAGCCACCTAGCACTCTTGTTTGGTTAGCAGTGTTTCTGTAGCACAGCCACCTAGCACTGTAATTTGGTTAGCGGTTAGCGGTGTTTATGTAGCACAGCCACCTAGCACTGTTGTTTGGTTAGCGGTTAGTGGTGTTTCTGTAGCACAGCCACCTAGCACTGTTGTTTGGTTAGCGGTGTTTCTGTAGCACAGCCACCTAGCACTGTTGTTTGGTTAGCTGTGTTTCTGTAGCACAGCCACCTAGCTGTTGTTTGGTTAGTGGTGTTTCTGTAGCACAGCAACCTAGCACTGTTGTTTGGTTAGCGGTGTTTCAGTAGCACAGCCACCTAGCACTGTAATTTGGTTAGCGGTTAGCGGTGTTTCAGTAGCACAGCCACCTAGCACTGTTGTTTGGTTAGCGGTTAGTGGTGTTTCTGTAGCACAGCCACCTAGCACTGTTGTTTGGTTAGCGGTTAGTGGTGTTTCTGTAGCACAGCCACCTAGCACTGTTGTTTGGTTAGCAGTGTTTCTGTAGTACAGCCACCTAGCACTGTTGTTTGGTTAGTGGTGTTTCTGTAGCACAGCCACCTAGCACTGCTGTTTGGTTAGCGGTTAGCGGTGTTTGTGTAGCACAGCCACCTAGCACTGTTGTTTGGTTAGCGGTGTTTATGTAGCACGAGATGGAGTTTTCTAAAACAAATGGCCACTGGATTGATGCAAATAATCCTGATATCATTCTGCAAGGTAAACACAGGCTAGTTCGTAGCTAGTTAACGTTTCTTGGAGAAGGTGTATTTGGGGAAGCTATTCCATCTATCAGAAGACTGTTTAGGCCAGTCATTAGTAACATTATATGTTTCCTTTTCCTTCGTTTCACTTCCTATCATTGCCTCCATCTACACCACTCGTATTAAGCCTTTATAAACCAGGTATAAAGCGTGTATAACCCTCCCCAGTTTAGTCTTTTATTAAATCCGAATATGTTTATATGGACAGGTGGCACCTGATTCTAGTTCAGCACTCGTTCTCCGAGAGGCTTTGTGGATACGGGCCCTGTTCTACTGTAATCCTCTCCTCCAGTCGCTAAAGGCCTTGAGTCTCTGTTCTACTGTAATCCTCTCCTCCAGTCTATAAAGGCCTTGAGTCCCTGTTCTACTGTAATCCTCTCCTCCAGTCTCTATGGTTTATAAAGGCCTTGAGTCTCTGTTGTACTGTAATCCTCCCCTCCAGTCTCTATGGTTTATAAAGGCCTTGAGTCTCTGTTCTACTGTAATCCTCTCCTCCAGTCTCTAAAGGCCTTGAGTCCCTGTTCTACTGTAATCCTCTCCTCCAGTCTCTATGGTTTATAAAGGCCTTGAGTCTCTGTTCTACTGTAATCCTCTCCTCCAGTCTCTAAAGGCATTGAGTCCCTGTTCTACTGTAATCCTCTCCTCTAGTCTCTAAAGACCTTGAGTCCCCGTTCTACTGTAATCCTCTCCTCCAGTCTCTAAAGGCCTTGAGTCCCTGTTCTACTGTAATCCTCTCCTCCAGTCTCTATGGTTTATAAAGGCCTTGAGTCCCTGTTCTACTGTAATCCTCTCCTCCAGTCTCTAAAGGCCTTGAGTCCCTGTTCTACTGTAATCCTCTCCTCCAGTCTCTAAAGGCCTTGAGTCCCTGTTCTACTGTAATCCTCTCCTCCAGTCTCTATGGTTTATAAAGGCCTTGAGTCCCCGTTCTACTGTAATCCTCTCCTCCAGTCTCTAAAGGCCTTGAGTCCCTGTTCTACTGTAATCCTCTCCTCCAGTCTCTAAAGGCATTGAGTCCCTGTTCTACTGTAATCCTCTCCTCCGGCCTCTAAAGGCCTTGAATCCTTGTTCTACTGTAATCCTCTCCTCCATTCTCTAAAGGCATTGAGTCCCTGTTCTACTGTAATCCTCTCCTCCAGTCTCTATGGTTAATAAAGGCCTTGAGTCCCTGTTCTACTGTAATCCTCTCCTCCAGTCTCTAAAGGCCTTGAGTCCCTGTTCTACTGTAATCCTCTCCTCCAGTCTCTAAAGGCCTTGAGTCTCTGTTCTACTGTAATCCTCTCCTCCAGTCTCTATGGTTAATAAAGGCCTTGAGTCCCTGTTCTACTGTAATCCTCTCCTCCAGTCTCTAAAGGCCTTGAGTCCCTGTTCTACTGTAATCCTCTCCTCCAGTCTCTAAAGGCCTTGAGTCCCTGTTCTACTGTAATCCTCTCTTCCAGTCTCTAAAGGCCTTGAGTCTCTGTTCTACTGTAATCCTCTCCTCCAGTCTCTAAAGGCCTTGAGTCCCTGTTCTACTGTAATCCTCTCCTCCAGTCTCTATGGTTTATAAAGGCCTTGAGTCCCTGTTCTACTGTAATCCTCTCCTCCAGTCTCTAAAGGCCTTGAGTCCCTGTTCTACTGTAATCCTCTCCTCCAGTCTCTAAAGGCCTTGAGTCTCTGTTCTACTGTAATCCTCCAGTCTCTAAAGGCCTTGAGTCCCTGTTCTACTGTAATCCTCTCCTCCATTCTCTAAAGGCATTGAGTCCCTGTTCTACTGTAATCCTCTCCTCCATTCTCTATGGTTTATAAAGGCCTTGAGTCCCCGTTCTACTGTAATCCTCTCCTCCAGTCTCTAAAGGCATTGAGTCCCTGTTCTACTGTAATCCTCTCCTCCAGTCTCTATGGTTAATAAAGGCCTTGAGTCCCCGTTCTACTGTAAACCTCTCCTCCAGTCTCTAAAGGCCTTGAGTCTCTGTTCTACTGTAATCCTCTCCTCCAGTCTCTAAAGGCCTTGAGTCTCTGTTCTACTGTAATCCTCTCCTCCAGTCTCTATGGTTAATAAAGGCCTTGAGTCCCCGTTCTACTGTAAACCTCTCCTCCAGTCTCTAAAGGCCTTGAGTCTCTGTTCTACTGTAATCCTCTCCTCCAGTCTCTAAAGGCCTTGAGTCTCTGTTCTACTGTAATCCTCTCCTCCAGTCTCTATGGTTAATAAAGGCCTTGAGTCCCCGTTCTACTGTAAACCTCTCCTCCAGTCTCTAAAGGCCTTGAGTCTCTGTTCTACTGTAATCCTCTCCTCCAGGCTCTAAAGGCCTTGAATCCTTGTTCTACTGTAATCCTCTCTCCTGATGCACTGCAGCTCATACCGGACCTACCTTACCTTACACTTCATATATCATCATATATCTCTTCATATATTATATATATATGTGTGTATATTTATGTACATTCTGACATATATATATCTACACAGATATACAGGCATGTTACTGATCTATTTATGTACGACGGTATATAAATGTTCTCATATATCTATGGAATATATATATATATATATATGTGATGTATATATGCGTGTGTGTTTGTGTCTGCTGTTAAGATAGGGTGAAGTTAAACCAGCAGATATATTGTATATTCTAGGGTCTCCCCGTACCCCCCACCCTCACCCCGCCCTGCAAACCCCTTCTGTCCTGCTGGTTGGGGATCGTGGTGGGGCTGGTTAGCCAGTTTAGAATTAGCGGTCAGTGCTAGCAAAAGCTAAGGGTTAGAGGTTAGAGGGTAAGTCATTAACAGTTAGCAATTAATGCTAGTTTAGCTTAATTGTTAGCTGCTAATGCTAGTTATTGGCTAACACTACATTAGCTTCAGGGTTAACCGCTACTGGCAGTTTAGCCCCAGGACTAGCAGTGATTCCTAGTTTAGGGTTAACTACTAATGCTAGTTCAGTGACAGGGTTAGCTGCTAATGCTATTTTAGCCCCAGGACTAGCAGTGATGGCTAGTTTGGGGTTAGCTGCTAATGGTAGTTTAGCCCCAGGACTAGCAGTGATTCCTAGTTTAGGATTAGCTACTAATGCTAGTTCAGTGACAGCGTTAGCTGCTAATGCTATTTTAGCCCCAGGGCTAGCAGTGATGGCTAGTTTGGGGTTAGCTGCTAATGGTAGTTTAGCCCCAGGACTAGCAGTGATTCCTAGTTTAGGGTTAGCTACTAATACTCGTTCAGTGACAGGGTTAGCTTCTAATGCTATTTTAGCCCCAGGGCTAGCAATGATGGCTAGTTTGAGGTTAGCTACTAATGCTAGTTTAGCGCGGGGTTTAGCTGCTAATGCTAGTTTAACCCCGGAGTTAGGTACTAAGGCTAGTTTATCCCCAGGATTACCCCGATAGTTTAGCGTAGCCCGGGGTTAGCGGCTACAGCCAGATTAGCGGAGCAGGGTTAGAGGTTAACAGTGGTTTCTGTGTTGAAGGTGGTCGCGGCTCAGAAGCCAACCCTCACGGTTCCCCCACCCGGTCCTGCGGCCCCCAGGGCAGCTCCAGCGAGGAGATATGGGTGCTGCGCAAGCCTGGGCCAGGTAACCCCCCGCCCCGCGCAGCCTTGCCTGACCCCTGACCTGTGGCGTTGTCTACAGATAGAAGCTGCCCCTAACCACAGATCTAGATCAGATTTTACGGTTAATACTATAGGGCAAGGCAACACAACAGACCCTACAGGATCTGACCTAGAATCAGTGGATAGGGGCACCTTACAGACCCCGCTGTCCCTCCATTATGTCCAGAGCTGAACAGAGCCCAGTTCCTACCTGGCTGTACCTGGTCCCTGGCTGTACCTGGCAATACCTGGCAATACCTGGTCCCTGGCTGTGTGTGTAGGGCTGCAGTCATTATCAATCTATCTATCTATCTATCTATCTATCTATCTATCTATCTATCTATCTATCTATCTATCTATCTATCTATCTATATTGTTCTATCTATCTATATCTATATCGTTCTATATCTATATTGTTCTATCTATCTATATCTATATCGTTCTATATCTATATCGTTCTATCTATCTATCTATCTATATTGTTCTATCTATATCGTTCTATCTATCTATCTATCTATCTATCTATCTATCTATCTATCTATCTATCTATCTATATTGTTCTATCTATCTATCTCTATATTGTTCTATCTATATCATTCTATCTATCTATCTATCTATCTATCTATCTATCTATCTATCTATCTATCTATCTATATCGTTCTATCTATCTATATCGTTCTATCTATCTATATCTATATATCTATATCTATCTATATCTATATCGTTCTATCTATCTGTCTATCTATCTATTCTACAGTATCTATCTATTCTACAGTATCTATCTATATCATTCTATCTATCTATATTGTTCTATCTATATCGTTCTATCTATCTATATCTATCTATCTATCTATATTGTTCTATCTATCTATCTCTAAATCGTTCTATCTATCTATCTATCTATCTCATTCTATCTATCTATCTATCTATCTATATCTATATTGTTCTATCTATCTATATCGTTCTATCTATCTATATCTATCTATCTATATCTATATCTGTCTATCTATCTATTCTACAGTATCTATCTATTCTACAGTATCTATCTATTCTACAGTATCTATCTATTCTACAGTATCTATCTATCTATCTATCTATCATCTATCTATCTATCTATCTATCTATCTATCTATCTATCTATCTATCTATCTATCTATCTATCTATCTGCATGGGTCTTTAGTCGCTCTGTCAGTCATCAGGCCTGCGTTGGTCAGTGGATGTGTGTGTGTGTGTGTGTGTGTTTGCCTGTGTCAGTTAATCGGTGTGTGTGTGTGTGTTTAAGTGTGTCAGTCACTCCGTCAATCACCTAGTCTGTCCTAGTTGTGAAGCCATGCTGTTGAGTGGGCTGCTGTCCAGTGTATTGTAGCAGAGAAACACATGTGTTACCTGGCTCTGTGTTAACACACCTGTGTGTGTGTGTGTGTGTGTGTGTGTGTGTGTGTGTGTGTGTGTGTGTGTGTGTGTGTGTGTGTGTGTGTGTGTGTGTGTGTGTGTGTTTACCAGGTGGAGACCGTAGTAGCGTGGGGAGCTCTGGCAGCGTGACCAGCGTGAGGTCATCAGGGAGTGGTCAGAGTGCCGGGAGCTCCACCCACATTATCCACGCGCAGGCCGAGGGGGTTAAGGTGAGGAACACACACACACACACACACCGAACCACACACACACAGACACACACTTAAACACACACACAGACACACAAATACACACCAAATCACACACACACACACACACACACCACATTTGAAACCCTTAATGCTCATCACACTGCAGTCCTAAAATGGACACTGTCACCATCTATGATATACAAATGACAAACCAGGCTGTTAAAAATTTTTTTTTATTTAAAATATATCTATAGTTTTGTTGTGCATTAAAGCTCTTTGTTTAACCTTTTTAATTTAACCAGTTAAGTTATCAGGAAACGCCTGCTGTTTAATGATATGGACCTCTGTTTCCTCTGTGGAGTCCTGTATATCTGTCCTAGTTATCTGTCCTAGTGTAGAACGGCCCTGTTTGGAGTCCTGTATATCTGTCCTAGTTATCTGTCCTAGTGTAGAACGGCCCTGTTTGTAGTCCTGTATATCTGTCCTAGTTATCTGTCCTAGTGTAGAACGGCCCTGTTTGTAGTCCTGTATATCTGTCCTAGTTATCTGTCCTTGTGTAGAACGGCCCTGTTTGGAGTCCTGTATATCTGTCCTAGTTATCTGTCCTAGTGTAGAACGGCCCTGTTTGTAGTCCTGTATATCTGTCCTAGTTATCTGTCCTAGTGTAGAACGACCCTGTATGGAGTCCTGTATATCTGTCCTAGTTATCTGTCCTAGTGTAGGACGGCCCTGTTTGGAGTCCTGTATATCTGTCCTAGTTATCTGTCCTAGTGTAGAACGACCCTGTTTGGAGTCCTGTATATCTGTCCTAGTTATCTGTCCTAGTGTAGGACGGCCCTGTTTGGAGTCCTGTATATCTGTCCTAGTTATCTGTCCTAGTGTAGAACGGCCCTGTTTGTAGTCCTGTATATCTGTCCTAGTTATCTGTCCTAGTGTAGAACGGCCCTGTTTGGAGTCCTGTATATCTGTCCTAGTTATCTGTCCTAGTGTAGAACGACCCTGTTTGGAGTCATGTATATCTGTCCTAGTTATCTGTCCTAGTGTAGAACGGCCCTGTTTGGAGTCCTGTATATCTGTCCTAGTTATCTGTCCTAGTGTAGAACGGCCCTGTTTGGAGTCCTGTATATCTGTCCTAGTGTAGAACGGCCCTGTTTGGAGTCCTGTATATCTGTCCTAGTTATCTGTCCTAGTGTAGAACGGCCCTGTTTGTAGTCCTGTATATCTGTCCTAGTTATCTGTCCTAGTGTAGAACGGCCCTGTTTGTAGTCCTGTATATCTGTCCTAGTTATCTGTCCTAGTGTAGAACGGCCCTGTTTGTAGTCCTGTATATCTGTCCTAGTTATCTGTCCTAGTGTAGAACGGCCCTGTTTGTAGTCCTGTATATCTGTCCTAGTTATCTGTCCTAGTGTAGAACGGCCCTGTTTGGAGTCCTGTATATCTGTCCTAGTTATCTGTCCTAGTGTAGAATGGCCCTGTTTGTAGTCCTGTATATCTGTCCTAGTTATCTGTCCTAGTGTAGAACGGCCCTGTTTGGAGTCCTGTATATCTGTCCTAGTTATCTGTCCTAGTGTAGAACGGCCCTGTTTGGAGTCCTGTATATCTGTCCTAGTTATCTGTCCTAGTGTAGAACGGCCCTGTTTGGAGTCCTGTATATCTGTCCTAGTTATCTGTCCTAGTGTAGAACGACCCTGTTTGGAGTCCTGTATATCTGTCCTAGTGTAGAACGGCCCTGTTTGGAGTCCTGTATATCTGTCCTAGTGTAGAACGGCCCTGTTTGGAGTCCTGTATATCTGTCCTAGTGTAGAACGGCCCTGTTTGGAGTCCTGTATATCTGTCCTAGTTATCTGTCCTAGTGTAGAACGACCCTGTTTGGAGTCCTGTATATCTGTCCTAGTGTAGAACGGCCCTGTTTGGAGTCCTGTATATCTGTCCTAGTGTAGAACGGCCCTGTTTGGAGTCCTGTATATCTGTCCTAGTGTAGAACGGCCCTGTTTGGAGTCCTGTATATCTGTCCTAGTATAGAAACGGCCCTGTTTGGAGTCCTGCATATCTGTCCTAGTGTAGAACGGCCCTGTTTGGAGTCCTGTATATCTGTCCTAGTGTAGAAATGGCCCTGTTTGGAGTCCTGTATATCTGTCCTAGTGTAGAACGGCCCTGTTTGGAGTCCTGTATATCTGTCCTAGTGTAGAACGGCCCTGTTTGGAGTCCTGTATATCTGTCCTAGTGTAGAACGGCCCTGTTTGGAGTCCTGTATATCTGTCCTAGTGTAGAACGGCCCTGTTTGGAGTCCTGTATATCTGTCCTAGTGTAGAACGGCCCTGTTTGGAGTCCTGTATATCTGTCCTAGTGTAGAACGGTCCTGTTTGGAGTCCTGTATATCTGTCCTAGTTATCTGTCCTAGTGTAGAACGGCCCTGTTTGGAGTCCTGTATATCTGTCCTAGTTATCTGTCCTAGTGTAGAACGGCCCTGTTTGGAGTCCTGTATATCTGTCCTAGTTATCTGTCCTAGTGTAGAACGGCCCTGTTTGTAGTCCTGTATATCTGTCCTAGTGTAGAACGGCCCTGTTTGTAGTCCTGTATATCTGTCCTAGTTATCTGTCCTAGTGTAGAACGGCCCTGTTTGTAGTCCTGTATATCTGTCCTAGTTATCTGTCCTAGTGTAGAACGGCCCTGTTTGGAGTCCTGTATATCTGTCCTAGTTATCTGTCCTAGTGTAGAACGGCCCTGTTTGTAGTCCTGTATATCTGTCCTAGTTATCTGTCCTAGTGTAGAACGGCCCTGTTTGTAGTCCTGTATATCTGTCCTAGTTATCTGTCCTAGTGTAGAACGGCCCTGTTTGGAGTCCTGTATATCTGTCCTAGTTATCTGTCCTAGTGTAGAACGGCCCTGTTTGGAGTCCTGTATATCTGTCCTAGTTATCTGTCCTAGTGTAGAACGGCCCTGTTTGGAGTCCTGTATATCTGTCCTAGTTATCTGTCCTAGTGTAGAACGACCCTGTTTGGAGTCCTGTATATCTGTCCTAGTGTAGAACGGCCCTGTTTGGAGTCCTGTATATCTGTCCTAGTGTAGAACGGCCCTGTTTGGAGTCCTGTATATCTGTCCTAGTGTAGAACGGCCCTGTTTGGAGTCCTGTATATCTGTCCTAGTTATCTGTCCTAGTGTAGAACGACCCTGTTTGGAGTCCTGTATATCTGTCCTAGTGTAGAACGGCCCTGTTTGGAGTCCTGTATATCTGTCCTAGTGTAGAACGGCCCTGTTTGGAGTCCTGTATATCTGTCCTAGTGTAGAACGGCCCTGTTTGGAGTCCTGTATATCTGTCCTAGTATAGAAACGGCCCTGTTTGGAGTCCTGTATATCTGTCCTAGTGTAGAACGGCCCTGTTTGGAGTCCTGTATATCTGTCCTAGTGTAGAAATGGCCCTGTTTGGAGTCCTGTATATCTGTCCTAGTGTAGAACGGCCCTGTTTGGAGTCCTGTATATCTGTCCTAGTGTAGAACGGCCCTGTTTGGAGTCCTGTATATCTGTCCTAGTGTAGAACGGCCCTGTTTGGAGTCCTGTATATCTGTCCTAGTGTAGAACGGCCCTGTTTGGAGTCCTGTATATCTGTCCTAGTGTAGAACGGCCCTGTTTGGAGTCCTGTATATCTGTATCTCTGTGTGTTGTAGCTAAAGGCTGTGTGTCTCTGTGTGTTGTAGCTAAAGGCTGTGTGTCTCTGTGTGTTGTAGCTAAAGGCTGTGTCTCTGTGTGTTGTAGCTAAAGGCTGTGTGTCTCTGTGTGTTGTAGCTAAAGGCTGTGTGTCTCTGTGTGTTGTAGCTAAAGGCTGTGTGTCTCTGTGTTTTGTAGCTAAAGGCTGTGTGTCTGTGTGTTGTAGCTAAAGGCTGTGTGTCTCTGTGTGTTGTAGCTAAAGGCTGTGTGTCTCTGTGTGTTGTAGCTAAACGCTGTGTGTCTCTGTGTGTTGTAACTAAAGGCTGTGTGTCTCTGTGTTTTGTAGCTAAAGGCTGTGTGTCTCTGTGTTTTGTAGCTAAAGGCTGTGTCTCTGTGTGTTGTAGCTAAGCTAAAGGCTGTGTCTCTGTGTGTTGTAGCTAAGCTAAAGGCTGTATCTCTGTGTGTTGTAGCTAAAGGCTGTGTCTCTGTGTGTTGTAGCTAAAGGCTGCGTGTCTCTGTGTGTTGTAGCTAAAGGCTGTGTCTCTGTGTGTTGTAGCTAAAGGCTGTGTGTCTCTGTGTGTTGTAGCTAAAGGCTGTATCTCTGTGTGTTGTAGCTAAAGGCTGTGTATCTCTGTGTGTTGTAGCTAAAGGCTGTATCTCTGTGTGTTGTAGCTAAAGGCTGTGTATCTCTGTGTGTTGTAGCTAAAGGCTGTGTGTCTCTGTGTGTTGTAGCTAAAGGCTGTGTGTCTCTGTGTGTTGTAGCTAAAGGCTGTGTGTCTCTGTGTGTTGTAGCTAAAGGCTGTATCTCTGTGTGTTGTAGCTAAAGGCTGTGTATCTCTGTGTGTTGTAGCTAAAGGCTGTGTCTCTGTGTGTTGTAACTAAAGGCTGTGTGTCTCTGTGTGTTGTAGCTAAAGGCTGTGTATCTCTGTGTGTTGTAGCTAAAGGCTGTGTCTCTGTGTGTTGTAACTAAAGGCTGTGTGTCTCTGTGTGTTGTAGCTAAAGGCTGTGTATCTCTGTGTGTTGTAGCTAAAGGCTGTGTCTCTGTGTGTTGTAACTAAAGGCTGTGTGTCTCTGTGTGTTGTAGCTAAAGGCTGTGTGTCTCTGTGTGTTGTAGCTAAAGGCTGTGTCTCTGTGTGTTGTAACTAAAGGCTGTGTGTCTCTGTGTGTTGTAGCTAAAGGCTGTGTGTCTCTGTGTGTTGTAGCTAAAGGCTGTGTATCTCTGTGTGTTGTAGCTAAAGGCTGTGTATCTCTGTGTGTTGTAGCTAAAGGCTGTGTCTCTGTGTGTTGTAGCTAAAGGCTGTGTCTCTGTGTGTTGTAACTAAAGGCTGTGTATCTCTGTGTGTTGTAGCTAAAGGCTGTGTCTCTGTGTGTTGTAGCTAAAGGCTGTGTGTCTCTGTGTGTTGTAGCTAAAGGCTGTGTCTCTGTGTGTTGTAACTAAAGGCTGTGTGTCTCTGTGTGTTGTAGCTAAAGGCTGTGTATCTCTGTGTGTTGTAGCTAAAGGCTGTGTCTCTGTGTGTTGTAACTAAAGGCTGTGTCTCTGTGTGTTGTAACTAAAGGCTGTGTCTCTGTGTGTTGTAACTAAAGGCTGTGTGTCTCTGTGTGTTGTAACTAAAGGCTGTGTGTCTCTGTGTGTTGTAGCTAAAGGCTGTGTTGTTTCTCCCTGTAGCTCCTGGCGACAGTGCTGTCTCAGTCTGCCAAAGCCAAAGAGCACCTGCTGGAGCAGTCCAAGTCTGTAGAGCTATCTACAGGTAGGTGTGTGTGAGGTGTGTGTGAGGTGTGTGTGTGTGTGTGTGTGTGTGTGTGTGTGTGTGTGTGTGTGTGTGTGTGTGGCAATCTACAGGTACACATCACTCCAGTGAGAGAGGGATGAGAGAGAGAGAGAGAGAGAGATGAGAGAGTGAGAGAGAGATGAGAGAGGGAGAGATGAGAGAGAGAGAGATGAGAGAGTGAGAGAGAGATGAGAGAGGGAGAGATGAGAGAGAGAGAGAGAGAGAGAGAGAGAGAGAGACAGAGAGAAAGAGAGAGAGCATCATCTGTTTCCTTTATAACGATTGAAGGAATCGCGCACACACACACTCACATACACACATACACAGACACACACACACACACACACACACAGTGGGATCTGGATCTTGGCGGCTCTGTCATCCAGATGGCCAGTAGTTAGTAGAGAAGGCCTGTGATTGGCTGACGAGGCCAGTTACTGAGGAGGAGGTGAAACCTGATTGGTTATTCACACGGTGGATGAGGGGGGGGTTCGGTTTTATAGAAAGAAATGGTGGGACAGGATTGGTTGAAAATATGAGTGGTTGAGCTCGGCCAACGACAGTGTGTGTCACCTCCAGGCACCGCCTCTGCCTCTAGACAGTCGAGCCAATCAGGATGCCCGCTCCATGAAGCTCCACCCTATGACGCCACGGCAACCTGGAAGGGGGAGGGGCAAGGCGAGGGGAAGGTAAGACAGACAGAGGGATGGAAAGACACTCGTCCTCTCAGAGTCGTCTCTCACACACTTCCTGCTTCACTGTGTCCCTCTCCTCACCGAAACTGGTGTTCATCTTCCCTTCAGCACAATCTCTCACACACACTCTCCACCAACGGCAGAACACACACACACACACACACACACACCCCAGAACCACGGACACACACACACAGTCTCGAACACGGACATACGTCCAGGATGTCCAAACACTTTCTCTCTCAGCTGGCCTCGTCCTTACTGCGAGCATTCGGTTGCAGCCATGACACGGTGAGTGTGTGTGTGTGTGTGTGTGTGTGTGTGTGTGTGTGTGTGTGTGTGTGTGTGTGTGTGTGTGTGTGTGTGTGTGTGTTCCGGTCCGAGAGTGTATGTTATCTGCATTTCTGTCACCTGTCTCTTCCTCTGTCTGTTCTGTCTTCTCTCCTTTCAGTTCCTCCTCCTCCATCTCTGTGTTCCTCCTCCTCCTCCATCTCTGTGTTCCTCCTCCTCCATCTCTGTGTTCCTCCTCCTCCATCTCTGTGTTCCTCCTCCTCCTCCATCTCTGTGTTCCTCCTCCTCCATCTCTGTGTTCCTCCATCTCTGTGTTCCTCCTCCTCCATCTCTGTGTTCCTCCTCCTCCTCCATCTCTGTGTTCCTCCTCCTCCATCTCTGTGTTCCTCCTCCTCCTCCATCTCTGTGTTCCTCCTCCTCCATCTCTGTGTTCCTCCTCCTCCATCTCTGTGTTCCTCCTCCTCCATCTCTGTGTTCCTCCTCCTCCATCTCTGTGTTCCTCCATCTCTGTGTTCCTCCATCTCTGTGTTCCTCCTCCTCCATCTCTGTGTTCCTCCTCCTCCATCTCTGTGTTCCTCCATCTCTGTGTTCCTCCTCCTCCATCTCTGTGTTCCTCCTCCTCCATCTCTGTGTTCCTCCTCCTCCTCCATCTCTGTGTTCCTCCTCCTCCTCCATCTCTGTGTTCCTCCTCCTCCTCCATCTCTGTGTTCCTCCTCCTCCATCTCTGTGTTCCTCCTCTTCCATCTCTGTGTTCCTCCTCCTCCATCTCTGTGTTCCTCCTCCTCCATCTCTGTGTTCCTCCTCCTCCATCTCTGTGTTCCTCCTCCTCCATCTCTGTGTTCCTCCTCCTCCATCTCTGTGTTCCTCCTCCATCTCTGTTTTCCTTGTTTGCTGCCCAGGGACGTTGTTTTGTGTTCTCTAAACCTCTCTGATATGAGCCTATACTATACTATACTATACTATATATATATATATATATATATACTGGAGATATACTATACTATATATATACACTATACCATATTGGATATATACTATACTATATATACATGTACTATACTGGATATATATTATACTACACTGTATATATACTGTACTGGATATATACTATACTATACAAAATATATACTGTAATATACTGTATATACACTATGCTATACTGTATATATACAATACTATACTGTATATATACTACACTATACTGTATATATACTATACTATATATACGGTACTATACTGGATATATATTATACTACACTGTATATATACTATACTGGATATATACTATACTGGATACATACTATACTATACTGGATAAATACTGTAATATACTGTATATACACTATACTATGCTATATATATACTATACTGATCTATATATTATACTATACTGTATATATACTATACTGTATATACACTATACTATATATATACTATACTGATCTATATATTATACTATACTGTATATTATATTATACTGTATATATACTACACTATACTGTAAATATACTACACTAAATGTAATACTGTATATATACTACACTGTACAGTAGCCTAAGCCATCATAATCTTAGTTACCCTAGCTTAGCACCGTGTGTGTGTGTGTGTGTGTGTGTGTGTGTGTGTGTGTGTGTGTGTGTCTCGGCAGGACTCTACCAGTAAGATGGAAGTGTGTGTATGCGATAGCTTGATCAGATCACAGCCATCTGATGAACATGTTTCTCCCAGCAGGGTGTGTAGGTTCACATGGCTATCTGTTTTAGTTCCAGATCCTCCCTCCCTCCCTCCTCTCCCCCTCCTCTCCCCCTCCGTGTGACCCGTGGTCCAGTTGGTGTCCTGAGCAGAGTGGGTGGGAAGAAAAGGGGGGAGAGAGAGGGAGAGAGAGGAGGTGCTGGTAGACTGGGCATAGCTGAGTTTTCCATGGTTCTCTGCTGCCCCTCAGTGGACAGAACGTGCTACTGCAGCTGTTTGTGATAGAGGACGTCTCTCTCTCCAGCAGATTTCACCACGTCAGAATCTCCTCAGAGTGAGGTGTCTACATTCTCTGGATGTGATTGGCCAGGTCCACCCTTCCATCTTCTCCAATAGCTCGAAGAGAGAGCCTGTCTTCTCCCTCCTTTCATCTTCTCGAAGAGAGAGCCTGTCTTCTCCCTCCTTCCATCTTCTCCAATAGCTCACCCAGAGAGAGCCTGTCTTCTCCCTCCTCCCATCTTCTCGAAGAGAGAGCCTGTCTTCTGCCTCCTCCCATCTTCTCGAAGAGAGAGCCTGTCTTCTCCCTCCTTCCATCTTCTCCAATAGCTCACCCAGAGAGAGCCTGTCTTCTCCCTCCTCCCATCTTCTCGAAGAGAGAGCCTGTCTTCTGCCTCCTCCCATCTTCTCGAAGAGAGAGCCTGTCTTCTGCCTCCTCCCATCTTCTCGAAGAGAGAGCCTGTCTTCTCCCTCCTTCCATCTTCTCCAATAGCTCACCCAGACAGAGCCTGTCTTCTCCCTCCTTCCATCTTCTCCAATAGCTCACCCAGACAGAGCCTGTCTTCTCCCTCCTTCCATCTTCTCCAATAGCTCACCCAGACAGAGCCTGTCTTCTCCCTCCTTCCATCTTCTCCAATAGCTCACCCAGAGAGAGCCTGTCTTCTCCCTCCTTCCATCTTCTCCAATAGCTCGAAGAGAGAGCCTGTCTTCTCCCTCCTTCCATCTTCTCCAATAGCTCACCCAGACAGAGCCTGTCTTCTCCCTCCTTCCATCTTCTCCAATAGCTCGAAGAGAGAGCCTGTCTTCTCCCTCCTTCCATCTTCTCCAATAGCTCACCCAGAGATAGCCTGTCTTCTCCCTCTCTCCCTCCTCTTGTAGCTGCTAGCCGTTAGCCTTTAGCCTAGTCCTCCTCTCCCTCTTGTTATTCTTAGCTAGTCTTTAGCCTTCAGCTGTTAGCGGTGTTTAGCCCAGAGCCCATAGCTTTTAGCCACCTGTCTTTTCCTCTTCTGTCTCCTCTACTAGTGAATTAGCCTTTAGCCATTAGCGGTTAGCCTTTAGCAATTAGCGGTTAGCTATTAGCAGTTAGCCGTTAGTGGTTAGCCATTGGCCGTTAGCCGTTAGCGGTTAGCAATTAGCAGTTAGCCGTTAGCGGTTAGTGGTTAGCCACTAGCCGTTAGCCCAGAGCCAGCCGTAGTGACAGAACTCCACCTGTCTTCTCTCCTAGAGCTCTGAGGCTGTTGTCCAATGGCTGAGTGACTTTCAGCTGCAGGTCTACGCTCCAAACTTCATCAGCGCCGGGTATGACATAGTCACCATTAGCAGAATGACCCCAGAGGTAAGGAACGTTGACCTCTGAACCCCTATCCCTTTGACCTGGAAGTTAAAGCCACGCTCTAACCACACCCACTGTCACCTCACCGCTCACTCACTGATCATAATGCAGTTGCCTTAGCAACCCCCCCCCCCCCCCCCCCCCAGATTCCCTTTAGAACAGTCACACCAGTCACTGAGCATGCCCAGGACCTCGTCTGTGATTGGCCAGGACAGGGCTGCCTGCCTGCCAGCCATTAGAGCAGATGGACTCAAAGTTCCTCCTATGACACGGCCCTGTGTGTTCTGTGTTTTGTGCAGAAAGTGTGTGTGTGTGTGTGTGTGTGTGTGTGTGTGTGTGTGTGTGTGTGTGTGTGTGTGTGTGTGTGTGTGTGTGTGTGTGTGTGTGTGTGTGTGTGTGTGTGTGTGTGTGTGTACCTCAGAATAGTGATACAATTACATCCCCAGATGAAAACCAATCAATCAATCAATCAATCAATGTTTTTTTTATTTCTGTTTTAATCTACTAATGTAGACTCTACCCCCACACCGACTGGACTCTACCCCCACACTGACTGGACTCTACCCCCACACTGACTGGACTCTACCCCCACACCGACTGGACTCTACCCCCACACTGACTGGACTCTACCCCCACACTGACTGGACTCTACCCCCACACTGACTGGACTCTACCCCCACACCGACCGGACTCTACCCCCACACTGACCGGACTCTACCCCCACACCGACTGGACTCTACCCCCACACCGACTGGACTCTACCCCCACACTGACTGGACTCTACCCCCACACCGACTGGACTCTACCCCCACACCGACTGGACTCTACCCCCACACCGACCGGACTCTACCCCCACACCGACCGGACTCTACCCCCACACCGACCGGACTCTACCCCCACACCGACTGGACTCTACCCCCACACCGACTGGACTCTACCCCCACACAGACTGGACTCTACCCCCACACCGACTGGACTCTACCCCCACACCGACTGGACTCTACCCCCACACCGACTGGACTCTACCCCCACACCGACTGGACTCTACCCACACCGACTGGACTCTACCCACACCGACTGGACTCTACCCCCACACCGACTGGACTCTACCCACACCGACTGGGCTCTACCCCCACTCTGACTGGGCTCTACCCCCACTCTGACTGGACTCTACCCCCACACTGACTGGACTCTACCCCCACTGTCTGACAACAAAAGAGTTATCAAATTAAGTTCCTACATCTGTATATTAGGATAATGAGAGTATAGTGGAGTGGGGTTGGGAGGAGCCAGACTCTGGGTGGAGCCAGACTGTAGATAGGTGGGGCTAGGTGATAGGTGGGTGGAGCCAGACAGTAGGGTTTGGCCAGACAGTAGGGTGGGTGGAGCCAGACTGTAGATAGGTGGAGCCATGCTGTGGGTGTGGCCAGACAGTAGGGTGGGTGGAGCCAGACTGTAGGGTGGGTGGAGCCATGCTGTTGGTGTGGCCAGACAGTAGGGTGGGTGGAGCCAGACAGTAGATAGGTGGAGCTATGCTGTGGGTGTGGCCAGACAGTAGGCTGGGTGTAGCCGGACTCTAGGCTGGGTGTAGCCGGACAGTAGGCTGGGTGTAGCCAGACAGTAGGCTGGGTGTAGCCGGACTCTAGGCTGGGTGTAGCCAGACTCTAGGCTGGGTGGAGCCAGACTCTAGGCTGGGTGTAGCTGGGGGTCTAGACTGGGCGGAGCCAGACTCTAGGCTGGGTGGAGCCAGACTCTAGGCTGGGCGGAGCCAGACTCTAGGCTGGGTGGAGCCAGACTCTAGGCTGGGTGGAGCCAGACTCTAGACTGGGCGGAGCCAGACTCTAGGCTGGGTGGAGCCAGACTCTAGGCTGGGCGGAGCCAGACTCTAGGCTGGGTGGAGCCAGACTCTAGGCTGGGTGTAGCTTGGGTCTAGGCTGGGTGTAGCCAGACTCTAGACTGGGTGTAGCCAGACTCTAGACTGGGTGTAGCCAGACAGTAGGCTGGGTGTAGCCGGACTCTAGGCTGGGTGTAGCCAGACTCTAGGCTGGGTGTAGCCAGACTCTAGACTGGGTGAAGGCAGACTCTAGGCTGGGTGTAGCTTGGGTCTAGGCTGGGTGGAGCCAGACTCTAGGCTGGGTGGAGCCAGACTCTAGGCTGGGTGGAGCCAGACTCTAGGCTGGGTGGAGCCAGACTCTAGGCTGGGCGGAGCCAGACTCTAGGCTGGGTGGAGCCAGACTCTAGACTGGGTGTAGCCAGACTCTAGGCTGGGTGTAGCTTGGGTCTAGGCTGGGTGGAGCCAGACTCTAGGCTGGGCGGAGCCAGACTCTAGGCTGGGTGTAGCTTGGGTCTAGGCTGGGTGTAGCCAGACTCTAGACTGGGTGTAGCCAGACTCTAGACTGGGTGTAGCCAGACAGTAGGCTGGGTGTAGCCGGACTCTAGGCTGGGTGTAGCCAGACTCTAGGCTGGGTGTAGCCAGACTCTAGACTGGGTGAAGGCAGACTCTAGGCTGGGTGTAGCTTGCGTCTAGGCTGGGTGTAGCCAGACTCTAGGCTGGGTGTAGCTTGGGTCTAGGCTGGGTGTAGCCAGACTCTAGGCTGGGTGTAGCCAGACTCTAGGCTGGGTGTAGCCAGACTCTAGGCTGGGTGTAGCCAGACTCTAGGCTGGGTGTAGCCAGACTCTAGGCTGGGTGTAGCCAGACTCTAGACTGGGTGTAGGCAGACTCTAGGCTGGGTGAAGGCTGACTCTAGGCTGGGTGTAGCTTGGGTCTAGGCTGGGTGTAGCCAGACAGTATGCTGGGTGTAGCCAGACTCTAGGCTGGGTGTAGCTTGGGTCTAGGCTGGGTGTAGCCAGACAGTAGGCTGGGTGTAGCCAGACAGTAGGCTGGGTGTAGCCAGACTCTAGGCTGGGTGTAGCCAGACTCTAGACTGGGTGAAGGCAGACTCTAGGCTGGGTGTAGCTTGGGTCTAGGCTGGGTGTAGCCAGACAGTAGGCTGGGTGTAGCCAGACTCTAGGCTGGGTGTAGCCAGACTCTAGACTGGGGGTAGCCGGACTCTAGGCTGGGTGTAGCCAGACTCTAGGCTGGGTGTAGCCAGACTCTAGACTGGGTGGAGCCAGACTCTAGGCTGGGTGTAGCCAGACTCTAGGCTGGGCGGAGCCAGACTCTAGGCTGGGCGGAGCCAGACTCTAGGCTGGGCGGAGCCAGACTCTAGGCTGGGCGGAGCCAGACTCTAGGCTGGGTGGAGCCAGACTCTAGGCTGGGTGGAGCCAGACTCTAGACTGGGTGTAGCCAGACTCTAGACTGGGTGTAGCCAGACTCTAGGCTGGGTGTAGCTGGGGGTCTAGTGATGCTCACCAACGCTTCTTTCTCACTGCCAACATGCTCTCTCTCTGCTCTTCACCTTTATTTTCCTTCGGGGACATTTACCTTCCTCTCCTGTCCTGTGGTACAGCTCGTCACCTGGACACTGTGTGTTTCTGTGGTGTCTGGGGGGTGTATGTGGTGTCTGGGGGTGTCTGGGGGTGTCTGGGGGTGTCTGGGGGTGTCTGGGGGTGTCTGTGGTGTCTGGGGGTGCCTGGGGGTGTCTGGGGTGTCTGGGGGTGTCTGGGGGTGTCTGGGGGGTGTATGTGGTGTCTGGGGGGTGTATGTGGTGTCTGGGGGGTGTATGTGGTGTCTGGGGGGTGTCTGGGGGTGTCTGGGGTGTCTGGGGGTGTCTGGGTGTATGTGGTGTCTGGGGGGTGTATGTGGTGTCTGGGGGGTGTATGTGGTGTCTGGGGGGTGTCTGGGGGTGTCTGGGGGTGTCTGGGGTGTCTGGGGGTGTCTGGGGGGTGTATGTGGTGTCTGGGGGGTGTATGTGGTGTCTGGGGGGTGTATGTGGTGTCTGGGGGGTGTCTGGGGGTGTCTGGGGTGTCTGGGGGGTATGTGGTGTCTGGGGGGTGTATGTGGTGTCTGGGGGGTGTATGTGGTGTCTGGGGGGTGTCTGGGGGTGTCTGGGGTGTCTGGGGGTGTCTGGGGGGTGTATGTGGTGTCTGGGGGGTGTATGTGGTGTCTGGGGGGTGTATGTGGTGTCTGGGGGGTGTATGTGGTGTCTGGGGGGTGTCTGGGGGTGTCTGGGGTGTATGTGGTGTCTGGGGGGTGTATGTGGTGTCTGGGGGGTGTATGTGGTGTCTGGGGGGTGTATGTGGTGTCTGGGGGGTGTCTGGGGGTATCTCTGTGGTAATGAATTGTGTGTATCTGTGGAGATTTTGAAAGTGTCTCACCTATTTTTCCTTGGTGTTGTGTGTTTATGTGGTACATACGTACGTGTGTGTGTGTGT
This sequence comes from Salmo salar, assembly GCF_965601325.2. Lineage (NCBI taxonomy): Eukaryota > Metazoa > Chordata > Actinopteri > Salmoniformes > Salmonidae > Salmo > Salmo salar. Next base: position 104,822,479 of record NC_138293.1, read on the forward strand.
GTGTGTGTGTGTGTGTGTGTGTGTGTGTGTGTGTGTGTGTGTGTGTGTGTGTGTGTGTGTGTGTGTGTGTGTGTGTACCTCAGAATAGTGATACAATTACATCCCCAGATGAAAACCAATCAATCAATCAATCAATCAATGTTTTTTTTATTTCTGTTTTAATCTACTAATGTAGACTCTACCCCCACACCGACTGGACTCTACCCCCACACTGACTGGACTCTACCCCCACACTGACTGGACTCTACCCCCACACCGACTGGACTCTACCCCCACACTGACTGGACTCTACCCCCACACTGACTGGACTCTACCCCCACACTGACTGGACTCTACCCCCACACCGACCGGACTCTACCCCCACACTGACTGGGCTCTACCCCCACACTGACCGGACTCTACCCCCACACCGACTTGACTCTACCCCCACACCGACTGGACTCTACCCCCACACTGACTGGACTCTACCCCCACACCGACTGGACTCTACCCCCACACCGACTGGACTCTACCCCCACACCGACTGGACTCTACCCCCACACCGACTGGACTCTACCCCCACACCGACTGGACTCTACCCCCACACCGACTGGACTCTACCCCCACACCGACTGGACTCTACCCCCACACCGACTGGACTCTACCCCCACACCGACCGGACTCTACCCCCACACCGACCGGACTCTACCCCCACACCGACCGGACTCTACCCCCACACCGACCGGACTCTACCCCCACACCGACCGGACTCTACCCCCACACCGACCGGACTCTACCCCCACACCGACCGGACTCTACCCCCACACCGACTGGACTCTACCCCCACACCGACTGGACTCTACCCCCACACCGACTGGACTCTACCCCCACACCGACCGGACTTTACCCCCACACCGACCGGACTCTACCCCCACACCTACCGGACTCTACCCCCACACCGACTGGACTCTACCCCCACACCGACTGGACTCTACCCCCACACCGACTGGACTCTACCCCCACACCGACTGGACTCTACCCCCACACAGACTGGACTCTACCCCCACACCGACTGGACTCTACCCCCACACCGACTGGACTCTACCCCCACACCGACTGGACTCTACCCACACCGACTGGACTCTACCCCCACACCGACTGGACTCTACCCACACCGACTGGGCTCTACCCCCACTCTGACTGGGCTCTACCCCCACTCTGACTGGACTCTACCCCCACACTGACTGGACTCTACCCCCACTGTCTGACAACAAAAGAGTTATCAAATTAAGTTCCTACATCTGTATATTAGGATAATGAGAGTATAGTGGAGTGGGGTTGGGAGGAGCCAGACTCTGGGTGGAGCCAGACTGTAGATAGGTGGGGCTAGGTGATAGGTGGGTGGAGCCAGACAGTAGGGTTTGGCCAGACAGTAGGGTGGGTGGAGCCAGACTGTAGATAGGTGGAGCCATGCTGTGGGTGTGGCCAGACAGTAGGGTGGGTGGAGCCAGACTGTAGGGTGGGTGGAGCCATGCTGTTGGTGTGGCCAGACAGTAGGGTGGGTGGAGCCAGACAGTAGATAGGTGGAGCTATGCTGTGGGTGTGGCCAGACAGTAGGCTGGGTGTAGCCGGACTCTAGGCTGGGTGTAGCCGGACAGTAGGCTGGGTGTAGCCAGACAGTAGGCTGGGTGTAGCCAGACAGTAGGCTGGGTGTAGCCGGACTCTAGGCTGGGTGTAGCCAGACAGTAGGCTGGGTGTAGCCGGACTCTAGGCTGGGTGTAGCCAGACTCTAGGCTGGGTGTAGCCAGACTCTAGACTGGGTGAAGGCAGACTCTAGGCTGGGTGGAGCTTGGGTCTAGGCTGGGTGGAGCCAGACTCTAGACTGGGCGTAGCCAGACTCTAGGCTGGGCGGAGCCAGACTCTAGGCTGGGCGGAGCCAGACTCTAGGCTGGGCGGAGCCAGACTCTAGGCTGGGTGGAGCCAGACTCTAGGCTGGGTGGAGCCAGACTCTAGACTGGGTGTAGCCAGACTCTAGACTGGGTGTAGCCAGACTCTAGGCTGGGTGTAGCTGGGGGTCTAGTGATGCTCACCAACGCTTCTTTCTCACTGCCAACATGCTCTCTCTCTGCTCTTCACCTTTATTTTCCTTCGGGGACATTTACCTTCCTCTCCTGTCCTGTGGTACAGCTCGTCACCTGGACACTGTGTGTTTCTGTGGTGTCTGGGGGGTGTATGTGGTGTCTGGGGGTGTCTGGGGGTGTCTGGGGGTGTCTGTGGTGTCTGGGGGTGCCTGGGGGTGTCTGGGGTGTCTGGGGGGTGTATGTGGTGTCTGGGGGGTGTATGTGGTGTCTGGGGGGTGTATGTGGTGTCTGGGGGGTGTCTGGGTGTATGTGGTGTCTGGGGGGTGTATGTGGTGTCTGGGGGGTGTATGTGGTGTCTGGGGGGTGTCTGGGGGTGTCTGGGGTGTCTGGGGGTGTCTGGGGGGTGTATGTGGTGTCTGGGGGGTGTATGTGGTGTCTGGGGGGTGTATGTGGTGTCTGGGGGGTATGTGGTGTCTGGGGGGTGTATGTGGTGTCTGGGGGGTGTATGTGGTGTCTGGGGGGTGTCTGGGGGTGTCTGGGGTGTCTGGGGGTGTCTGGGGGGTGTATGTGGTGTCTGGGGGGTGTATGTGGTGTCTGGGGGGTGTATGTGGTGTCTGGGGGGTGTATGTGGTGTCTGGGGGGTGTATGTGGTGTCTGGGGGGTGTCTGGGGGTGTCTGGGGGTGTCTGGGGTGTATGTGGTGTCTGGGGGGTGTATGTGGTGTCTGGGGGGTGTATGTGGTGTCTGGGGGGTGTATGTGGTGTCTGGGGGGTGTCTGGGGGTATCTCTGTGGTAATGAATTGTGTGTATCTGTGGAGATTTTGAAAGTGTCTCACCTATTTTTCCTTGGTGTTGTGTGTTTATGTGGTACGTACGTACGTACGTGCGTGCGTGCGTGCGTGCGTGCGTGCGTGCGTGCGTGCGTGCGTGTGTGTGTGTGTAGGATCTCACGGCCATCGGAGTGACCAAACCAGGCCATCGAAAGAAGATGACATCAGAGATCAACAAAATCAGCGTCACCGAGTGGCTCCCTGACCAGAAACCTGTTAGTAACTGACCTGAGACCTGTTAGTAACTGACCTGAAACCTGTTAGTAACTGACCTGAGACCTGTTAGTAACTGACCTGAGACCTGTTAGTAACTGACCTGAGACCTGTTAGTAACTGACCTGAGACCTGTTAGTAACTGACCAGAAACCTGTTAGTAACTGACCTGAGACCTGTTAGTAACTGACCTGAGACCTGTTAGTAACTGACCTGAAACCTGTTAGTAACTGACCTGAGACCTGTTAGTAACTGACCTGAGACCTGTTAGTAACTGACCTGAGACCTGTTAGTAACTGACCTGAGACCTGTTAGTAACTGACCTGAAACCTGTTAGTAACTGACCTGAGACCTGTTAGTAACTGACCTGAAACCTGTTAGTAACTGACCTGAGACCTGTTAGTAACTGACCTGAAACCTGTTAGTAACTGACCTGAAACCTGTTAGTAACTGACCTGAAACCTGTTAGTAACTGACCTGAGACCTGTTAGTAACTGACCTGAGACCTGTTAGTAACTGACCTGAGACCTGTTAGTAACTGACCTGAGACCTGTTAGTAACTGACCTGAGACCTGTTAGTAACTGACCTGAGACCTGTTAGTAACTGACCTGAGACCTGTTAGTAACTGACCTGAGACCTGTTAGTAACTGACCTGAAACCTGTTAGTAACTGACCTGAGACCTGTTAGTAACTGACCTGAGACCTGTTAGTAACTGACCTGAAACCTGTTAGTAACTGACCTGAAACCTGTTAGTAACTGATCTGTACTAACTATTGTTTTTGTGTGTGTGTGTGTGTGTTTAGGCCAGTCTGACAGAGTGGTTGTCAGCGATAGGGCTGAGTCAGTACCAGCAGGTTCTGGTGCAAAACGGATATGAAAACATCGACTTCATCACAGATATCACCTGGGAAGACCTGCAAGAGATAGGCATTATCAAGCTGGGTAGGACGCGCACACACACACACACACACACACACACACACACACACACACACACACACACACACACACACACACACACACACACACACACACACACACACACACACACACACACACACACACACACACACACACACACACACACACACACACGAGTTTAAAGGCAGAAGCAAGGCAGCTGAATGTATCCTGCCGTCCAATCTCATCGTTGAACGTCGATGTTAAAATGACCACCTGTCGTCTGAATTCCTCCGATCACTTGAAAACAGAATTGATCAAAATATCAACAGGAGAGTGGATGTAGCAATCCCAGAATGCCCCTGTGTTACCTCCCCTGATCAAACCAACCCGTCTGTTACTAACCTCCCCTGATCAAACCAACCCGTCTGTTACTAACCTCCCCTGATCAAACCAACCCGTCTGTTACTAACCTCCCCTGATCAAACCAACCCGTCTGTTACTAACCTCCCCTGATCAAACCAACCCGTCTCCTGAACCTCCCCTGATCAAACCAACCCGTCTGTTACTAACCTCCCCTGATCAAACCAACCTGTCTGTTTCTAACCTCCCCTGATCAAACCAACCTGTCTGTTTCTAATCTCCCCTGATCAAACCAACCCGTCTGTTACTAACCTCCCCTGATCAAACCAACCTGTCTCCTGAACCTCCCCTGATCAAACCAACCCGTCTGTTACTAACCTCCCCTGATCAAACCAACCCGTCTCCTGAACCTCCCCTGATCAAACCAACCTGTCTGTTACTAACCTCCCCTGATCAAACCAACCCGTCTGTTACTAACCTCCCCTGATCAAACCAACCCGTCTCCTGAACTCTGTTACTAACCTCCCCTGATCAAACCAACCCGTCTGTTACTAACCTCCCCTGATCAAACCAACCCGTCTCCTGAACCTCCCCTGATCAAACCAACCCGTCTGTTACTAACCTCCCCTGATCAAACCAACCTGTCTGTTACTAACCTCCCCTGATCATACCAACCCGTCTCCTGAACTCTGTAATCATCTGGCAAAGTGGAGTCTTGTGTTTAAACATGTTGCTAGCTAGCTAGCTAAACAATGAACCATAATCCCAAACAGTAAAAACTGATTGTCATAGTTAGCCACCATGCATGAAATGCTGTAGTATGAATCTGCAGCTAGCTAAAGTTAACAAACTAGGTTCAATGTTAGCTAGTTAGCTAACATTAGGCTATAACTACCAATGACAATTTATTTCTGGGATACTAATAATATTACTACACAGATCATACATGTAACGTTAGCTAGCGAGCCAGCAAGCTAACGTTTCACTAGCTAGCGAGCCAGCAAGCTAACGTTTCACTAGCTAGCGAGCCAGCAAGCTAACGTTTCACTAGATAGTGAGCCAGCAAGCTAACGTTTCACTAGCTAGCGAGCCAGCAAGCTAACATTTCGCTAGCTAGCCGAACAGCACACTTTAACTTGCAATGAAAATGACTTTCTGATAATAAAAAAAATTAAGAATGTTATAATATCTGAAAATGTAGCTAGACTTTTACCCGTAAATATGGATGAACACTTGTTTTGACCCGTTGTGTCAAGTCACTCCGGGTTCACACTGGCCGTGTCCAGAAAGTAGTCAAGCGCAACTTCCCCCCCCCCCCCCCCCACTAATATTTGTCAATAGATCGCCCTGCTAAATTCAGGGCAACAATGTTGTTGAGAGTAGTTGCAACACCTTTTTGCAGTTCTCCGTGGCTTAACGTTTATATCTTTCAACAACAACATTAAAAGCTGCTGTAGCAAGTACATGGAACAGCTCATGTTATAGACAGAAGCATGCTACAATGGCAGACCAATCCCGAACTCATCTCTCGGCATGTCCAGCCCACTCATTATCTCAGCCAATCATGGGCTAGCGGGAAGGTTCCTCACTTTTTTTTCCCGTGGCTGAAACCAACTAGGCTCGTAATTGTACATTTTTTTATTCATATTTACAGACGGTATACAAGTTTGTTATTAAGGCATATGAAAGTTCACATGTTCAAGAAGGCATTTATGCCAAAAAAACCGCATTTTGATAAAAAATAAATAAAATAAAAACATTCAAATGCCTCTCCTATGAAGTAGTGACGTGCCACATTGTGCTTCCTGAAATGGCTCACTTATATTAAACTGTTCAATACATATTATACATTAGACAGCTTATAATATTATCTCATATCATATCTTGTTGTGGTTTGTCCCCACTAGGCCACCAGAAGAAGCTGATGCTAGCTGTGAAGCGATTGGCTGAGATGCAGCGTGGCTCTGAGGGGCGGAGCTCCACTAGGAAGAAGCCTCCACCAATCACACAGCAGCAGGAAGTGATGTCCACAGAGAACGTGCCCCCTGACAACGGTGAGGTCACAATAGAATCAGATAAAGTATTTCACAGTACACTCTTAAAAAAAAACAAAAAAAATGAGGGAATTAAAAAAAAAACTCACATTTGGGATTATTTGGTGACCCGGCGCTGGTTAAATAGTGGACAGAACACAAGTTGGGGTTATTTTGACTCCGGCCATTTGGGTTGCGTGAATAACCCAACATGTTAGGTTGTTGGGATTAATCAAACATGGGTTCATTTACCCATCACTTGTTGTTTTATTTTTACCATCCGTCAGGTTGACCCAGCAGCTGGCTCTTTTTGAAATGTAATAAAAATTAATGTTATTTTTCAGGAGGTGTGACCTATTATGGGCGTGGCTTTGATATAGTTATTTTTGGCTACCCATGAGAGTAAATGTCATTCCTGTTCATCACGATAAGTTTTTGCAGTGCAAATTTCAATTTAACTTTGAATATTTTGCGCATTACATATTCAAATGTAAAATTCAAAACACGCTTATTTGCCGATCTCAACATTTAGACGTTGAGATATGTAATATTTACAGGAAGTCAGACATTCGTGTAAGCCTCATTAAATCGACGAAAATGTCCAACCTTAAGTGATGACAATACAACAGAACAGATTAACCGGAGTGGCTTTTAATATCACGAGTGGCCAAAAATAACTATCTGAAAGCCACTGGGTCATAGCTCAATTACCCAGCATCAATTACCCTGCAGTTTTTTGTGTGTAGCCAGATATCTCTCTCCATCTCTATCTATCTCTCCATCTCTCTTCATCTCCATCTATCTCTCCATCTCTCAATCTCAATCTCTCTTCATCTCCATCTCTCTCTCTCAATGTCTCTCCATCTCCCTCCATCTCTCCATCTCTCTCTCCATCTCTCTCCATGCCTCTCTATCTCTCCATCTCTCTCCATGCCTTTCCATCTCCCTCCATCTCCATTGCTCTTCATCTCCCTCCATGCCTCTCCATCTCCCTCAATCTCTCTCCATCTCCCTCCATGCCTCTCCATCTCCCTCAATCTCTCTCTCCATCATATGTAATCCATCTCTCCATCTCTCTCCAGAAGTCGTCACGTCTCCCAAGTTGTGCACCTTCCAGGACAGCGAGTTGAGCCCCGAGCTGCAGACGGCCCTGATCCAACCTAGCCCAGAGGTCAAGGGTCAGAGGACCCGCAGCCTGAGCAAGGACCCCGACGATGGAGGAGGGTCAGGGGTTAGAGGAGGAGGAGGAGGAGGAGTACCCCCTAAGAAGGAGGCTCGGACCATGAGGCAGACCAGCCAGGGGAGCCAGAGGGGTAGCGCCTCATCCAAACCTCGCCCACCCTCCCACGCCCACTCAATGCCGGCACCCCCTTACACTCCCCCTCACACCCCTACCAAGAAACCCTTGCATTCCTCCACCTCAGCCCCGGGCCCCTCGCCGCAGGCTAAACCTAAATCCTCCCCACAGCTAATACAAGGAGAGAGGCCTGGCTCACCCCGTTCTCACCCGCAGTCCACCACACATCGCGGGACTCCCAACACCCAGACTCAGCCCCTGCCTGGTCCTCAGGCCCAGCCCCAGCACCAACCCACACCTACTCCCCAATCTCAGCCTACAGCCCAGCCGATGGAGGAAGAGGAGAGGGAGAAAGACAAGGGGATTGAGAGGGAGAGAGAGAAGGAGAGCATCCTCCAGCCGCAGTCCAGCCCCCAGGTGTCTGTTCCCCTTCTGTGCCTGCCTCCTGAGGTTGAGGGGGGAGACGAGGGAGAGATGGGTGAGGCGAGTGACGCCCTCCTTAAGAAGCGAGCTCACAGTCTGAACCGCTACGCTGGTTCTGACGGGGAGCGGGAGGAGAAAGGGGGTGGAGGTGGAGGGGTGGGGACAGGAGTTGCCCCTCCAGGGAGGCTAACAGACGGCGGTACAGGTAAATACGCCACGGTGGTGACTCACCGGGTCAGCCGCAGCCACTCCGTACGCAACCAGGACAAGAACGTCAACCGCGGCCAATCACAGTCCATCGCCCTGCGGCCCAAGAAGAAAGGCCCGCCCCCTCCGCCTCCAAAACGCTCCAGCTCAGCGATCTCGAACTCCAACCTCGCCGACACGCACACGCCGACGCACACACACGCGGCGGACGGCCTGCTGGGCGTACCTTACAACCCCCAGCGGCGGGCCAGCGACCTGGGCGTATCCGTGGAGACGGCCGTCGTGGATACCGGGAGCGCGGGCAGCGTGAGGAGCATTGCGGCCATGTTGGAAATGTCCTCCATCGGGGGCGGGGCCAAGGGCGTGGCTACACAGAGAAACTTCCTACAGGTAAAGGGGGAGGGGGGGTGTGTTTCAAAACTCTCTCTGTCTCTCTCTCTCTGTCACTCTCTCTCTGTCACTCTCTCTGTCACTCTCTCTGTCATTCTCTCTCTGTCATTCTCTCTCTGTCACTCTCTCTGTCACTTTAACCTGCCTTCATGTACATATCTACCTCAAATATCTTATTATTATCTATCCTGATGTCTAGTCACATTGATCTGGTACTGGTACTTCCTGTATATAGCTCCATATTGATCTGGTACTGGTACTTCCTGTATATAGCTCCATATTGATCTGGTACTGGTACTTCCTGTATATAGCTCCATATTGATCTGGTACTTCCTGTATATAGCTCCACATTGATCAGGTACTTCCTGTATATAGCTCCATATTGATCTGGTACTTCCTGTATATAGCTCCACATTGATCTGGTACTTCCTGTATATAGCTCCACATTGATCTGGTACTGGTACTTCCTGTATATAGCTCCACATTGATCTGTTACTTCCTGTATATAGCTCCATATTGATCTGGTACTTCCTGTATATAGCTCCATATTGATCTGTTACTTCCTGTATATAGCTCCATATTGATCTGGTACTTCCTGTATATAGCTCCATATTGATCTGGTACTTCCTGTATATATCTCCATTTGTGTGTATTTTATTGATGTTACCATTTTATTTTTATTGTTAATCTCTGCATCGTTGGGAGAGGCTCGTCAGTCAGCATTTCACTGTAAAATCTACGCAGTCGTATTTGGCGCATGTGTGACAAATAAAAATGTGATTTGATTTGATTTGTAAGCAGCGGGACGCCATTGGTCTGGACGGAGAGGTGGTGAACCGCCGTAGAACCATCAGTGGTCCGGTTACTGAGCTGGTCGCTGCGGCTAGGAGGGGGGACAGACCTACCCCCGCGCCCCTGTCTACCGCACCCCAACCCTCTCCTCCTCGCCCTTCTACACCCCAGCTGCCTTCCTCCCCTCGCTCCCCTTCCTCCCCTCACCCCTCGTCTCCTCACACCCCATCTTCCGGTAGTTCGGCTGAGAACCTTCCGTTCGCTGCCGAGAGGAAACTGACCATGAAGAGGCAGAGAGGAGAAGGAGAAGGAGAGGTGAGCTATATATTTTTATGAATTTGTATGAAAACACTGAGATATAGTGTCTGTACATGAAAAATGATTAAAAACGTTTTTTTTTTTGGGGGGGGGGGAGGAAGGGGAGCGAGGGGAGGAAGGCAGCTGGGTTGTCATTAATAAACTGTGTTGTTATGTTTGTCTCCAGGGCGACGGTGATGGAGACGGTCTCCATGGAGACGGTGTGTTCTCCCTCCCCCGGGATGAGCTGTCCCGGGTCGACGCCACGGCAACCCTGAAACGGCGTCCCCGTTGCAACAAGCCTCACCCCAACGGGTCCCGTTTCACCCTGACAGAGTCTTCCACCGTCAAGCGCCGTCCCAAGAGCAGAGACAAGGAGCCAGAGGGTTTTTCAGAGAGCGGTATCGCAGACATCACCGGGACCTCTAACACGTGGGCCGTTAACACCGGGGCCGCCAACGCCGGGGCTGTTACCGGGCCGGAGCCGGGGCCAGCCGTACCGTACGAGAACGGCACCGCCACCGTTAAACGCCGGCCGGTGTATGAGATGGGAGAGGCGGAGGAGCCTAGTCCGATCCAGGCTACGCCTCCTCTCAGGGACAGCTCAGACCTGGGAGGACCAGGGGTGATGGCGGGGGGAGAAGCGGGAGGAGCGGTGACCCCTGTGAGGAAACCCAAACCCCCTGTCTCCCCCAAACCTGTCCTGGCTCAGATGAGGAGACAGTCGTCCTCTAGAAGAGTCCCCCTGCCTGGACCAGGCACCCCCGGTAGCCCAGGTACTGTCCTGCACTGTGATTTACTAGCATGTAATACTGATGCCCAGCTCTCAATGTCAAGTTCTCACCTATAGGTCTGTCTGTCTGTCGGCTAATCTCCCTCTCTCTCTCTCTCTCTCTCTCTCCCTCCCTCCCTCCCTCTCTCTCCCTCCCTCTCTCTCGCTCCTTCCTTCCTCTCTCTCTCTTTCTCTCCCTCTCTCTCGCTCCTTTCTCTCTCTCGCTCCTTCCTCTTTCTCTCTCTGTCTCTCTCTCTCTCCCTCTCTCTCGCTCCCTCTCTCCCTCCTTCCTTCCTTCCTCTCTCTCCCTCCCTCCCTCCCTCTCTCTCTCTCTCTCTCTCTCTCTCGCTCTCTCCCTCCCTACCTCCCTCTCTCTCTCCCTCCCTCCCTCCTTCCTCTCTCCCTCCCTCCCTCCCTCTCCTTCCTTTCTCTCTCCAGTTGAAACAAAGAAGATTCCTCCCCCAGTCTCCCCCAAACCGGCTCCTCCCCCCACAGCCCCTAAACCAACCAAACACCTCCACTCTATAACCACACCCACCTCGCCCCCCTCCTCCTCCTCCTCTTCCTCCTCCCCCAACCCTACAGCCAAACCCCCCACCCCACCCGCCCAGAGTCCCCACACCCCCCTCACCCCCCAGAGTCCTCACACCCCCCTCACCCCAACCCCTCCACCTATCAAACCGCCCCGCTCCTCCATCGGGGGCGTGTCCGTGGACATGGGGACGGCGCCGGTCGGCGTGGTGATGTCAGAGGCGGAGTCTGTGCATCAGAAGCTGGAGGAGACGAGCGCGTCATTGGCTGCTGCCTTAAAGGCTGTCGAGGACAAGATACGAGAGGAACAGGAGTGAGTTACTGCGCACGCACACACACATACACACACACACACACACACACACAGAAATATAAATATTGAATATACATTATCCACAATGCTAATCGATATTGGATACACATTATCCACAATGCTAATCAATATTGAATATACATTATCCACAATGATAATCAATATTGAATATACATTATCCACAATGGTAATCAATATTGAATATACATTATCCCCAATGCTAATCAATATTGAATATACATTATCCCCAATAATAATCAATATTAGATACACATTATCCCCAATGCTAATCAATATTGGAGACACATTATCCCCAATGCTAATCAATATTAGATATACATTATCCCCAATGCTAATCAATATTAGATACACATTATCCCCAATGCTAATTAATATTGGAGAGACATTATCCCCAATGCTAATCAATATTGGATATACATTATCCCCAATGCTAATCAATATTGGATATACATTATCCCCAATGCTAATCAATATTAGATATACATTATCCCCAATGCTAATCAATATTAGATATACATTATCCCCAATGCTAATCAATATTGGATATACATTATCCCCAATGCTAATCAATATTAGATATACATTATCCCCAATGCTAATCAATATTAGATATACATTATCCCCAATGCTAATCAATATTGGATATACATTATCCCCAATGCTAATCAATATTGGAGAGACATTATCCCCAATGCTAATCAATATTAGATATACATTATCCCCAATGCTAATCAATATTGGATATACATTATCCCCAATGCTAATCAATATTGGAGAGACATTATCCCCAATGCTAATCAATATTAGATACACATTATCCCCAATGCTAATCAATATTAGATATACATTATCCCCAATGCTAATCAATATTGGAGAGACATTATCCCCAATGCTAATCAATATTAGATATACATTATCCCCAATGCTAATCAATATTGGAGAGACATTATCCCAAATGCTAATCAATATTAGATACACACTATCCCCAATGCTAATCAATATTGGAGAGACATTATCCCCAATGCTAATCAATATTAGATACACATTATCCCCAATGCTAATCAGTGAAAACGTCTGTTAAATTCGCTGCTCTGTTGTTGTTTGTTTACAGCAGGTCTTGTCATAGGGGAAGTGTCAGAGGACCTCTGGTATTGTTACATCACATCATGTTCTAGAATAAAAGGGTTTTAAACATGGCGTCCGTTCTAAGAACGTAGCCAAACTCTCTTGATAGATGGCTCTGCTTCTTGCTATAGAACTAGCCTCTGTCAACAACAACAACAACTCGGATGTTCTGGTTTTCAGGGGAAACGGGAAGAGGGCCTGTGACGCTACTTCCTCTTTTGGACGTTCACAAGGAAACACTCCATCTTAACTCCTCCTCCACATTTACTGGATTGGTTGAACAGTGCAGAAGAGAACCTCCCCCAACATTTTTTAAATTCTAGTTTCAGACCAGTATGTAGGGGATCTAGTTTCAGACCAGTATGTAGGGGGATCTAGTTCCAGACCAGTATGTAGAGGATCTAGTTCCAGACCAGTATGTAGGGGATCTAGTTCCAGACCAGTATGTAGGGGATCTAGTTCCAGACCAGTATGTAGGGGGATCTAGTTTCAGACCAGTATGTAGGGGGATCTAGTTCCAGACCAGTATGTAGAGGGATCTAGTTTCAGACCAGTATGTAGGGGATCTAGTTCCAGACCAGTATGTAGGGGATCTAGTTCCAGACCAGTATGTAGGGGATCTAGTTCCAGACCAGTATGTAGGGGGATCTAGTTTCAGACCAGTATGTAGGGGATCTAGTTCCAGACCAGTATGTAGGGGATCTAGTTCCAGACCAGTATGTAGGGGATCTAGTTCCAGACCAGTATGTAGGGGGATCTAGTTCCAGACCAGTATGTAGGGGATCTAGTTCCAGACCAGTATGTAGGGGATCTAGTTCCAGACCAGTATGTAGGGGGATCTAGTTTCAGACCAGTATGTAGGGGATCTAGTTCCAGACCAGTATGTAGGGGATCTAGTTTCAGACCAGTATGTAGGGGATCTAGTTCCAGACCAGTATGTAGGGGATCTAGTTTCAGACCAGTATGTAGGGGGTCTGGTGTCAGACCAGTATGTAGGGGGATCTAGTTCCAGACCAGTATGTAGGGGATCTAGTTCCAGACCAGTATGTAGAGGGATCTAGTTCCAGACCAGTATGTAGAGGATCTAGTTTCAGACCAGTATGTAGGGGATCTAGTTCCAGACCAGTATGTAGAGGATCTAGTTTCAGACCAGTATGTAGGGGGATCTAGTTCCAGACCAGTATGTAGAGGATCTAGTTTCAGACCAGTATGTAAGGGATCTAGTTCCAGACCAGTATGTAGGGGATCTAGTTCCAGACCAGTATGTAGGGGATCTAGTTCCAGACCAGTATGTAGGGGATCTAGTTCCAGACCAGTATGTAGGGGGATCTAGTTTCAGACCAGTATGTAGGGGATCTAGTTCCAGACCAGTATGTAGGGGATCTAGTTTCAGACCAGTATGTAGGGGATCTAGTTCCAGACCAGTATGTAGGGGATCTAGTTTCAGACCAGTATGTAGGGGATCTAGTTCCAGACCAGTATGTAGGGGATCTAGTTCCAGACCAGTATGTAGGGGATCTAGTTCCAGACCAGTATGTAGGGGGATCTAGTTTCAGACCAGTATGTAGGGGATCTAGTTCCAGACCAGTATGTAGGGGATCTAGTTTCAGACCAGTATGTAGGGGATCTAGTTCCAGACCAGTATGTAGGGGATCTAGTTTCAGACCAGTATGTAGGGGGATCTAGTTTCAGACCAGTATGTAGGGGGATCTAGTTCCAGACCAGTATGTAGGGGATCTAGTTTCAGACCAGTATGTAGGGGGATCTAGTTTCAGACCAGTATCTAGGGGGATCTAGTTCCAGACCAGTATCTAGGGGGATCTAGTTCCAGACCAGTATGTAGAGGGATCTAGTTCCAGACCAGTATGTAGGGGATCTAGTTCCAGACCAGTATGTAGGGGGATCTAGTTTCAGACCAGTATGTAGGGGGATCTAGTTTCAGACCAGTATGTAGAGGGATCTAGTTTCAGACCAGTATGTAGGGGGATCTAGTTCCAGACCAGTATGTAGGGGATCTAGTTTCAGACCAGTATGTAGGGGATCTAGTTCCAGACCAGTATGTAGAGGGATCTAGTTTCAGACCAGTATGTAGGGGGATCTAGTTCCAGACCAGTATGTAGAGGGATCTAGTTCCAGACCAGTATGTAGGGGATCTAGTTCCAGACCAGTATGTACGGGGATCTAGTTTCAGACCAGTATGTACGGGGATCTAGTTTCAGACCAGTATGTAGAGGGATCTAGTTCCAGACCAGTATGTAGGGGATCTAGTTCCAGACCAGTATGTAGAGGGATCTAGTTCCAGACCAGTATGTAGGGGGATCTAGTTTCAGACCAGTATGTAGGGGATCTAGTTCCAGACCAGTATGTAGGGGATCTAGTTCCAGACCAGTATGTAGGGGGATCTAGTTTCAGACCAGTATGTAGGGGATCTAGTTCCAGACCAGTATGTAGGGGATCTAGTTTCAGACCAGTATGTAGGGGGATCTAGTTTCAGACCAGTATGTAGGGGGATCTAGTTTCAGACCAGTATGTAGGGGGATCTAGTTCCAGACCAGTATGTAGGGGGATCTAGTTTCAGACCAGTATGTAGGGGATCTAGTTTCAGACCAGTATGTAGGGGATCTAGTTTCAGACCAGTATGTAGGGGGATCTAGTTTCAGACCAGTATGTAGGGGGATCTAGTTTCAGACCAGTATGTAGGGGATCTAGTTTCAGACCAGTATGTAGGGGATCTAGTTTCAGACCAGTATGTAGGGGATCTAGTTCCAGACCAGTATGTAGGGGATCTAGTTCCAGACCAGTATGTAGGGGATCTAGTTTCAGACCAGTATGTAGGGGGATCTAGTTCCAGACCAGTATCTAGGGGGATCTAGTTTCAGACCAGTATGTAGGGGGATCTAGTTCCAGACCAGTATGTAGGGGATCTAGTTTCAGACCAGTATGTAGGGGATCTAGTTTCAGACCAGTATGTAGAGGGATCTAGTTACAGACCAGTATGTAGGGGATCTAGTTCCAGACCAGTATCTAGGGGGATCTAGTTCCAGACCAGTATGTAGGGGATCTAGTTTCAGACCAGTATGTAGAGGGATCTAGTTTCAGACCAGAATGTAGGGGGATCTAGTTCGAGACCAGTATGTAGGGGGGATCTAGTTTCAGACCAGTATGTAGGGGGATCTAGTTCCAGACCAGTATGTAGAGGGATCTAGTTCCAGACCAGTATGTAGGGGATCTAGTTTCAGACCAGTATGTAGGGGGATCTAGTTCCAGACCAGTATGTAGAGGGATCTAGTTCCAGACCAGTATGTAGGGGATCTAGTTCCAGACCAGTATGTAGAGGAATCTAGTTTCAGACCAGTATGTAGAGGGATCTAGTTTCAGACCAGTATGTAGAGGGATCTAGTTCCAGACCAGTATGTAGGGGATCTAGTTCCAGACCAGTATGTAGGGGATCTAGTTTCAGACCAGTATGTAGAGGGATCTAGTTCCAGACCAGTATGTAGGGGGATCTAGTTCCAGACCAGTATGTAGGGGGATCTAGTTCCAGACCAGTATGTAGGGGGATCTAGTTCCAGACCAGTATGTAGGGGATCTAGTTCCAGACCAGTATGTAGGGGGATCTAGTTCCAGACCAGTATGTAGGGGATCTAGTTCCAGACCAGTATGTAGGGGGATCTAGTTTCAGACCAGTATGTAGGGGGATCTAGTTCCAGACCAGTATGTAGGGGATCTAGTTCCAGACCAGTATGTAGGGGGATCTAGTTCCAGACCAGTATGTAGGGGGATCTAGTTTCAGACCAGTATGTAGGGGGATCTAGTTCCAGACCAGTATGTAGGGGATCTAGTTCCAGACCAGTATGTAGGGGGATCTAGTTTCAGACCAGTATGTAGGGGGATCTAGTTCCAGACCAGTATGTAGGGGATCTAGTTCCAGACCAGTATGTAGGGGGATCTAGTTCCAGACCAGTATGTAGGGGGATCTAGTTTCAGACCAGTATGTAGGGGATCTAGTTTCAGACCAGTATGTAGGGGGATCTAGTTCCAGACCAGTATGTAGGGGATCTAGTTTCAGACCAGTGTGTAGGGGATCTAGTTCCAGACCAGTATGTAGGGGATCTAGTTCCAGACCAGTATGTAGGGGATCTAGTTTCAGACCAGTATGTAGGGGGTCTAGTTCCAGACCAGTATGTAGGGGATCTAGTTCCAGACCAGTATGTAGGGGATCTAGTTCCAGACCAGTATGTAGGGGATCTAGTTCCAGACCAGTATGTAGGGGGATCTAGTTCCAGACCAGTATGTAGGGGATCTAGTTCCAGACCAGTATGTAGGGGGATCTAGTTTCAGACCAGTATGTAGAGGGATCTAGTTCCAGACCAGTATGTAGGGGATCTAGTTCCAGACCAGTATGTAGGGGATCTAGTTCCAGACCAGTATGTAAGGGGATCTAGTTTCAGACCAGTATGTAGAGGGATCTAGTTCCAGACCAGTATGTAGGGGGATCTAGTTCCAGACCAGTATGTAGGGGATCTAGTTCCAGACCAGTATGTAGGGGGATCTAGTTCCAGACCAGTATGTAGGGGGTTCTAGTTCCAGACCAGTATGTAGGGGATCTAGTTCCAGACCTTTCTTTTACACCTGCTACGTTTGGTTACTATAGAATATAATAACTTGCTGTACAATTAAAACAGACGCATTATCCTCACAATGCTTCGTTTTGTGTGTGTGTGTGTGTGTGTGTGTGTGTGTGTGTGTGTGTGTGTGTGTGTGTGTGTGTGTGTGTGTGTGTGTGTGTGTGTGTGTGTGTGTGTGTAGTTGGGTTGCGGAGGAGAAGACGACGGTCAGTATCCTTGACGACATCGGCAGCATGTTCGATGACCTGGCCGACCAGCTGGACGCCATGTTGGAGTAACCGTGACGACAGCTGGCCGTCCCCGTGGCAACGCAGCACGCCTCAGGACTTCCTCCTTCCCTCCGCAGGCACAACGCTCCTCTCCACCTCTCCATCTCTCTCTCTCTCCGTCCTCCTCTGTCTGCTCTCTCCACTAAAGGACAGAGGAGCACTCCGTTACAGAGAGCAGAGGAGAGAACTCTTTACCCACAAGGCCCGTGATGCTAAGCTGTCCTGTCACTGCTTAGCGAACAGTTACAGCCCCATGTGATGAATTGTAGTTATGTGATGTGTACATTGTTGGCATGAAGAGCGTTTATATTTACAGAAAAACAGGCTCCTCTCTGAGAGAGAGTCATGCATAAGTTCAGTCATATTATAAATATATATATATATATATATATATATAAATATAAACATATAGATATATGATTTGATGTGTTGGGTTTTCTCTGTTGAAAATGGTGACGCTGTTGTGATGTTTATGAAATCGCTGGAATTTTAAATGTGACCAAAATGTAACTCTGCTCCTGAAGTGTGTGTGTGTTCTGGAATAGTGAGTGTTCTGGAATAGTGAGTGTTCTGGAATCATGAGTGTTCTGGAATAGTCAGTGTTCTGGACGGAGAGGAAATTACGGCTGGTTGGAAGTAAAAAAAGGGCTTCGGGAATGGCAGAACTTCCTGTACAAGCACCGCCTCCAGGAGGCCTGCTTCCATAACTCACAGCCTCCCCTGTTATTCACACAGCACAGTGTGAGTCTGGGTTTAGGGCTCAGGGGGGGTCAAGGGTTCTAGAGGTTAAGCACCACGTTGCCTCTACCGCACAATAGAGAAAAGTATAGTTTAGGTTTACTTAGCGTGGTTACGGGCTGATTGAACTCGGAACGAAGGGCTCTGTTCAGTCTGGAAAGCTGAAGTGTTACAGACGGCGTGACAGAGATGTTAAAAGGTCATCCCCCCCATTGAGACGACATACACAGCGTTTAACGTGAACGCTGTCTCCACGCTAGACGCGGCGACGTTGCCTTTAAATTCCAGTCACGCTAAAACGCTGAAATTCCACGATAAAGTTTGAAACAGAGTCCTCACTTCAAGCTGAGGGGGGGGGTCTGATGGTGGCTCATCTCCAATCCCTCGACTTTACTGCAGAGCCCTCTCTCCTCCCTCACTATTCTCTCTCTCCTCCCTCACTATTCTCTCTCTCCTCCCTCACTATTCTCTCTCTCCTCCCTCACTATTCTCTCTCTCTCCTCCCTCACTATTCTCTCTCTCTCCTCCCTCACTATTCTCTCTCTCTCCTCCCTCACTATTCTCTCTCTCCTCCCTCACTATTCTCTCTCTCCTCCCTCACTATTCTCTCTCCTCCCTCACTATTCTCTCTCCTCCCTCACTATTCTCTCTCTCCTTCCTCACTATTCTCTCTCTCCTCCCTCACTATTCTCTCTCTCCTCCCTCACTATTCTCTCTCTCCTCCCTCACTATTCTCTCTCTCCTCCATCACTATTCCCCCTCTCCTCCCTCACTATTCTCTCTCTCTCTCCTCCCTCACTATTCTCTCTCTCTCTCCTCCCTCACTATTCTCTCTCTCCTCCCTCACTATTCTCTCTCTCCTCCCTCACTATTCTCTCTCTCCTCCCTCACTATTCTCTCTCTCTCCTCCCTCACTATTCTCTCTCTCCTCCCTCACTATTCTCTCTCTCCTCCCTCACTATTCTCTCTCTCCTCCCTCACTATTCTCTCTCTCCTCCCTCACTATTCTCTCTCCTCCCTCAGTATTCTCTCTCCTCCCTCAGTATTCTCTCTCTCCTCCCTCACTATTCTCTCTCTCCTCCCTCACTATTCTCTCTCTCTCTCCTCCCTCACTATTCTCTCTCTCTCCTCCCTCACTATTCTCTCTCTCCTCCCTCAGTATTCTCTCTCCTCCCTCACTATTCTCTCTCTCCTCCCTCACTATTCTCTCTCCTCCCTCACTATTCTCTCTCCTCCCTCACTATTCTCTCTCTCCTCCCTCACTATTCTCTCTCTCCTCTCTCACTATTCTCTCTCTCTCCTCCCTCACTATTCTCTCTCTCCTCCCTCACTATTCTCTCTCTCCTCCCTCACTATTCTCTCTCTCCTCCCTCACTATTCTCTCACTCCTCCCTCACTATTCTCTCTCTCCTCCCTCACTATTCTCTCTCTCCTCCCTCACTATTCTCTCTCTCCTCCCTCACTATTCTCTCTCTCCTTCCTCACTATTCTCTCTCTCCTCCCTCACTATTCTCTCTCTCTCCTCCCTCGCTATTCTCTCTCTCCTCCCTCAGTATTCTCTCTCCTCCCTCACTATTCTCTCTCTTCTCTCCTCCCTCTATTTTCTCTCCCTTTATTTACAGTATCTCCATCTATTTTCTCCTCTCTCGCTCCTCCATCCCTCCACTCCACCCTATCGCCAGCCCTCACGTTGCCATGACAATCTCCGACATCGTCAGCCTAATCACCGCGGTTACCACACAACGCGTTACCACGCCGACCGGGTTCCAGACAGGAAGAAGAAGATTATGACAGGGCTGTGGTTGTTTTTAAGTGAGCAATGTTATGCTAACGTTTCCTCCCCCCCCAACCTGCTAACGTTTCCTCCCCCCCCAACCTGCTAACGTTTCCTCCCCCCCCAACCTGCTAACGTTTCCTCCCCCCCCAACCTGCTAACGTTTCCTCCCCCCCCAACCTGCTAACGTTTCCTCCCCCCCCAACCTGCTAACGTTTCCTCCCCCCAACCTGCTAACGTTTCCTCCCCCCAACCTGCTAACGTTTCCTCCCCCCCCAACCTGCTAACGTTTCCTCCCCCCAACCTGCTAACGTTTCCTCCCCCCCCAACCTGCTAACGTTTCCTCCCCCCCCAACCTGCTAACGTTTCCTCCCCCCCCAACCTGCTAACGTTTCCTCCCCCCCCAACCTGCTAACGTTTCCTCCCCCCCCAACCTGCTAACGTTTCCTCCCCCCCAACCTGCTAACGTTAACAGTAAGGTCTATCTGCATCAGACAGACAGACAGACAGAACTCACTACAGCCTCTCTTTACATACTAAGAGAATAGTTTGAATGTTAACATTATGAATATATAGATTATTATGTGGATATTTGCAACAACAAACAAACAAAAAATATGTTTTTAATTTTGATTTTATGATGTGAGCCGTTCTGAAGGCTGTATGTGTTTTAAAGTTGTAAATAATGACATGTTCTGTTATTAATAATAATTTAAAAATGTAAATGATCTTTCTTAGGGTTTTTTTTTTCATGAGAGCTTTATCTGGGCCTGTCTTTATGTCCGGGTGATCCTGGCCTGTCTTTACGCCCGGGTGATCCTGGCCTGTCTTTATGTCCGGGTGATCCTGGCCTGTCTTTATGTCCGGGTGATCCTGGCCTGTCTTTATGCCCGGGTGATCCTGGCCTGTCTTTATGCCCGGGTGTTCCTGGCCTGTCTTTATGCCCGGGTGTTCCTGGCCTGTCTTTATGCCCGGGTGATCCTGGCCTGTCTTTATGCCCGGGTGATCCTGGCCTGTCTTTATGCCCGGGTGATCCTGGCCTGTCTTTATGCCCGGGTGTTCCTGGCCTGTCTTTATGCCCGGGTGTTCCTGGCCTGTCTTTATGCCCGGGTGATCCCGGGTGGGGTCGATCGGTCATCGAGGTGATCGACCAACCCCAAAGTGCTGCATGTTTAATGACGACAGACACCCGTCTCGATGGCTTGAACCCTGGTCACAAGACAGCATTTATCTTCCTGAGCTAAAGGCTGAGCCAAGGCATTTATCTCTAGGAGCTAAAACAAAGTCTTCATGTTCACAAAATCAACCTCCATTACATCAACCTCCCCAAAAATACAACTTCTGGTCACATGACTCCAGTCCTCTCTCTCTGACTCTCTCTCTCTCTCTCTGACTCTCTCTCTCTCTGACTCTCTCTCTCTCTGACTCTCTCCTGACCCAATCTGAGAGGACGGGTAGAGGAGGCTAGTTAATAACACCAGGGGTTGTACCGCCCTGGGGGAGAAGTCGGCCCTAACCACAGCTCTAGGATCAGCCCCCCCCCCCCCCCCCTCCTCTTAAAGCAAAGGAGGGGAAGCATATAACTGGTTCAAGGTCAGCGTCTGTCAGCCCCGCGTGTGTAAATATAACTGGATGTTTTTCAACTCTGCTTTTATCTTCCTGAGTCTCGATCATTCGCCTCGAGAACAGCCATGGTCAAAACGGAGGGGGGCTGAATATTAAATTAGAACAGCCATGGTCAGAACAGAGGGAGGGGCTGAATATTAAATTAGAACAGCCATGGTCAAAACGGAGGGAGGAGGGGCTGAATATTAAATTAGAACAGCCATGGTCAGAACGGAGGGGGGCTGAATATTAAATTAGAACAGCCATGGTCAGAACGGAGGGAGGTGAATACTAAATTAGAACAGCCATGGTCAGAACAGAGGGAGGGGGATATTAAATTAGAACAGCCGTGGTCAAAACGGAGGGGCTGAATATTAAATTAGAAGAGCCATGGTCAGAATGGAGGGAGGGGCTGAATATTAAATTAGAACAGCCATGGTCAGAACGGAGGGAGGGGCTGAATATTAAATTAGAAGAGCCATGGTCAGAACAGAGGGAGGGGGATAGTAAATTATAGAACAGCCATGGTCAGAACAGAGGGAGGGGCTGAATATTAAATTAGAACAGCCATGGTCAGAACAGAGGGAGGGGCTGAATATTAAATTAGAAGAGCCATGGTCAGAACGGAGGGAGGAGGGGCTGAATATTAAATTAGAACAGCCATGGTCAGAACGGAGGGGGGCTGAATATTAAATTAGAACAGCCATGGTCAGAACAGAGGGAGGGGGATATTAAATTAGAACAGCCATGGTCAGAACGGAGGGAGGGGCTGAATATTAAATTAGAACAGCCATGGTCAGAACAGAGGGAGGTGAATATTAAATTAGAACAGCCATGGTCAGAACGGAGGGAGGGACTGAATATTAAATTAGAACAGCCAGGGTCAGAACGGAGGGAGGGACTGAATATTAAATTAGAACAGCCATGGTCAGAACGGAGGGAGGGACTGAATATTAAATTAGAACAGCCATGGTCAGAACGGAGGGAGGAGGTGAATATTAAATTAGAACAGCCATGGTCAGAACGGAGGGAGGGGCTGAATATTAAATTAGAACAGCCATGGTCAGAACAGAGGGAGGTGAATATTAAATTAGAACAGCCATGGTCAGAACGGAGGGAGGGGCTGAATATTAAATTAGAACAGCCATGGTCAGAACGGAGGGAGGGACTGAATATTAAATTAGAAGAGCCATGGTCAGAACGGAGGGAGGTGAATATTAAATTAGAACAGCCATGGTCAGAACGGAGGGAGGGGCTGAATATTAAATTAGAACAGCCATGGTCAGAACGGAGGGAGGGACTGAATATTAAATTAGAAGAGCCATGGTCAGAACGGAGGGAGGGGCTGAATATTAAATTAGAACAGCCATGGTCAGAACGGAGGGAGGGGCTGAATATTAAATTAGAACAGCCATGGTCAGAACGGAGGGAGGGACCATACTACTCTTCCTGTTCTGTTGTTTTTACTTTCGCCTGTGAGCATCGACAGACCAGAGTGGTTTCTGGGCCCCGCTGCAAGAGAGTGTGTGTGTGTTGTATATACTCTGCTGTGTGGGTGTGCTGTGTGTGTGTGTTGTATATCTACTCGTGTGTTGACAGTATGAAACGTGGTGGTCTGTGGGAATGTGGCGGTCTGTGGGAATGTGGCGGTCTGTGGGAATGTGGCGTGTTTGCAGTGATGCATCTATGGACATCCTCTCAGAATAAATAAATGTTCTATACAAACCTGTTCCCCTCGACTCTTTTACTACTGTCTGTCTGTCTGTCTCGCGCTGTCTGCCTGTCTGTGTACAGTTGAAGTCCCGGTGTAAACATCCACTTAGGTTGGAGTCATTAAAACTTGTTTTTCAGCCATTCCACAAATTTCTTGTTAACAAACTATAGTTTTGGCAAGTCGGTTAGGACATCTACTTTGTGCATGACACAAGTCATTTTTCCAACAATTGTTTACAGACAGATTATTTCACTTAATCACAATTCCAGTGGGACACCATCCCAACCGTGAAGCATGGAGGTGGCAGCATCATGTTGTGGGGGTGCTTTGCGGCAGGAGGGACTGGTGCACCTCACAAAATAGATGGCATCATGAGGAAAGGAAAATGATGTGGATATATTGAAGCAACATCTCAAGACATCAGTCAGGAAGTTAAAGCTTGGTCGCAAATGGCTCTTCCAATTGGACAATGACCCCCAAGCATACTTCCAAAGTTGTGGCAAAATGGCTTAAGGACAACAAAGTCAAGGTATTGGAGTGGCCATCACAAAGCCCTGACCTCAATCCTATAGACATTTTTTGGGGGAGAACTGAAAAAGCGTGTGTGAGCAAGGAGGCCTACAAACCTGACTCAGTTACACCAGCTCTGTCAGGAGGAATGGGCCAAAATTCACCCAACTTATTATGGGAAGCTTGTGGAAGGCTACCTGAAACGTTTGACCCAAGTTAACCAATTTAAAGGCAATGCTACCAAATACTAATTGAGTGTATGTAAACTTCTGACCTACTGGGAATGTGATGAAAGAAATAAAAGCTGGAATAAATCAATTCTCTCTACTATTATTCTGACATTTCACATCTTTAAAATAAAGTGGTGATCCTAACTGACCTAAGACAGGGAATTTTTACTAGGATTAAATGTCAGGAATTGTGAAACTGAGTTGAAATTTATTTGGCAAAGGTGTATGTAAACTTCCAACTTCAACTGTACGTCTGTCTGCGTCCAACACCAACATTCACCTACGCTACCAGCCTTCAGACCAGTGTTATCACAGAACGACCAGCCTTCACACCAGCCTTCAGACCAGCCTTCAGACCAGCCTTCAGACCAGCCTTCAGACCAGCCTTCAGACCAGCCTTCAGACCAGCCTTCAGACCAGTGTTATCACAGAACGACCAGCCTTCAGATTCAGACCAGCCTTCAGACCAGCCTTCACACCAGCCTTCAGACCAGCCTTCAGACCAGCCTTCACACCAGCCTTCACACCAGCCTTCACACCAGCCTTCACACCAGCCTTCAGACCAGTGTTATCACAGAACGACCAGCCTTCAGATTCAGACCAGCCTTCACACCAGCCTTCACACCAGCGTTATCACAGAACACAACACACAGAGAACTGAAGGCAGTTCTCCCAGAATACACCTTGGTCTTCACTGTACTAAACGAAGCATCCTGTGGTTTTAGTGTGTGAATTCTTTACTGAAATGTAACCAGCACTATTCTCTACTACCTTCCGTCGATGACACATGAGACTGTTAGATGAGCAGTACCACCGAGGCCCAGAGGGGGGCAGCAGTACCACCGAGGCCCAGAGGGAGGCAGCAGTACCACCGAGGCCCAGAGGGGGGCAGCAGTACCACCGAGGCCCAGAGGGGGGCAGCAGTACCACCGAGGCCCAGAGGGGGGCAGCAGTACCACCGAGGCCCAGAGGGGGGCAGCAGAGATATACATGATGGCTATTAAAGAACACAGTGGTTCTTAACCTGGAGTCCTCAAACGGGGGGCCCGGCCGATCCACTGGGGGCCCCGGCCCGGCCGATCCACTGGGGGGAGGGGTACCCCAGTGGGATCAGTCACACACTTCAAAGTGTACACTATTTTAACGTTAGGGACCAGTCACACACTTCAAAGTGTACAGTATTTTAATGATCGGATAAATCAGGCGTACATCAAGTATACAACAGAATACTAACAGATCTAGGATCAGAGAGAAGACATGATCCGTTTCTACATTACCCCCCCCCAGACTGATCACATCGTCATGATCCGTTTCTACATTACCCCCCCAGAGGGATCACATCGACATGATCAGTTTCTACATTACCCCCCCAGACGGATCACATCAACATGATCAGTTTCTACATTACCCCCCCAGACGGATCACATCGACATGATCCGTTTCTACATTACCCTCCCAGACGGATCACATCGACATGATCCGTTTCTACATTACCCCCCCTAGACGGATCACATCAATTAGTAACACATTGACATGATCAGTTTTCAGGCATGTTTCACGGTTAGTAAAGAGAGAAAGAGAGAACAGGGGCACGGGAGAGAAAACAGGGGCACGGGAGAGAGAACAGGGGCGCGGGAGAGAAAACAGGGGCGCGGGAGAGAAAACAGGGGCGCGGGAGAGAAAACAGGGGCGCGGGAGAGAAAACAGGGGCGCGGGAGAGAAAACAGGGGCGCGGGAGAGAAAACAGGGGCGCGGGAGAGAAAACAGGGGCGCGGGAGAGAAAACAGGGGCGCGGGAGAGAAAACAGGGGCGCGGGAGAGAAAACAGGGGCGCGGGAGAGAAAACAGGGGCACGGGAGAGAAAACAGGGGCACGGGAGAGAAAACAGGGGCACGGGAGAGAAAACAGGGGCACGGGAGAGAAAACAGGGGCACGGGAGAGAAAACAGGGGCACGGGAGAGAAAACAGGGGCACGGGAGAGAGAACAGGGGCACGGGAGAGAGAACAGGGGCACGGGAGAGAAAACAGGGGCACGGGAGAGAAAACAGGGGCACGGTAGGCATCTCTCTCATTTCACACCGTCTCCTTAACGACGGACATGTTTCAGTACGATACAGTTAATTTCAAACCGTTGACAGAAGCGCTGCGTCGTGGTCCTGAACACAGCCTACCATCATCATCATCATCCTCATCATCATCATGGCACTAAAACCAGAGCAGCAGAGTCGTGGTCCTGAACACAGCCGAGTCGTAGCAAGCAAAGCCCAGGGATCACCGTCCGTTCTTAAAAACACTGACGTCGCCTTTTCGCAACGTAAACAAGAGTTTCTATTTGACAACACTTCAGGCAGGTCCCGTTCCAGATGCTTCCGGTTGGTTCCTAGTGAATCCATCCTTGTTCCACTGCGGTCCAGTCCTCCACCGGGTCAGTAACGGTCCAGTCCCCCCCGGGGTCGGTAACGGTCCAGTCCTCCACCGGGTCAGTAACGGTCCAGTCAATAACGGTCCAGTCCTCCACCGGGTCAGTAACGGTCCAGTCAATAACGGTCCAGTCCTCCACCGGGTCAGTAACGGTCCAGTCAATAACGGTCCAGTCCCCCCCGGGGTCGGTAACGGTCCAGTCCCCCCCGGGGTCGGTAACGGTCCAGTCAGTAACGGTCCAGTCAGTAACGGTCCAGTCCCCCCCGGGTCAGTAACGGTCCAGTCCCCCCCGGGTCAGTAACGGTCCAGTCTCCCCCGGGTCAGTAACGGTCCAGTCTCCCCCGGGTCAGTAACGGTCCAGTCTCCCCCGGGTCAGTAACGGGTCAGTAATGGCACTTCTCAGGGTTGGTCCAACAGCCTGGGTCTGAATCTTAACAGCTGTTAGCCTGCTGAACTGAAGCCAAGGCATTAACTTGGGGGAGCTAACAAGTCTTCAGTAAACAGTCCTGGAATTATCCCAAAGCAGGAGAGGGGCTGGTGTAGTCAGTGGGCAGAGCTAAGGTACGGCAGCTCCACCCATAATGCACTGGGCTAAGGTCACAGAGGTCGTGACCACTTCTGACCCTGCCCACATCAGGGGTTAAAGTTCATATAGCAGAGATATTTAAAAAAAAAACAGTCATGATCCTGAAGGATGATGAAACACAATCAGAGTGTGTGTGTGTGTGTGGGGGTCAGAGTTCATATGGTCCGTTTGACACAGGGTCGTCCACTGAGGTGGGAACATATGGCTGCTCAACCTCTCAACCAATCAGCATCCTCTAACATGTCCACACCTAGACACAGAAAGAGAGAGAGAGGAGGAGAGACAAGCGAGACACAAGAAAGAGAGAGCGAAAGACAGAGAGAGAGAAAACACAGTGAGGGATATTGGAATGGATTGCCTGACTGACTAACCCTTCCACTACAATTTTCACGGCCCCAAAAATCCAGAGTGGCGTCGCAGTGTTAGAGGCGTCACAACCGGCCGTGATAGGGCGGCGCACAATTGGCCCAGCGTCGTCCGGGTTGGGGGGGGGGGCACCTGCAGGCTGACCAGTTAAACGGTGTTTCCGCCGACACAGCAACCTTCCCACTAGCCATGATTGGCTGAGATAATGAGTGGGCTGGACATGCCGAGAGAGTAGTAGTTCGGATTGGTCCTGCCATATAGAAGGCTTCTCTATCTGTTTGAGCTCGTCAGTCTGTCTTGGTAATGTAGTAGAGCTGCATAAGTGTTGCTCTCCACTTTCTGGAGGATCAAGTTTTGAAAAATCTGTGGAAATTAGAGTCTGATAGCTAAGGAGATGGAGGAAACACCTGTCTCCGGGATTACATCTTCAAAACTAAGGGCAACCGTGGCGTGGCATCCGTGACAGGGAGAGGCGTCCATCATGGATCATGGATGTATACGGGTAAGATAGCTTGTTACATTTTCAGATATTACACGTTTTCTAATTTTGACAGAATGGGGTTTTCATTTCAAGCTAAAGTGCACCGTTAGCTAGCTAGCTACGGGTCTGAAGCTAAAGTGCACTGTTAGCTAGCTAGCTAACGTTAGCCGGCTGGCTCATTAGCTAACGTTAGCCGGCTGGCTCATTAGCTAACGTTAGCCGGCTGGCTCATTAGCTAACGTTAGCCGGCTGGCTCATTAGCTAACGTTAGCAGGCTGGCTCATTAGCTAACGTTAGCAGGCTGGCTCATTAGCTAACGTTAGCAGGCTGGCTCATTAGCTAACGTTAGCAGGCTGGCTCATTAGCTAACGTTAGCAGGCTGGCTCATTAGCTAACGTTAGCAGGCTGGCTCATTAGCTAACGTTAGCAGGCTGGCTCATTAGCTAACGTTAGCCGGCTGGCTCATTAGCTAACGTTAGCCGGCTGGCTCATTAGCTAACGTTAGCCGGCTGGCTCATTAGCTAACGTTAGCCGGCTAGCTCATTAGCTAACGTTAGGTGACATTTGTGATCTTAAACACTGTTTACCTAGCTAACTAGCATGTCTTAAGCTAAAGTCTTAAGCTAAAGTTGGATATGGCCGGTGTCAGTAAAAGTCAGCCAAAAAAAGCATAATGAAATTGTTTCCAGCAGAGCTGTTAAGGCTGTTTTCATGTTATCCAGAGGTAAACAAATCAAATCGGCCAGAGCGTCAAGCGTGCGCTCCGAGATGGGTGGGGCTAAAGCTTTAGAGGGTGTGAACGATGCTGAATGGGTTGTAGACAAAGAAGAGCTCTCCAGTCGGGACCAAAACATTCAGAAAGGACATTTTCTCAAAAGTGAGTTTTACAAAGTTTATCATCAACTTTCAAAGCAGAATGACTTTCCCATTGTTCCTCAAAAATGCAGTGTCTGATATATCATTTTGTAGCTCTGAGTCTCTACTTTGATCCAGTGTAAAAAAAACAATAATAAAAAAATTCAAATTTTGCAACATAAGACCAAATCCAGGTGGTTAGTCACATATGGAGACTGTTCAGCGCCAAAAATAAAGGGTTAAAATATATAGATTTAAAAATAAAAATATATATATTCCTGATCTTTCTTCTCTCTCTCAGATAAAGGACAGACACCTCGGCACAAACTTCCTTTAGGTACATTTTGGGACTAGCTGTTGTTCCATGTAGTGAAATTTGTTACGTAACGCTACGGGCTGATAGCAGTAACGCTACGGGCTGATAGCAGTAACGCTACGGGCTGATAGCAGTAACGCTACGGGCTGATAGCAGTAACGCTACGGGCTGATAGCAGTAACGCTATGGGCTAATAGCAGTAACGCTATGGGCTGATAGCAGTAACGCTATGGGCTGATAGCAGTAACGCTATGGGCTGATAGCAGTAACGCTATGGGCTGATAGCAGTAACGCTATGGGCTGATAGCAGTAACGCTATGGGCTAATAGCAGTAATGCTATGGGCTAATAGCAGTAATGCTAAATTCAATGTTTCATCACATAAATCAAATAGCTAAAACGATCCAACGAAATGACCTTCTTAAAACAATTCGATATGTTAGCCTTAGTAGAGGGTTATTACTAAGGTTATTAGCCTTAGTAGAGGGTTATTACTAAGGTTATTAGCCTTAGTAGAGGGTTATTATTAAGGTTATTAGCCTTAGTAGAGGGTTATTTACTAAGGTTATTAGCCTTAGTAGAGGGTTATTACTAAGGTTATTAGCCTTAGTAGAGGGTTATTAACTAAGGTTATTAGCCTTAGTAGAGGGTTATTACTAAGGTTATTAGCCTTAGTAGAGGGTTATTTACTAAGGTTATTAGCCTTAGTAGAGGGTTATTATTAAGGTTATTAGCCTTAGTAGAGGGTTATTACTAAGGTTATTAGCCTTAGTAGAGGGTTATTATTAAGGTTATTAGCCTTAGTAGAGGGTTATTATTAAGGTTATTAGCCTTAGTAGAGGGTTATTACTAAGGTTATTAGCCTTAGTAGAGGGTTATTTACTAAGGTTATTAGCCTTAGTAGAGGGTTATTACTAAGGTTATTAGCCTTAGTAGAGGGTTATTACTAAGGTTATTAGCCTTAGTAGAGGGTTATTACTAAGGTTATTAGCCTTAGTAGAGGGTTATTACTAAGGTTATTAGCCTTAGTAGAGGGTTATTACTAAGGTTATTAGCCTTAGTAGAGGGTTATTACTAAGGTTATTAGCCTTAGTAGAGGGTTATTACTAAGGTTATTAGCCTTAGTAGAGGGTTATTAACTAAGGTTATTAGCCTTAGTAGAGGGTTATTTACTAAGGTTATTAGCCTTAGTAGAGGGTTATTACTAAGGTTATTAACTAAGGTTATTAGCCTTAGTAGAGGGTTATTAACTAAGGTTATTAGCCTTAGTAGAGGGTTATTAACTGACTGGTGGGGGTGTGGCGGTACCTTGACGGTGCTGTCTACGGCTCCAGAGAACAGGCGCCCCCTGCTGACGGCCAGGGCAGTTACACTCCCCTGGTGTCTGAGGAGGGTCTGGGTACAGATCATGTTGTCCATGCTCCACACCTGTTAACACACACAGGCAGCGTTACTGTAAACACACACACACACACACACAGTTACTATAAACACACACACACACACACACTATAATCCACACAGTTGATTATTACAGGTCACTGTGAAAATAAAGGAAACACCAACACAGTGATTTAATAAGGTGTTGGGGCCACCAGGTAACTGCCAGAATGTGGGTTGGTTAGTCGGCAAACAAAATGTACCTACATTTGCATCCCTTCGTAAGACAGACAGACAGACGGTGAGACAGACAGACAGACGGTGAGACAGACAGACAGACAAGTCTTACCCTGAGAGAGCGGTCGTAGGAAGCGCTGAACACTTTGGTCTGGTCTGGTGTAGAGATGACTGCTAGAGCGTACACGGTCCCCACGTGACCCGTCAGGGTTCGGACCTGCTCCTTCGACTCGATATCCCAGACCTAGAGGACAGATTCAACATCAGGGATCCACATTAAAAAGAGACTGTCCCCTATTGTCCAGGACAAGACGATGGACAAGTACATTTTCCAAACAATTACTGCGATCAGAGGGGCCAACATTGGAATAATATTTTAATCTATTTTTCCATGTTATATATATATATATTTTTTTTAAAAGCCTACATGTCAAAGTGAAGGTGATATGCTATTGGCTACGGCCTCGTGTCCAATCCGATGTCGACACGAGGGGGGAGGAGGCACTAGAAAAATGGAGACTTTTCATTGCATAAATATTAGACTAAAACGCCTGTCATGATTTGACAAATATAATGAACGATAATTTAAAACATGAACGTCTGTCTTACAGGCTTGATTCTGTCAACACACTGAGAGGCAGGATTCAGATCAAACAGGCACAAGACCGGTGGCCGATACGCGCTGGAACCGTCACTGAGCGGAGACGGGCAGCATTTTCAAACTAAAATTTAACCAGAAACTTAAAAAAAATTGTAAAAATTGTTTTGTCATTTTTTTTTTGGTCACAATTTTCTATTATTTCAGTCACCATTTTATATTATATATAAGTCACCATTTTATATAAGTCACCATTTTATATTATATATGTAAGTCACCATTTTATATAAGTCACCATTTTATATTATATATGTAAGTCACCATTTTATATAAGTCACCATTTTATATAAGTCACCATGCCTTATCTTGTTTCAAAGTTGCCAAAACACAAGTATAGAAATGTTAAAAGGAAATTCTTTTAAAACACTTTAATCCCATAGAAACCAGCACTTTTCTCATGTTATAACAGGTTTAGAAAACAAAACACAAAATCTACGTTATTTTATTGTCCAGCAGAAAAAGGCTTATTAGTAACCAAAACTAGATGAAACAAAATCTCCCCTTTCATTCATTTTAAAATGGACATTTTCATCTCACATGAAACCCGTTCCTGCAGTTTGCTTTTGGAGAATGAGGTTCCCCCCCCCCCCCCCCCCCACTAATTACATTTTTGGGAACATTTACACGTAGCCTACAGTCACGTGCACAATTTGCTGTGTTCTTATAATATAAATAAATAAAACATTATCAACATTTTAAAAGTTAAACGGTCTGATCTGTTGCAACAGCCTCTTTGCTTTAAAAAAAATACATGTTTTTAGGTGCAGTGGATGTATGATTTTTGTCTCTGTTGTCCCAGAGTCTGGTCCCAGAGTCGGTCCCAGAGTCTGGTCCCAGAGTCTGGTCCCAGAGTCGGTCCCAGAGTCGGTCCCAGAGTCGGTCCCAGAGTCGGTCCCAGAGTCGGTCCCAGAGTCGGTCCCAGAGTCGGTCCCAGAGTCGGTCCCAGAGTCGGTCCCAGAGTCGGTCCCAGAGTCGGTCCCAGAGTCGGTCCCAGAGTCGGTCCCAGAGTCGGTCCCAGAGTCGGTCCCAGAGTCGGTCCCAGAGTCGGTTTTGAACCGTAGATGTGTTTTTATTGTTGTTGATCATCCAGGGGATGACAGGACAGAAACATCCTTACATTTTGAGCCCTGGAGGGAATTATTTTGTATAAAAAAAATACAAAAGTATTTGGGCTGTAATTGTAATGTTGCTATATTTTATAGGCTATCGAGTGTGGACCAATCATCCTCCAGGAGAGTCTTAAAGGGCCAGGGTTGTGTTTGGAGACATGCAGAGAAGAAAATAGACAAGAGAACAGCCTCCATTTGGATGATTCTCCAGGGACAAAAAGAGAGTCGTGCATTTTTGCAAACATGTTGTTACAGACCATTTTCTATTATAAAAGTCACCATTGTATATTATATAAAAGTCATGACTGTATATTATTAGTCACCATATTATATAAAAGTCACCATTTTCTATTAGATAAGTCAACATTTTCTATATCAGTGACTTGAGCTTTTGGACGAGTCAAAAATCTGTCCTACTTGTCTGAAGGGCAAGTGGCTAAAAACGTTAACGTCAAGCCCCCGTCCCCTCGAGGACGGTATTAAATCATGTCCCCTGTCCCCTCGAGGACGGTATAAATCATGTCCCCTGTCCCCTCGAGGACGGTATAAATCATGTCCCCTGTCCCCTCGAGGACGGTATAAATCATGTCCCCTGTCCCCTCGAGGACGGTATAAATCATTGCCCCTGTCCCCTCGAGGACGGTATAAATCCTGTCCCCTGTATGTATCTCTGTGTGTGTATCTCTGTGCGTGTGTGTGTGTGTGTGTCTCTGTGTGTGTGTGTGTGTGTGTGTGTGTATCTTACGTGTATGAGGTTCTCGTAGGTGCCACAGACGATGTGATGGTTGGTGACAGCGATGGAATAGACACTTCCTCCACTGGTCTGGAGGACATGAACACAGTCCAGAGAACGGATATCCCAGATCTGATGACCGGGGAGAGGAGGAGAGAGAGAGGAGGAGGGGGGGGATGGTAGGGGGAGGGGGGGAGAGGAGGAGAGGGGGGGAGGAGAGGAGAAGAGAGAGAGGAGGAGAGGGGGGGGATGGTAGGAGGAGAGGGGAGAGGGGAGAGGAGGGAGGAGAGAGAGGAGGATGGTAGGGGGAGGGGGGAGAGGAGGGAGGAGAGAGAGAGAGAGGAGGAGAGGGGGAGAGAGAGGAGGAGAGGGGGACAGTTTTATTAAGTCTATAATTATTATTCACTGTACTGAAGCATTACAGAGAGACAGAGAGAGAGAGACACAGAGAGACACAGAGAGAGACACAGAGAGACACAGAGAGACAGAGAGAGACAGAGACAGAGAGAGAGAGACAGAGAGACACAGAGAGACAGAGAGAGAGAGAGACAGAGAGAGAGAGACAGAGAGACACAGAGAGATACAGAGAGAGAGAGAGACAGAGAGAGAGAGAGACAGAGAGACACAGAGAGACACAGAGAGAGAGAGAGACAGAGAGACACAGAGAGAGAGAGACAGAGAGACACAGAGAGAGAGAGACAGAGACACAGAGAGACAGAGAGAGAGAGACACAGAGAGAGAGAGACAGAGAGACACAGAGAGACACAGAGAGAGAGAGACAGAGAGACACAGAGAGACACAGAGAGAGACAGAGAGAGAGAGACAGAGAGACACAGAGAGACAGAGAGAGAGAGACACAGAGAGAGAGAGACAGAGAGAGAGACACAGAGACACAGAGAGAGACAGAGACACAGAGAGACACAGAGAGAGAGAGACAGAGACACAGAGAGAGACAGTCTCCCCCAATCTTGTCCCATCCCTCCATCTCCCCCTCTCTCTGATGGTCTGGTATGATGGCCCCCCCTGTCCTCCTACCTTGATGGTCTGGTATGATGACCCCCCCTGTCCTCCTACCTTGATGGTCTGGTATGATGACCCCCCTGTCCTCCTACCTTGATGGTCTGGTATGATGACCCCCCTGTCCTCCTACCTTGATGGTCTGGTATGATGACCCCCCCCCCCCCTGTCCTCCTACCTTGATGGTCTGGTATGATGACCCCCCCCCCCCCCGTCCTCCTACCTTGATGGTCTGGTATGATGACCCCCCTGTCCTCCTACCTTGATGGTCTGGTATGATGACCCCCCCCCCCGTCCTCCTACCTTGATGGTCTGGTATGATGACCCCCCCCCCCCCCCGTCCTCCTACCTTGATGGTCTGGTATGATGACCCCCCCTGTCCTCCTACCTTGATGGTCTGGTATGATGACCCCCCCCCCCTGTCCTCCTACCTTGATGGTCTGGTATGATGACCCCCCTGTCCTCCTACCTTGATGGTCTGGTATGATGACCCCCCTGTCCTCCTACCTTGATGGTCTGGTATGATGACCCCCCCTGTCCTCCTACCTTGATGGTCTGGTATGATGACCCCCCCTGTCCTCCTACCTTGATGGTCTGGTATGATGACCCCCCCCCTGTCCTCCTACCTTGATGGTCTGGTATGATGACCCCCCCCCTGTCCTCCTACCTTGATGGTCTGGTATGATGACCCCCCCCCCTGTCCTCCTACCTTGATGGTCTGGTATGATGACCCCCCCCCCCCCCCCCCTCGATGGTCTGGTATGATGGCCCCCCCTGTCCCCCTACCTTGGTCTGGTATGATGACCCCCCCCTGTCCTCCTACCTTGATGGTCTGGTATGATGACCCCCCCCCTGTCCTCCTACCTTGATGGTCTGGTATGATGACCCCCCCTGTCCTCCTACCTTGATGGTCTGGTATGATGACCCCCCCCCTGTCCTCCTACCTTGATGGTCTGGTATGATCCACTGTAGAGGTGGTTCTGGGAGGCCACTAGAGCACGGACCCAGTGGTTCAGTCCTGTTAACTCCTTCTTCAGCTTCAACTCTGTCCCCACTATGTCCCACACCTGGAGAGAAACGAGAGGGGGGGGGGGGGGGGGGGGGGGAGGAGGACAGAGAGGAGGAGGGGAGGAGGAGAGAGGACAGAGAGAGAGAGGGGGGGAGGAGAAGGGTAAAGAAGACAGATGGGAGAGAAGGAAGAGGAGAGGGAGCGAAAACGGAGAGAGATTAGCCAACAGACAGATCGGTGAGAACCACACATTTAGAGCAGGGCGGTATTATCACACACACACACACACACACACACACACACACACACACACACACACACACACACACACACACACACACACACACACACACACACACACACACACACACACGTTAGGAAGTGATCAGGCGTTAACAGTGCAGATGATGTCATTGAGCTGAAACACTTCAGGACAGAGAGTTGTGGACGAGGGAAAATCCCTTTCAATAGTGAGATAATTCTTCCCTCCTTCTGTCCCAGTTCCCATGGCGATAGAGGGAGCACAGTCCCCATGGCGATAGAGGGAGCACAGTCCCCATGGCGATAGAGGGAGCACAGTCCCCATGGCGATAGAGGGAGCACAGTCCCCATG
This sequence comes from Salmo salar, assembly GCF_965601325.2. NCBI lineage: Eukaryota > Metazoa > Chordata > Actinopteri > Salmoniformes > Salmonidae > Salmo > Salmo salar. Next base: position 104,858,294 of record NC_138293.1, read on the forward strand.
GCGATAGAGGGAGTGTACAGGAAGAGGCCTGGGGTTAAGGGTTAAAGCTGTTGGTCTGACTGGTACTGTACAGGAAGTGGAGGCCTGGGGTTAAAGGTTAAAGCTGTTGGTCTGACTGGTACTGTACAGGAAGTGGAGGCCTGGGGTTAAAGGTTAAAGCTGTTGGTCTGACCGGTACTGTACAGGAAGTGGAGGCCTGGGGTTAAAGGTTAAAGCTGTTGGTCTGACCGGTACTGTACAGGAAGTGGAGGCCTGGGGTTAAAGGTTAAAGCTGTTGGTCTGACCGGTACTGTACAGGAAGTGGAGGCCTGGGGTTAAAGGTTAAAGCTGTTGGTCTGACCGGTACTGTACAGGAAGTGGAGGCCTGGGGTTAAAGGTTAAAGCTGTTGGTCTGACCGGTACTGTACAGGAAGTGGAGGCCTGGGGTTAAAGGTTAAAGCTGTTGGTCTGACCGGTACTGTACAGGAAGTGGAGGCCTGGGGTTAAAGGGTTTCTATTCGCTGGTAATAAAACAGCTTGTTTTTCTCCTTCTAAGGCAAGTCGTCCCGGTCCTGAAGCAGCAAAGCATCGCCAAACCATCACATCCCACCACCACCACGCTGGACCGTTGGTATGAGGTCCTTACTGTGGAATGCAGTGTTTGGGTTTTCGCCAGGCATTATGGGACGCGTGTCATTCCCGAAAAGTTGTACTTTTAACTCCATAGGTCCATAGAACATTCTAACCAAGAGTCTCGATGATCACCCAGTTGCTTATTGGCTAAACTTGGGAGTCGACTTCCTGGACGACACAGGTCCTGTAATATCTAATAAAAACCTAAAAACACTATTCCACAGTAAGGACCTCATACCATCGGTCCAGCGTGGTGGTGGTGGGACGGTTTGGAGATGCTCCGCTGCCTCAGGACCGGGACGACTTGCCTTTATAGAAGGAACCATGAATTCTGTTCTGTATCAGAGACAAGGTGAGGTCCGTCCGTCCGTAAAGCTGAAGTCCAGCTGGGTCCATGCAGCGAGACCACGATCCAAAAAAAACACACGAGCCTGAGTCTACATCAGAATGGTCGAAAAGCAACAAGTACAGGAAGTGTTTGGTTGGAGTCACTGCAGCTCCAGGAAGTGTTTGGTTGGAGTCACTACAGCTCCAGGAAGTGTTTGGTTGGAGTCACTACAGCTCCAGGAAGTGTTTGGTTGGAGTCACTGCAGCTCCAGGAAGTGTTTGGTTGGAGTCACTACAGCTCCAGGAAGTGTTTGGTTGGAGTCACTGCAGCTCCAGGAAGTGTTTGGTTGGAGTCACTACAGCTCCAGGAAGTGTTTGGTTGGAGTCACTACAGCTCCAGGAAGTGTTTGGTTGGAGTCACTGCAGCTCCAGGAAGTGTTTGGTTGGAGTCACTACAGCTCCAGGAAGTGTTTGGTTGGAGTCACTGCAGCTCCAGGAAGTGTTTGGTTGGAGTCACTGCAGCTCCAGGAAGTGTTTGGTTGGAGTCACTACAGCTAAAAGGAGGCACAACCAGTTACTGAATGTCAATATTACTTTTTCACAGGGGGCATTAACAAAATAAAAGTTAAAAACATTTTGGTTTGAACTGGTTCTCTTGTTTATAATTACTAATTAATATGCGCCTCATCCTGAGTTAAGGAGCCACTGTATTGATCCCGATCTATTTCATTGGTTTACCTTTCAGACCACAGTGTACGGACACACTGGATAAATCACAGCTTAATGGATGTCATGAGAAGCCTGAATTTAAACCAAATCACCAGGATTAAAGACCAATCTCTCTCTCCCAGTCTCTCTCTCCCAGTCTCTCTCTCTCCCAGTCTCTCTCTCCCAGTCTCTCTCTCCCAGTCTCTCTCTCCCAGTCTCTCTCTCCCAGTCTCTCTCTCCCAGTCTCTCTCTCCCAGTCTCTCCCTCCCAGTCTCTCCCTCCCAGTCTCTCTCCCCCAGTCTCTCTCCCCAGTCTCTCTCCCAGTCTCTCTCTCCCAGTCTCTCTCTCCCAGTCTCTCTCTCCCAGTCTCTCTCCCAGTCTCTCTCCCCCAGTCTCTCTCTCCCAGTCTCTCTCTCCCAGTCTCTCTCCCAGTAAAGGAGAGGAACAGTCTCTCTCCCAGTCTCTCTCTCCCAGTCTCTCTCCCAGTAAAGGAGAGGAACAGTCTCTCTCCAGTCTCTCTCTCCCAGTCTCTCTCTCAGTAAAGGAGAGGAACAGTCTCTCTCCCAGTCTCTCTCCCAGTAAAGGAGAGGAACAGTCTCTCTCCACCTGGAGCTCAACCTCCACGTCTCTGCCTACTGACACCAGTAAAGTGAAGGAAGCAGCTTCTCGGGCCTCCATTTTAAAAAATGGTCTCCAACTCTACCTTGATGGCCTTGAGGGATCCGCTGAACAGCATGCTGTGGGAGGACACCAGCGTACACACCGGGTTGTCATGGGCACGGATAGTATTCACCTTCTGCAGGGTCTGGACGTCCCACACCTACACACCAGAGACAGAGACGAGAGAGAAAGAGAGGCAGAGGGGAGAGAAAGAGAGGGAGAGAGAGAGAGAAAGAGAGGGAGAGAGAGAGAGAAGAGAGAGAGAGAGAGAGAGAGAGAGAGAGAGAGAGAGAGGACAGGGAGAGAGACAGGGAGAGAGACAGGGGAGAGAGACAGGGGAGAGAGACAGGGGAGAGAGACAGGGAGAGAGACAGGGGAGAGAGACAGGGGAGAGAGAGGCAGAGAGAGGGGAGACAGGGAGAGAGAGGAGAGAGAGGCGAGAGAGGGAGAGAGAGAGGCGAGAGAGGGAGAGAGAGAAGAGAGGCAGAGAGAGAGACACAGGAGAGAACGCAGAGTCTTGTTGGACAGAGGGCTGTCTGATAATCTCTGTATATAACAGCAGGGTCATGGTTCTACAGTCAGTGGAGGTGTTGCTACCATGCTGTTGCCATATATATATATAATCCCAGGCCCCGTCCTAGACGGAGGCCTTTTGCCTTTTGGTAGGCTGTCATTGTAAATGACAATTTGTTCTTAACTGACTTGCCTCGTTAAATAAAAGATTAAATAAATGTAAAAAGGTGTGTTATAATGGTTATACACACACACACAGGACAGTTTATTAGGTACACCATCCCTTTCACCACAATGGATCGCTCCTCCAGACAGAGAGTCACGTGGTCGTAGCTTGTTATATAAAGCAGGCAGACAGGCATCGAGGCATTCAGTTACTGTTCCATCGGACAGTTTATTAGGTACACCATCCCATTCACCACAATGGATCGCTCCTCCAGACAGAGAGTCACGTGGTCGTAGCTTGTTATATAAAGCAGGCAGACAGGCATCGAGGCATTCAGTTACTGGTCCACCGGACAGTTTATTAGGTACACCATCGCATTCACCACAATTGGATCGCTCCTCCAGACAGAGAGTCACGTGGTCGTAGCTTGTTATATAAAGCAGGCAGACAGGCATCGAGGCATTCAGTTACTGGTCCCGTTAGAACGGGCAAAAAACGAGTGACCGAAGCGTGGTACGATCGTCGGTGCTCCACTATCTCAGAAACGTCTGTCCTTCCTGGGGCTTTTCACATCTTGAGTGTCTCTGGTTTACAGAGAACGGCACAACAAACAAACAAACAAACATCCAGTCAGCCGCAGTCCTGTGGGTGAAAGCAGCTCGTTGAGGAGAGAATCGTGCTTAGCTAACATGCGGGGCACAAACAGCCAAATAACAGCAGCGTTCCACAGCGGTGGGCAGAACGGGCGTCTCCGGAACAAACAACTCGTCGATCCTCGTCACGGATTGGCTATTAGCAGCAGAACGACCACACCGGGTTCCCCTCCTATCAGCTAAAAACCAAGAAGAGACAGCTCCAGTGGGGACCGGGTCACCAACGCCGGGTCACCAACGCCGGGTCACCAACGCCGGGTCACCAACGCCGGGACAATTGAGGAGAGCAAAAACACCGCCTGGTCCAACAACTCCCAGCTCCTGCTGCGCCATGCTGATGGCAGAGACAGAATTTGGCATCTGGGAGTCCATGGCCCCCGATCCTGTCTGGTGTCAGAGACAGAATTTGGCGTCTGGGAGTCCATGGCCCCTGATCCTGGCTGGTGTCAGAGACAGAATTTGGCATCTGGGAGTCCATGGCCCCCGATCCTGTCTGGTGTCAGAGACAGAATTTGGCATCTGGGAGTCCATGGCCCCCGATCCTGTCTGGTGTCAGAGACAGAATTTG
>NC_138293.1:104870000-104927500 GCF_965601325.2 Salmo salar
GAACCTATCAGAGAGAGAGAGAGAGGCATCATGAACCTATCAGAGAGAGAGAGAGAGAGGCATCATGAACCTGTCAGAGAGAGAGAGAGAGAGAGAGAGAGAGAGAGGCATCATGAACCTATCAGAGAGAGAGAGAGAGAGGCATCGTGAACCTATCAGAGAGAGAGAGAGAGAGGCATCATGAACCTATCAGAGAGAGAGAGAGAGAGAGGCATCATGAACCTATCAGAGAGAGAGGGAGGGGTCATGAACCTATCAGAGAGAGAGGGAGGGGTCACCTGCATCTCATGGAACCTATCAGAGAGAGAGTTGTGGGTTCGATTCCCACGGGGGGCCAGTACAATTTTTTTTAAATAAAATATAAAAAATGTATGCATTCACTACTGTAAGTCGCTCTGGATAAGAGCGTCTGCTAAATGACTAAAATGTAAATGTAAAAGACAGAGCGAGAGAGAGAGAGAGACAGAGAGAGAGACACAGAGAGAGACAGAGAGACAGAGAGAGACAGAGAGAGAGAGAGAGAGAGAGAGAGAGAGAGAGAGAGAGAGACAGAGAGAGACAGAGAGACAGAGAGACAGAGAGAGACAGAGAGAGACAGAGAGAGAGAGACAGAGAGACACAGAGAGAGAGACAGAGCGAGACAGAGAGACAGAGAGGAACGTACCTGTCATCTGTCTGTTGGAGGAACTCCTTCAGTCCTTCAAACTTACACAGGTCCAGATGGGTGGCATATGTATCCTGGTTACCTATAAACACACAGCTACAGGGAGGGAGAGAGAGAGGGGGAGAGAGAGGGGGAGAGAGAGAGGGGTTAGACAGGGGGTCCAGATGGGTGGCATATGTATCCTGGTTACCTATAAACACACAGCTACAGGGGAGGGGGGGGGGGGGGGGAGAGGGGGAGAGAGAGAGAGAGAGGGGGGTTAGACAGATGCCCCTCCACAGAGTCTACCTCGTCTCTGTACCCCAGACATACAGATAATTGTAAGGTCCCTCAGTCGAGCTGTGAATTTTAAACACAGATTCAACCACAAAGACCAGGGAGGTTTTCCAATGCATCGCAAAGAAGGGCACCTATTGGTAGATGGGTAAAATGTTTTTTTTTAAAAGCAGACATTGAATATCCCTTTGAGCTTGGTGAAGTTATTAATTACACTTTGGATGGTGTATCACTTCACCCAGTCACTACAAAGATACAGGCGTCCTGCCTAACTCAGTTGCCGGAGAGGAAGGAAACCGCTCAGGGATTTCACCACGAGGCCAATGGTGACTTTTTAAAACAGTTACAGAGTTTAATGGCTGTGATATGAGAGAACTGCGGATGGATCAACAACATTGGAGTTACTCCACAATACTAACCTACATGACAGAGGTGAAAAGAAGGAAGCCTGTACAGAATATAAACATGCAAAAAATATATAGAATGTACAAATATTGTACAATCCAGGTGTGGAAAGCTCTTTAGAGATTTACCCAGAAAGACTCACAGCTGTAATCGCTGCCAAAGGTGATTCTAACATGTATTGACTCAGCGGGGGTGAATATTTAAGTAAATTAGATATTTCTGTATTTCATTTTCAATGAATGTGAAAAATGTCTAAAAATATGTTATGGGGGTATCGTGACGTCATTACGGGGGTATCGTGACGTCACTACGGGGGGTATCGTGACGTCACTACGGGGGGGTATCGTGACGTCATTACGCGGGGGTATCGTGACGTCATACGCGGGGGTATCGTGACGTCATTACGCGGGGGTATCGTGACGTCATTACGGGGGGGTATCGTGACGTCATTACGGGGGGTATCGTGACGTCATTACGGGGTATCGTGACGTCATTACGGGGTATCGTGTATATAGGTGAGACAAATATATATTTATTTTGAATTCCCAGCTGTAACACAACAAAATGTGGAACAAGTCAAGGGGTGTGAAAACTTTCTGATGGAGGAAGAACTGAGACACCAGAGAGGAGAACGTGACTGACTCAATACTGTTGCTAACGGAAACCCTGGGGGGTGTGTGTGCGACCTACCCGTATTTGGAGTGAGGACACTTGATGTGTTCGCATTCCTTCAGGTGTCCCTCCAGGTTCATGGTGAGCAGAGGAGGACAGGAGGGGTTGTTGGGACAGCGAACCGGACGGTAGTCACAGCTCACCTCGTGCTCCCTACAGGTCAGAGGTCAACATCAGGTCACACCCCCCCCCCATAGACTCGTCTCCTCGTCAGACCCCCCCCCCTATAGACTCGTCACCTCGTCAGACCCCCCCCCCATAGACTCGTCTCCTCGTCAGACCCCCCCCCCCCCCTATAGACTCGTCTCCTCGTCAGACCCCCCCCCCATAGACTCGTCTCCTCGTCAGACCCCCCCCCCATAGACTCGTCTCCTCGTCAAGCCCCCCCCCCCCCATAGACTCGTCTCCTCGTCAGACCCCCCCCCCCATAGACTCGTCTCCTCGTCAGACCCCCCCCCCATAGACTCGTCTCCTCGTCAGAACCCCCCCCCCATAGACTCGTCTCCTCGTCAGACCCCCCCCCCATAGACTCGTCTCCTCGTCAGACCCCCCCCCCATAGACTCGTCTCCTCGTCAGACCCCCCCCCATATAGACTCGTCTCGTCGTCAGACCCCCCCCCCAATAGACTCGTCTCCTCGTCAGACCCCCCCCCCCAATAGACTCGTCTCCTCGTCAGACCCCCCCCCCCATAGACTCGTAACCTCGTCCGACACCCCCCCCCCATTAGACTCGTAACCTCGTCCGACACCCCCCCCCATAGACTCGTCTCCTCGTCAGACCCCCCCCCCCATAGACTCGTCTCCTCGTCAGACCCCCCCCCCCATAGACTCGTCTCCTCGTCAGACCCCCCCCCCATAGACTCGTCTCCTCGTCAGACCCCCCCCCCCATAGACTCGTCTCCTCGTCAGACCCCCCCCCCATAGACTCGTCTCCTCGTCAGACCCCCCCCCCATAGACTCGTCTCCTCGTCAGACCCCCCCCCCATAGACTCGTCTCCTCGTCAGACCCCCCCCCCATAGACTCGTCTCCTCGTCAGACCCCCCCCCATAGACTCGTCTCCTCGTCAGACCCCCCCCCATAGACTCGTCTCCTCGTCAGACCCCCCCCCCCATAGACTCGTCTCCTCGTCAGACCCCCCCCCCCCATAGACTCGTCTCCTCGTCAGACCCCCCCCCCATAGACTCGTCTCCTCGTCAGACCCCCCCCCCATAGACTCGTCTCCTCGTCAGACCCCCAACCCCATAGACTCGTCTCCTCGTCAGCCCCCCCCCCTATAGACTCGTCTCCTCGTCAGACCCCCCCCCCCTATAGACTCGTCTCCTCGTCAGCCCCCCCCCCTATAGACTCGTCTCCTCGTCAGCCCCCCCCCTATAGACTCGTCTCCTCGTCAGCCCCCCCCCTATAGACTCGTCTCCTCGTCAGCCCCCCCCCTATAGACTCGTCTCCTCGTCAGCCCCCCCCCCTATAGACTCGTCTCCTCGTCAGCCCCCCCCCTATAGACTCGTCTCCTCGTCAGCCCCCCCCCCTATAGACTCGTCTCCTCGTCAGCCCCCCCCCCTATAGACTCGTCTCCTCGTCAGACCCCCCCCCCCTATAGACTCGTCTCCTCGTCAGACCCCCCCCCCCTATAGACTCTTCTCCTCGTCAGACCCCCCCCCCCTATAGACTCGTCTCCTCGTCAGACCCCCCCCCCTATAGACTCGTCTCCTCGTCAGACCCCCCCCCCCTATAGACTCGTCTCCTCGTCAGACCCCCCCCCCCTATAGACTCGTCTCCTCGTCAACCCCCCCCCCTATAGACTCGTCTCCTCGTCAGAACCCCCCCCCCCCCTATAGACTCGTCTCCTCGTCAGACCCCCCCCCCCCCCTATAGACTCGTCTCCTCGTCAGACCCCCCCCCCCCCCTATAGACTCGTCTCCTCGTCAGACCCCCCCCCCCCCTATAGACTCGTCTCCTCGTCAGACCCCCCCCCCCCCTATAGACTCGTCTCCTCGTCAGACCCCCCCCCCCCCTATAGACTCGTCTCCTCGTCAGACCCCCCCCCTAATAGACTCGTCTCCTCGTCAGACCCCCCCCCCCCTAATAGACTCGTCTCCTCGTCAGACCCCCCCCCCCTATAGACTCGTCTCCCTCGTCAGACCCCCCCCCCCTATAGACTCGTCTCCTCGTCAGACCCCCCCCCCCTATAGACTCGTCTCCTCGTCAGACCCCCCCCCCCTATAGACTCGTCTCCTCGTCAGACCCCCCCCCCCTATAGACTCGTCTCCTCGTCAGACCCCCCCCCCCTATAGACTCGTCTCCTCGTCAGACCCCCCCCCCCCTATAGACTCGTCTCCTCGTCAGACCCCCCCCCCTATAGACTCGTCTCCTCGTCAGACCCCCCCCCCTATAGACTCGTCTCCTCGTCAGACCCCCCCCCCCTATAGACTCGTCTCCTCGTCAGACCCCCCCCCCCTATAGACTCGTCTCCTCGTCAGACCCCCCCCCCTATAGACTCGTCTCCTCGTCAGACCCCCCCCCCTATAGACTCGTCTCCTCGTCAGACTCCCCCCCCCTATAGACTCGTCTCCTCGTCAGACTCCCCCCCCTATAGACTCGTCTCCTCGTCAGACCCCCCCCCCCTATAGACTCGTCTCCTCGTCAACCCCCCCCCCTATAGACTCGTCTCCTCGTCAACCCCCCCCCTATAGACTCGTCTCCTCGTCAACCCCCCCCCCTATAGACTCGTCTCCTCGTCAACCCCCCCCCCTATAGACTCGTCTCCTCGTCAACCCCCCCCCCTATAGACTCGTCTCCTCGTCAGACCCCCCCCCCCTATAGACTCGTCTCCCTCGTCAGACCCCCCCCCCCCCCTATAGACTCGTCTCCTCGTCAGACCCCCCCCCCCCTATAGACTCGTCTCCTCGTCAGACCCCCCCCCCCCATAGACTCGTCTCCTCGTCAGACCCCCCCCCCCTATAGACTCGTCTCCTCGTCAGACCCCCCCCCCCTATAGACTCGTCTCCTCGTCAGACCCCCCCCCCCCTATAGACTCGTCTCCTCGTCAGACCCCCCCCCTAATAGACTCGTCTCCTCGTCAGACCCCCCCCCATAGACTCGTCTCCTCGTCAGACCCCCCCCATAGACTCGTCTCCTCGTCAGACCCCCCCCCATAGACTCGTCTCCTCGTCAAACCCCCCCCCCCCCCTATAGAGTCGTCTCCTCGTCAGACCCCCCCCCCCCTATAGAGTCGTCTCCTCGTCAGACCCCCCCCCCCCTATAGAGTCGTCTCCTCGTCAGACCCCCCCCCCCCTATAGACTCGTCTCCTCGTCAGACCCCCCCCCCCTATAGACTCGTCTCCTCGTCAGACCCCCCCCCCCCTATAGACTCGTCTCCTCGTCAACCCCCCCCCCCTATAGACTCGTCTCCTCGTCAACCCCCCCCCTATAGACTCGTCTCCTCGTCAACCCCCCCCTATAGACTCGTCTCCTCGTCAACCCCCCCCCTATAGACTCGTCTCCTCGTCAACCCCCCCCCCCTATAGACTCGTCTCCTCGTCAACCCCCCCCCCCATAGACTCGTCTCCTCGTCAACCCCCCCCTATAGACTCGTCTCCTCGTCAAACCCCCCCCCCCCCTATAGACTCGTCTCCTCGTCAAAACCCCCCCCCCCCCCCCTATAGACTCGTCTCCTCGTCAGACCCCCCCCCATAGCTAAACCCAAAGTAACATTTCCAGCCCGTACCTGCGTGTGGTGAGCTTGATGGTAAAAGGACACCCCATTGGATCCACTTCAAAGTTCCCAGGTCCTCCCATCTTAGGTGTCCCCTTCGCCCCTACTAGCGGTAGGCCCTCCTCCAGCCCCGTTAGGGGAAGCCCCTCCACCGGCCCCGTTAGGGGAAGCGGGGCTGGCGGTGTTGAGAAGCCGACAGCCGTATTTACAGTGGATAAACAGCTCTCCTATCTGTTCTGCTACAGCTATGTTGTTCACCACCACCGTTAACTTAGCCGTGTCCACTGGACATTTATCTGGAGGGGGAGAGAGGGAGAGGGAGAGAGGGAGAGAGAGGGTGGAGAAAGATGAGGGTGGGGGGAGGAGGAGGGAGAGAGAACAGGCGAACGAAAGATGGGTGGGTTGAGGAGAGAGGAGTGGAGAGGAACTAGGGAGCAAGGGTGGGGGGAGAGAGGGAGAGGGAGAGAGAGGGTGGAGATAAGATGGTGGCTGTGGGAAGATGAAGGATGGGGTAGTATTAACGAACAGTGGAGAAGAGAGAGGGAGAAGGTAACTGTAAAGGTAACTATGAGAGATACAAACAAATGTAAAAGCAATTATAAAGGTAACTATTAACCATTACAGTGGAGAGGAGAGCTGGAGAAGGTAACTATATAAGCCAACTAGTGGAGGTAACTATAGAGGCAGCATGAAGGTAACTATTAACCAGCAGTGGAGAGGCTAGAGGGGAAGGTAAACTATAAAGGTAACTATTAACCAACAGTGTAGGCAGGTAAAGTCTCCTACCGGAGGTCAAGGCACATCGTCTGCAGAAGGTGTGCTGGAGGGAGAGACAGACAGAGGTCAATGAGGGAGAGGGGTGAGGAGGACAAACAGGGGTGAGGAGAGGACGACAAACAGGGGTGAGGAGAGGAGGGGTGAGGAGAGGAGGGGTGGAGGAGAGGAGGGGTGAGGAGGGGAGGGGAGGGGAGAGGAGAGGTGAGGAGGGGTGAGGAGAGGAGGGGAGAGGAGAGGAGAGGTGGGGAGGGGTGAGGAGAGGAGGGGAGAGGAGAGGAGGGGTGAGGAGGTGAGAGGAGAGGAGGGGTGAGGAGGTGAGAGGAGAGGCTGGGGGATGGTTTATCTCACCCCCACAGGTGGTGATGACAGGATCTTTGAAGACGCTGCAGCAGAGTTGACAACACAGCTTCACTGACGGCTGCTCTGCAAACACCAGGGGCTCCTACACACAACATCACTAGCATAGTTAGCATTCAGGTAACACTAGCATAGTTAGCACTCAGGTAACACTAGCATAGTTAGCACTCAGGTAACACTAGCATAGTTTAGCACTCAGGTAACACTAGCATAGTTAGCACTCAGGTAACACTAGCATAGTTAGCACTCAGGTAACACTAGCATAGTTAGCACTCAGGTAACACTAGCATAGTTAGCACTCAGGTAAACACTAGCATAGTTAGCACTCAGGTAACACTAGCATAGTTAGCACTCAGGTAACACTAGCATAGTTAGCACTCAGGTAACACTAGCATAGTTAGCACTCAGGTAACACTAGCATAGTTAGCACTCAGGTAACACTAGCATAGTTAGCACTCAGGTAACACTAGCATAGTTAGCACTCAGGTAACACTAGCATAGTTAGCACTCAGGTAACACTAGCATAGTTAGCACTCAGGTAACACTAGCATAGTTAGCACTCAGGTAACACTAGCATAGTTAGCACTCAGGTAACACTAGCATAGTTAGCACTCAGGTAACACAGCATAGTTAGCACTCAGGTAACACTAGCATAGTTAGCACTGCGGGTATCGTTAGCACTGGGGTATCGTCAGCATCGTTAGCATCGATAGCACTGGGGTACCGTTAGCATCGATAGCACTGGGGTAACGTTAGCATCGATAGCACTGGGGTAACGTTAGCATCGATAGCACTGGGGTAACGTTAGCATCGATAGCACTGGGGTAACGTTAGCATCGATAGCATCCAGTTAACACTGGCATCGATAGCGTCACGTTAGCATATTTGATGTTGAAGAATTGTTAGCATCTTTAGCACGTACCGTGTCGTCGTCGTCCTCGTGAAGAGAGAAGGTTGAGCGGAGAGACATGTTGGACTCAGAGAGGAGGGAACGCACCGAGATGGCAGAGTCAGAACGCCTCGGGGTGCTGATGGGGAGCTGGGGGGGAGAGAGACAGAGCGAGAGAGAGAGAGAGAGCGAGAGAGCGAGAGAGAGAGAGAGCGAGAGAGCGAGAGAGCGAGAGAGCGAGAGAGCGAGAGAGAGAGAGCGAGAGACAGAGAGAGCGCGAGACAGAGAGAGCGCGAGACAGAGAGAGCGCGAGACAGAGAGAGCGCGAGACAGAGAGAGCGCGAGACAGAGAGAGCGCGGAGACAGAGAGAGAAAATTGAAGATATATTACACCAGCTCTTATGCTGCATTGTCCAGAGTGAACCTGCAAATCAAATCTATTCATTACATGCTTTGTTAAACAACAGGTGGACTAACAGAGAAACGTTTAAGGGCCGTTTAACAAACACAGAGAGAAGGAAACATAGAACAGGGTACCAGGCTATATACACAGGGTTACCAGGCTATATACACAGGGTACCAGGCTATATACACACAGGGTACCAGGCTATATACACACAGGGTACCAGGCTATATACACACAGGGTACCAGGCTATATACACACAGGGTACCAGGCTATATACACCCACGGTACCAGGCTATATACACCCAGGGTACCAGGCTATATACACACAGGGTACCAGGCTATATACACACAGGGTACCAGGCTATATACACACAGGGTACCAGGCTATATACACAGGGTACCAGTACTGATAACCAGGCTATATACACAGGGTACCAGGCTATATACACAGGGTACCAGGCTATATACACACACGGTACCAGGCTATATACACAGGGTACCAGGACTGATATACACAGGCGATATACACAGCACGGATAACCAGGCTATATACACACGCGGTACCAGGCTATATACACACGCGGTACCAGGCTATATACACACAGGGTACCAGGCTATATACACACAGGGTACCAGGCTATATACACACACGGTACCAGGCTATATACACACAGGGTACCCAGGCTATATACACACAGGGTACCAGGCTATATACACACAGGGTACCAGGCTATATACACACAGGGTACCAGGCTATATACACACAGGGTACCAGGCTATATACACACAGGGTACCAGGCTATATACACACAGGGTACCAGGCTATATACACACAGGGTACCAGGCTATATACACACAGGGTACCAGGCTATATACACACAGGGTACCAGGCTATATACACACAGGGTACCAGGCTATATACACACGCGGTACCAGGCTATATACACACACGGTACCAGGCTATATACACACAGGGTACCAGGCTATATACACAGGTACCAGGCTATATACACAGGTACCAGGCTATATACACGGGTACAGGCTATATACACAGGGTACCAGGCTATATACACAGGGTACCAGGCTGTATACACACACGGTACCAGGCTATATACACACACGGTACCAGGCTATATACACACGCGGTACCAGGCTATATACACACGCGGTACCAGGCTATATACACAGGGTACCAGGCTATATACACAGGGTACCAGGCTATATACACAGGGTACCAGTACTGATAACCAGGCTATATACACAGGGTACCAGGCTATATACACACGCGGTACCAGGCTATATACACAGGGTACCAGGCTATATACACACAGGGTACCAGGCTATATACACACGGTACCAGGCTATATACACACGGTACCAGGCTATATACACAGGGTACCAGGCTATATACACAGGGTACCAGGCTATATACACACACGGTACCAGGCTATATACACACACGGTACCAGGCTATATACACACACGGTACCAGGCTATATACACAGGGTACCAGGCTATATACACACGGTACCAGGCTATATACACAGGGTACCAGTACTGATAACCAGGCTTATATACACAGGGTACCAGGCTATATACACACGCGGTACCAGGCTATATACACACGGTACCAGGCTATATACACAGGGTACCAGGCTATGTACACACACACGGTACCAGGCTATATACACACACACGGTACCAGGCTATATACACACACGGTACCAGGCAATACACACAGGGTACCAGGCTATATACACACAGGGTACCAGGCTATATACACACAGGGTACCAAGCTATATACACACAGGGTACCAGGCTATATACACACAGGGTACCAGGCTATATACACACAGGGTACCAGGCTATATACACACAGGGTACCAGGCTATATACACACAGGGTACCAGGCTATATACACACAGGGTACCAGGCTATATACACACAGGGTACCAGGCTATATACACACAGGGTACCAGGCTATATACACAGGGTACCAGGCTATATACACAGGGTACCAGGCTATATACACACAGGGTACCAGGCTATATACACAGGGTACCAGGCTATATACACAGGGTACCAGGCTATATACACACGGTACCAGGCTATATACACACAGGGTACCAGGCTATATACACACGGTACCAGGCTATATACACACGGTACCAGGCTATATACACAGGGTACCAGGCTATATACACACGGTACCAGGCTATATACACACGGTACCAGGCTATATACACAGGGTACCAGTACTGATAACCAGGCTATATACACACGGTACCAGGCTATATACACAGGGTACCAGGCTATATACACACGGTACCAGGCTATATACACAGGGTACCAGTACTGATAACCAGGCTATATACACACGGTACCAGGCTATATACACACACGGTACCAGGCTATATACACACACGGTACCAGGCTATATACACACACGGTACCAGGCTATATACACACGCGGTACCAGGCTATATACACACACGGTACCAGGCTATATACACACACGGTACCAGGCTATATACACACACGGTACCAGGCTATATACACACACGCGGTACCAGGCTATATACACACACACGGTACCAGGCTATATACACACACACGGTACCAGGCTATATACACACGGTACCAGGCTATATACACAGGGTACCAGGCTATATACACAGGGTACCAGGCTATATACACAGGGTACCAGGCTATATACACACGGTACCAGGCTATATGCACACGGTACCAGGCTATATACACAGGGTACCAGGTACTGATAACACAGGCTATATACACAGGGTACCAGGCTATATACACAGGGTACCAGGCTATATACACAGGGTACCAGGCTATATACACACGGTACCAGGCTATATACACAGGTACCAGTACTGATAACCAGGCTATATACACACACGGTACCAGGCTATATACACACACGGTACCAGGCTATATACACACACGGTACCAGGCTATACACACACACGGTACCAGGCTATATACACACCACGGTACCAGGCTATATACACACACGGTACCAGGCTATATACACACACGGTACCAGGCTATATACACACACGGTACCAGGCTATATACACACACGGTACCAGGCTATATACACACGCGGTACCAGGCTATGTACACAGGGTACCAGGCTATATACACAGGGTACCAGGCTATATACACAGGGTACCAGGCTATATACACAGGGTACCAGGCTATATACACAGGGTACCAGGCTATATACACACGGTACCAGGCTATATACACAGGGTACCAGGCTATATACACAGGGTACCAGGCTATATACACAGGGTACCAGGCTATATACACAGGGTACCAGGCTATATACACAGGGTACCAGGCTATATACACACGGTACCAGGCTATATACACAGGGTACCAGGCTATATACACAGGGTACCAGGCTATATACACAGGGTACCAGGCTATATACACACGGTACCAGGCTATATACACACGGTACCAGGCTATATACACAGGGTACCAGGCTATATACACAGGGTACCAGTACTGATAACCAGGCTATATACACAGGGTACCAGTACTGACTACTGATAACCAGGCTATATACACAGGGTACCAGGCTATATACACAGGGTACCAGTACTGAGTAATGATAACCAGGCTATATACACAGGGTACCAGGCTATATACACAGGGTACCAGGCTATATACACAGGGTACCAGGCTATATACACAGGGTACCAGTACTGACTACTGATAACCAGGCTATATACACAGGGTACCAGTACTGAGTAATGATAACCAGGCTATATACACAGGGTACCAGGCTATATACACAGGGTACCAGGCTATATACACAGGGTACCAGTACCAAGTCGATGTGCAGGGGTACGAGGTAATCGGGGTAGATAGTAAAGGGGTAGCAGCAGCATTACTGTCTGTGATGAGTCAAAAACGTAGCGCAAAAAAAAAGAGTCAATACAGACAGTTAAACAGTTAACCAAATTGCTACCTACCCGGACTAACTATTTAATTTAGCAGTCCTACGACTTGGGGGGGGTAGAAGCTGTTCACGGTCCGGTTTGGTTCCGGACTTGGTGAAAACGGTACCGCTTGCCGTGCGGTAGCAGAGAGAAAACAGTCTACGACTTGGATTTTTTTTGGGGGGGGGGGCACAGGGACTATGATGGTCTGCTTGAAAGATGTCGGTATTACAGACGGAGTCGAGGGAAAGGTTGAAACTGTCAGTGAAGACACTTACCAGCCGGTCAGTGCATGCTCCGAATACGAGTCCTATGTCTTTTTTGAAATAAATCAAAAATAAATATTATGATTATATTTTTTGTAATTATTTTATTTTATTATTTTTATTTTTATTTTTTGTTTTAAATCGGTCTGTCCCTGCGGCTTTGTGAACGTCGACCGATTTAAAGATCTTACTCACATCAGCTACAGAGAGGGTGTTCACACGGTCGTCTGGAACAGTTGGTGCGCTCATGCATGGTTCAGTGTTGCTTTCCTCGTGAGTGAGCATAGAAGGTATTTAGCTCGTCTGATAGGCTGGCGTCACTGGGCAGCTCGCGGTTGGGCCACGCCACATCCGACGAGTGGTCGGAGACCGGTGTTTAGTAGGATTCTACTTATTTTTTTTTTTCATCGTCTGTTTTTGCCCGTTTTATTTTATCGTCAGAAAGTCGTAGCAGGATTTACGTTATACCTTCGTCCGGGGTTAATATTTCCCGCTCCTTGAAAGCGGCGGTTTCATCCGGTTGGGATGTGTACGTCGCCGTGGAGACGAGTCAGTGACTGATGCGGTAAAACTCAACGCCGTCAGATGATTTTCCCGGGGAAAACATATTACAGAATGTTTTCTAGCGAAAGTATTTCATTGTATTGTGTACCAGTCAAATAAACTTCACTTGAAATAAAAATAAAATCGCATTTACTATACATTATATATTTCTGCAGAACACAAAAAGACATCATGACAAAAATCAGTGTGTGTGTGTGTGTGTGTGTGTGTGTGTGTGTGTGTGTGTGTGTGTGTGTGTGTGTGTGTGTGTGTGTGTACCATGCCATCCTCGTCGTCTCGTGGCGAGTATGTGAGGGGTGCTGGAGGAAGAGGGGGGTACGGCGGTGCTGCTTGTAGGTACTGGAAGCTTCCGCTGGAACAGAGAGAGAGAGAGAGAGTCTGGGGGTTACCCTTAGTTATCTTGTAGTTTAACCCTATTTAGGTACCATAGTGACCTTAAATTCAGCTGAACACAGAGCGGAGTGGAGACAGAGAGTCTGGGGTTAATATGTAGTTAGCATATAGAGTAGCTATAGAGTAGCTACCAACCATATAGAACAGAGTAGCCCCCATATAGAGTAGCTACCTACCATATAGCTACCATATAGCTAGCTACCTACCATATAGAGTAGCTAGCTCCCATATAGAATAGAGTAGCTCCCATATAGAGTAGCGCCCTACCATATAGCTAGCTAGCTCCCTACCATATAGCTAGCTAGCTCCCTACCATATAGCTAGCTAGCTCCCTACCATATAGCTAGCTAGCTCCCTACCATATAGCTAGCTAGCTCCCTACCATATAGCTAGCTAGCTCCCTACCATATAGCTAGCTAGCTCCCTACCATATAGCTAGCTAGCTCCCTACCATATAGCTAGCTAGCTCCCTACCATATAGCTAGCTACTCCCTACCATATAGCTAGCTACCTACCTACCATATAGCTAGCTACCTACCATATAGCTAGCTACCTACCATATAGCTACCTACCATATAGCTACCCTACCATATAGCTACCTACCATATAGCTACCTACCATATAGCTACCTACCATATAGTTACCTACCATATAGTTACCTTGTACTCACTAGGAAGTTACCACAATAAATTGCTGACACCATAGAATCTAGATGTATATATTCCTATGTCTGATAGACCTAGGGCTTAGTCAGTGAGGTTAAATTGACACCATAGAATCTAGATGTATATATTTCTATGTCTGATACACCTAGGGCTTAGTCAGTGAGGTTAAATTGACACCATAGAATCTAGATTATATATTTCTATGTCTGACACACCTAGAGCGTAGTCAGTGAGGTTACACTTCCAGGATGTTGCAGATAGAACGGATATCAGCTGACATGATTCCTTATCCTGAGTGACAGAGGTTTTCTCCCCCTGAGTGACAGAGGTATCCCTAACAGAGGTTTTCTCCCCCTGAGTGACAGAGGTATCCCTAACAGAGGTTTTCTCCCCCTGAGTGACAGAGGTATCCCTAACAGAGGTTTTCTCCCCCTGAGTGACAGAGGTATCCCTAACAGAGGTTTTCTCCCCCTGAGTGACAGAGGTATCCCTAACAGAGGTTTTCTCCCCCTGAGTGACAGAGGTATCCCTAACAGAGGTTTTCTCCCCCTGAGTGACAGAGGTATCCCTAACAGAGGTTTTCTCCCTGAGTGACAGAGGTATCCCTAACAGAGGTTTTCTCTCCCTGAGTGACAGAGGTATCCCTAACAGAGGTTTTCTCCCCTGAGTGACAGAGGTATCCCTAACAGAGGTTTTCTCCCCTGAGGTGGACACAGGTATCCCTCACAGGAGTTTTCTCCCGGCAGTGACAGGAGGCATCCCTGACAGGTGGCTCTTCTCCCCGCTGCGGGAGTCTGACTAGGGAGGGGTCCGGCTAACGAGAGGGTTTGATCTCTCCCTGAGTGGCAGAGGTATCCCTGGCAGGGGGTTGTCTCCGCCTGAGTGACAGAGGTGATGCCTGGCTGGACAGGGGGGTTGAGATGTCCGGCTGAGGGACAGAGGTATCCCTGACGAGAGGGTTGAGATGTCTCCCTGAGTGACAGAGGTATCTGGCTGGGGCAGAGGTTGAGTGTCTCCCTGGGGAGTGAGCAGAGGTATCCGGCTGAGACAGGAGGTTGAGATGTCTGGCTGGGGGAGGGGGAGCTGCAGACGTTTGGCTGGGGGCAGGTTGAGATGTCTGGCTAGAGGAGAGAGGCGCTGCCATGTCTGGCTGGCCCCTCACGCCCGCTGGGAGGTCTGGCTGGGTGGCAGGCTGCTGCTGCTGGAGCTCTGGAGGTGCTGGTGAAGAGGCCACTCACTGCTGCTCACAACCCAATACCCACAGAGTGGAGACGGCCTCTACAGCCTGGGGGTGGAGGGGGAGAGGTACACGAGGTCAGAGGTACACGAGGTCAGAGGTACACGAGGTCAGAGGTACACGAGGTCAGAGGTACACGAGGTCAGAGGTACAGGGGAACCCACACAGAGTGGACATGGCCAGGATTACTCTTGATCACGTCTAATAAGATCAGTGATAATCTAATGGAAACTGATCCAACTTAACATTGACCCTTTATTTAACTAGACAAGTCAGTTAAGAACAAATTCTTATTTTCAATGACGGACTACCTGGGAACAGTGGGTTAACTGCCTCGTTCAGGGGGCAGAACGACAGATTTGTACCATGTCAGCTCGGGGATTCGAACTTGCAACCTTTCGGTTACTAGTCCAACGCTTGAACCACTAGGCTACCTGCCGCCCCTCCACTCTAACCACTAGGCTACCTGCCGCCCCTCCACTCTAACCACTAGGCTACCTGCCGCCCCTCCACTCTAACCACTAGGCTACCTGCCGCCCCTCCACTCTAACCACTAGGCTACCTGCCGCCCCTCCACTCTAACCACTAGGCTACCTGCCTCCCCTCCACTCTAACCACTAGGCTACCTGCCTCCCCTCCACTCCACTCCTAACCACTAGGCTACCTGCCGCCCCTCCACTCTAACCACTAGGCTACCTGCCGCCCCCTCCAATCTAACCACTAGGCTACACTGCCGCCCCTCCACTCTAACCACTAGGCTACCTGCCGCCCCTCCACTCCTCAACCACTAGGCTACCTGCCTCCCCTCCACTCTAACCACTAGGCTACCTGCCCGCCTCCCTCCACTCTAACCACTAGGCTACCTGCCCCCCCCCTCCACTCTAACCACTAGGCTACCTGCCCCCCTCCCTCCACTCTAACCACTAGGCTACCTGCCGCCCCTCCACTCTAACCACTAGGCTACCTGCCGCCCCTCCACTCTAACCACTAGGCTACCCTGCCGCCCCTCCACTCTAACCACTAGGCTACCTGCCGCCCCTCCACTCTAACCACTAGGCTACCCTGCCGCCCCTCCACTCCCTAACCACTAGGCTACCTGCCGTCCCTCCACTCTAACCACTAGGCTACCTGCCGTCCCTCCACCTCCCTAACCACTCAGGCTACCTGCCGTCCCTCCACTCTAACCACTAGGCTACCTGCAGCCCCCTCCACTCTGTCTAACTCACTAGGCTACCTGCAGCCCCTCCACTCTAACCACTAGGCTACCTGCAGCCCCTCCACTCTAACCACTAGGCTACCTGCCGTCCCTCCACTCTAACCACTAGGCTACCTGCCGTCCCTCCACTCTAACCACTAGGCTACCTGCCGCCCCTCCACTCTAACCACTAGGCTACCTGCCGTCCCTCCACTCTAACCACTAGGCTACCTGCCGTCCCTCCACTCTAACCACTAGGCTACCTGCCGCCCCTCCACTCTAACCACTAGGCTACCTGCCCCCCCCCACCCTAACGTCAGTCCAACAGGTTACCATCTCAGCTCTCTGACCTGAAGACGACAACAGCCTACTTTGACCTGAACACATACTATTGTCCAACAACTATCAATGATCTAAAACTCAGTGCTATAGATACTGAGGACTACATACATGGCCTTCCTGGCCAAGTGGAAAAACACACATCTATCTGCACAAAACCCCAATACTGCTCTCTCTCTCTCTCTCTCTTTCCAAGTAGTCCTAATGAGAAATATGTAACAAGAGGACCAAATCTACAGAGACCAGAGCAGTGTTTCTCTCGCCATCTGCTCCTCTCCAAACTCATGATGTAAACAGAAAGGCATGCAGACAGTCGCCTCACATGGTCATACTGAATCAGCCAATAAAAACTGCATGGAACTACTCATCGTGGGGAATACGTGAGTGGTCCCACCCCCCTGTCAGAGAGAGAGAGAGAGAGGCAGAGAGAGAGAGAGGCAGAGAGAGAGAGGCAGAGAGAGAGAGAGAGAGGCAGAGAGAGAGAGAGGCAGAGAGAGAGAGAGGCAGAGAGAGAGAGAGGCAGAGAGAGAGAGGCAGAGAGAGAGAGAGAGAGAGGCAGAGAGAGAGAGAGAGAGGCAGAGAGAGAGAGAGAGAGAGGCAGAGAGAGAGAGAGAGAGAGGCAGAGAGAGAGAGAGAGAGGCAGGAGAGAGAGAGAGAGAGGCAGAGAGAGAGAGAGGCAGAGAGAGAGAGAGGCAGAGAGAGAGAGAGGCAGAGAGAGAGAGAGGCAGAGAGAGAGAGAAGCAGAGAGAGAGAGAAGCAGAGAGAGAGGAGCAGAGAGAGAGGAGCAGAAAGGGGCATACCAAACTAATGTTAACTCACTCCTGTACGCTGGGCCAAATATGATACACAACGATTCACATACTGATAGTTAGGTAGCTAACGTTAAACGTACCATCTGCTAGCTAACGTTATCAACATGGCTTACCAGCATAAAATGCAAATGGTAAATTATGTTGTGTAAACTAATTAGCTAGGAAATTATCACCAAATTAGCCAGCTAGCTCCAGTGAAGCTAAACACTTCGAAATATGCCAATAACTGTAACGTTACAGCGAGTCTGCCATCAATCATCACACGAATCAGGACTAGTTGTTCAGCTGGTTAGCTTGCTAGCTTTTAGCCGTAGAGACTTAGCTAACCATCATACCGAAACAGACTAGTTGTTCAGCTGGTTAGCTTTTAGCCGTAGAGACTTAGCTAACTATCATACCGAAACAGGACTAGTTGTTCAGCTGGTTAGCTTTTAGCCGGAGAGACTTAGCTAACCATCATACCGAAACAGACTAGTTGTTCAGCTGGTTAGCTTTTAGCCGTAGAGACTTAGCTAACCATCATACCGAAACAGACTAGTTGTTCAGCTGGTTAGCTTTTAGCCGTAGAGACTTAGCTAACTATCATACCGAAACAGGACTAGTTGTTCAGCTGGTTAGCTTTTAGCCGGAGAGAATTAGCTAGCAATCATACCTAAACAGACTAGTTGTTCAGCTGGTTAGCTTTTAGCCGTAGAGACTAAGCTAGCTATCATACCTAAACAGACTAGTTGTTCAGCTGGTTAGCTTTTAGCCGTAGAGACTAAGCTAGCTATCATACCTAAACAGACTAGTTGTTCAGCTGGTTAGCTTTTAGCCGTAGAGACTTAGCTAGCTAGCTTTTAGCCGTAGAGACTTAGCTAGGTATCATACCGAAACAGGACTAGTTGTTCAGCAGGTTAGCTTGCTAGCTTTTAGCCGTAGAGACTTAACTAACCATCATACCGAAACAGGACTAGCTAGTTAAATTAGCAAATCACTGCTATCATGGCTTTAATCATTTCCACCGATTCTTGTTGCACAACATTTTTGTAAATAGAAACCGTTTTTTTTCTCCCCCAAACGGGATTATCTATTGATGGACAGATTCAGATTTTTCTTAAAAATCGGTAAAACTGTTTCCATATAATGAATAAATCCCTGAAGAGTTGGCTAGCTGGGAGAAAGGGAGAAAAAAAAAACTAGCTTGAAATAACGTTATGTGTGTGACGTTAAACGTTAGCATACACTGCAACAAACAGAAGAAAAAAAATAAATATATAAAACTATATATGCTGTTACCAATGATAAGGCACATTTAACATAATCACAATTCGTAAGTGATCTTACCATTCTGTTAAATCGTAAAAAAAACTGTGCAGTTGAAATGCTCCTTTTCTCTCTCTCTCTCCTCAAACAACAAGCAGTAGGAGAAGCAGGAAGTCCTCGACAGGATCAAAAGACAGCAATGTATCATGGGTATAATTTTCTTTTTTGGACCCAACTGATCTACAAATAATAATGAGTGTTATTTTTTTAATGATGTAAAGTGATTTTTTTTGTTTTGTAGATTGGGTAAAATCGCCTCCAGTCGTTTTGATGCTCTCGAACAACGGGCCCCCTCCTTCCCCCCACCCCATTTCATACTGCAAATATATTAATCGATTAAACATTTGATCTCAATACAATTTTTTATTTTTTCTCAAGAACTACAATCTGTTACGAACACAGTGGATTGAGTTTTGTAGACTTTACCCTTTTTTTTGCCAAAGTCCCCCCCCCCCCCAAAAAATTGGTGTTGTTTAGAAAGCAAAGGCAAATGTAGTTATTACACACGCGCATTTCAGAGTAGGCGTTCGCCAAAGAAAATATTTAAATAAATGCTAGAAAGCGCCAATAGGATCTCGCTAACTCCTGCTTGGCTCTGCCCACTATTTCTAATTTGAAACGACAGGCTGTGGTCTATCTTGGTTTAGTTATAAATAAATAAAACATCTTTGGCTTTAGAGTTCAGATCATGGAATTTCCCGAACACTTCATGCATCTACAACTACATTTAAATGTGTCCTACCACAGGAGGTTGGTGGCACTTTAATTAGGGAGGACGGGCTCGTGGTAATGGTCGGAGCGGACTTCTAGTCGGAATGGTATCAAATACATCAAATACATTGTTTCCGGGTGTTTTAATGACATTCCATTTACGCGGTTTCCAGCCATTATTATGAGTCTTCCTCCCCTCAACAGCCTCCTCTGGTGTCTACCGTGTCCACAGTGTGTCCGGATTCCCTTTTCCCCCAGCGCTATATTCAAATGACAGTATGCATTTTATAAAACGGTGGAATAGGCAAAATATGACAATAACACAACAACATCTGATGGCAGTAGATAACTAGCCAGCTAACCTCTGTAGCTAACTAGCCTGTTAACCTCTGTAGCTAACTAGCCAGCTAACCTCTGTAGCTAACTAGCCAGCTAACCTCTGTAGCTAACTAGCCAGCTAACCAATGTAGCTAACTAACCAGCTAACCTCTGTAGCTAACTAGCCAGCTAACCTCTGTAGCTAACTAGCCAGCTAACCTCTGTAGCCAACTAGCCAGCTAACCTCTGTAACCAACTAGCCAGCTAACCTCTGTAGCTAACTAGCCAGCTAACCTCTGTAGCTAACTAGCCAGCTAACCTCTGTAGCTATCCATCAAGCTAGCAAGCAACGCCTCGATCACACCTAACAGTGTCATTGCTCAAAATGGTACACAGCATCATCAGGATATGTGCGCAACAACAGTTCAACATTCACCTTCTGCTACCATTTCTGTCAAGCCGTCTACACGCATACAGTTTGACACGTTTACGTTCGATAAATCCAACGTATGCACCACACAGAACGCACTGTAACTGCAAGGCAAACGCAACGCTGCAAGGCAAACGAATCAGATAAAAAAAAATTTTAAACTAGTCCTGTGTTAGCGGCCCATTATAGATGTATGTAGCCTTGGCAAAAAAAAAATGTATTTTCAGCGGTTGTGAGGTTGGTTGGACAGACTGTCCAGTGATCTAAAACACAGTTTGAGGTGGACTTGGAAGAATGGCGCCCGGAGAAGATGGCTGCCGTTTTTACGTGCTCCTAACCCCAATTGTACTGTTGTGGGTTTTTTTTCACGTTATTTAAAAAAAAAACGTATTTTGTACATAATGTTGCTGCTACCGTCACTTATGACCGAAAATAACTTCTGGACATCAGAACAGCAATTACTCATCTCGAACTGGACAAAGATTTTATAAAATTTACGAGGTCCGACGTGAAGGATATATACTGCTTTCTAGGGAACGGGCCCAAATCCCCGTCATTTGCATGAAGAAAAGACGGAGAAAAAGGGAGCGGAGGTCTGGCTGCCGTCTGAGAATTCGTAGGGCGAGTGAGTAAACTCCCTCTACCATCAGTCCTATTAGCCAACGTGCAATCATTGGATTTACAAAATGGATGGATGAGCTCCGATCAAGGATATCCTACCAACGAGACATTAAAAACTGTAATATCTTATGTTTCACAGAGTCGTGGCTGAACGACAACATGGATATGATACAGCTGGCGGGTTAATCGGACCATCATCAAGACAGAACAGTTGCCTCCGGTAAGAAAAAGGGTGGAGGTCTGTGTCTATTTATAAATAACAGCTGGTGCACAAAAAGCAAATGTTTAGGAAGTCTCAAAGTTTTGCTCGCCTGAGGTAGAGTATCTCATGATAAGCTGTAGACTACGCTATTTACCAAGAGAGTTTTCATCTGTATTTTTCGTAGCCGTCTGTTTACTACCACAAACCGATGCTGGTACTAAGACGGGACTCAATGAGCTGTATAAGGCCACAGGAAAATGCTCATCCGGAGGTGGCGCTCCTAGTGGCCGGGGACTATAATGCAGGGAAACTTAAATCCGTTTTTACCTCATTTCTATCAACATATTAAATGTGTAACCAGAGGGGGGGAAAAAAACTCTAGACCACTTTTTACTCCACACACAGAGTGTCACGGCTGTCGTAAGAACGGGACCAAGGTGCAGCGTGTGTAGAGTTCCACATCTTTATTCCAAAGTGAAACTTCAAGCAAAAACAAATAAACGAACAACTAAACGTGACTACGTGGTGCACAGGCACAAAACAATATCCCACAAACACAGGTGGGGAAAAATAGCTACTTAAATATGATCCCACAATTAGAGACAACGATTACCAGCTGCCTCTAATTGGGAATCATACAAAAACACCAACATAGAAAATATAAACTAGAACACCAACATAGAAATATAAACCTAGACTACCCCCTAGTCACACCCTGACCTACTACACCATAAAGAAACAAGGTCTCTCTATGGTCAGGGAGTGACACAGAGACAGGTACAGAGCTCTCCCTCCATCTGTCTGTGTGTGTTTCTGTGTGTCAGTCTGCCTGCATGTGTGTGTGTGTGTGTGTGTGTGTGTGTGTGTGTGTGTGTGTGTGTGTGTGTGTGTGTGTGTGTGTGTGTGTGTGTGTGTGTGTGTGTGTGTGTTGGGTTGGCGCCCCCCCCTTGGGTTGTGGCATGGCAGAGATCGTTGTGGGCTATACTCGGCCTTGTCTTAGGACGGTAAGTTGGTGGTTGGAGACATCCCTCTAGTGGTGTGGGGGCTGTGCTTTGGCAAAGTGGGTGGGGTTATATCCTGCCTGTTTGGCCCTGTCCGGGGGTATCACGGATGGGGCCACAGTGTCTTCTGATCCCTCCTGTCTCAGCCTCCAGTATTTATGCTGCAGTAGTTTATGTGTCGGGGGGCTAGGGTCAGTCTGTTACATCTGGAGTATTTCTCTTGTCTTATCCGGTGTCCTGTGTGAATTTAAATATGCTCTCTCTAATTCTCTCTTTCTCTCTTTCTGTGTTTCTCTCGGAGGACCTGAGCCCTAGGACCATGCCTCAGGACTACCTGGCATGATGACTCCTTGCTGTCCCCAGTCCACCTGGCCGTGCTGCTGCTCCAGTTTCAACTGTTCTGCCTGCGGCTATGGAACCCTGACCTGTTCACCGGACGTGCTTGTTGCACCCTCGACAACTACTATGATTATTATTATTTGACCATGCTGGTCATTTATGAACATTTTAACATCTTGACCATGTTCTGTTATAATATCCACCCTGCACAGCCAGAAGAGGACTGGCCACCCCTCATAGCCTGGTTCCTCTCTAGGTTTCTTCCTAGGTTTTTGGCCTTTCTAGGGAGTTTTTCCTAGGGAGTTTTTCCTTGCCACCGTGCTTCTTTCACATGCATTGCTTGCTGTTTGGGGTTTTAGGCTGGGTTTCTGTACAGCACTTTGAGATATCAGCTGATTTACGAAGGGCTATATAAATACATTTGATTTGATTTGATTTGATTTGTGTGTGTGTGTGTGTGTGTGTGTGTGTGTGTGTGTGTGTGTGTGTGTGTGTGTGTGTGTGTGTGTGTGTGTGTGTGTGTGTGTCTGTCTGTAAGAGTCCTGCTGAGATGTGTGTCATGAATTAATGAGCACTAATCAGTAAGACACTGTCGCTAAGTGCTGCTCTTCCTCACATCACTGTGTGTGTATCAGTCATTTTTATTTTATTATCTTTATTTAACTAGACAAATCAGTTAAGAACAAATTCTTATTTTACAATGACAGCCTACCGGGGAACAGTGGGTTAACTGCCTTGTTCAGGGGCAGAACGACAGCTGCAGCAGATTCAATCTTGCAACCTTTCGGTTACTAGTCTAACCCTCTAACCACTAGGCTACCTGCCCCCCCCCTCTAACCACTAGGCTACCTGCCCCCCCCTCTAACCACTAGGCTACCTGCCCCCCCCCTCTAACCACTAGGCTATCTGCCCTCCCCCCTCTAACCACTAGGCTACCTGCCTCCCCCCTCTAACCACTAGGCTACCTGCCTCCCCCCTCTAACCACTAGGCTACCTGCCTCCCCCCTCTAACCACTAGGCTACCTGCCTCCCCCTCTAACCACTAGGCTACCCTGCCCCCCCCTCTAACCACTAGGCTACCTGCCTCCCCCCTCTAACCACTAGGCTATCCTGCCCTCCCCCCCTCTAACCACTAGGCTACCTGCCCCCCCCTCTAACCACTAGCTACCTGCCTCCCCCCTCTAACCACTAGGCTACCCTGCCTCCCCCCTCTAACCACTAGAGCTACCTGCCTCCCCCCTCTAACCACTAGGCTACTGCCCCCCCCCTCTAACGCACCTGGCTACCTGCCCTCCCCCCTCTAACCACTAGGCTACCTGCCTTCCGCCCCTCTAACCACTAGGCTACCTGCCTCCCCCCTCTAACCACTAGGCTACCTGCCTCCCCCTCTAACCACTAGGCTACCTGCCTCCCCCCCTAACCACTAGGCTACCTGCCGTCCCTCCCTAACCACTAGGCTACCTGCCTCCCCCCCTAACCACTAGGCTACCTGCAGTCCCTCTAACCACTAGGCTACCTACCAGAGCCATGTTACTGCTGCTGCTGCTGCTGCTGCTGCTGCTGCTGTCGTCAATACAGGAACTAGATGGAGGGCTGAGATACCACAGATCAGAGCCATGTTACTACTACTACTGCTGCTGCTGCTGTCAATACAGGAACTAGATGGAGGGCTGAGATACCACAGATCAGAGCCATGTTACTACTACTACTGCTGGTCCCACAGTGCAGTAGAACCAGGTGTTACTAGGTCCCACGGTTGCATTAGAACCAGGTGTTACTAGGTCCCACGGTGCAGTAGAACCAGGTGTTACTAGGTCCCACGGTGCAGTAGAACCAGGTGTTACTAGGTCCCACAGTGCAGTAGAACCAGGTGTTACTAGGTCCCCAGGCAGTAAGCAGTAGAACCAGGTGTTACTAGGTCCCACAGTGCAGTAGAACCAGGTGTTACTAGGTCCCACAGTGCAGTATAACCAGGTGTCACTAGGTCCCACAGTGCAGTAGAACCAGGTGTTACTAAGTCCCACAGTGCAGTAGAACCAGGTGTTACTAAGTCCCACAGTGCAGTAGAACCAGGTGTCACTAGGTCCCACAGTGCAGTAGAACCAGGTGTCACTAGGTCCCACAGTGCAGTAGAACCAGGTGTTCTAACGATATGCAAATAGTTAAAGTACAAAAGGGAAAATAAATAAACATAAATATGGGTTGTATTTTCAATGGTGTTTGTTCTTCACTGGTTGACCTTTTCTTGTGACAACAGGTCACAAATCTTACTGCTGTGATGTCACACTGAGGTATTTCACCCAGTAGATATGAGAGTTTATCAAAATTGGGTTTGTTTTTAATTGTTTGTTAGTCTGTGTCAGGTATCCCCAAACTGGGGTTTGCGCAATGCCATCGGGGGTAAATACATGTTTATATATTTTTTTAAAACATTTTTCTTCCCATTTTCAAACATAATTTTCCAACTGGTCTATACATTTGGGTGAGGTTTTTTCCCTCGCCTGAATCGCCTCGTTTCACTGCCAAAAACTAAAAATAAACCATCTAGTGTTCAGCGAAATAACAACACAATGTCAAATACAGGAAGCCTCGTCAATTAACTAACATCCAATCACATTAACCGTTACTTTCTCTCGTGGGAATTCCACTAAACGGTCCGTGTGTATCCAATCGTAGCTGCTGCTCATGTTGGTATCTGTACCGATGGAGCAAAAACCACGACAGGGAGACATAGTGGAGTGGTAACGGGCGCGTGTACAAGCAGTTGCTCCCGACGCCACCTGGGTCCACTGCAGCATCCACCGAGAGGCTCTCGCTGCCAAGGGAATGACTGTAACGGGCGTCGTAAGGATCAGACCAAAACGCAGCGGGAACGTGTATACTCCTCTTCTTTTTAATGTTGAAGAAGGAAAAACCAAAACAAATCACGTACACAAAAACAATAAACAGTCCTGTCAGGTGTACAGACACAAAACAGGAGACAACTACCCACAAATCCCATAGAAAAAAACCCACCGCCTCTTAAATAAGACCTTCAATTTAGAAGCAACGAGGAGCAGCTGCTTCCAATTGAAGGTCAACCCCCATTAACTAAACATAGACATAGAAAGACTAGAACTAACATAGAAATAAACTAACAAGAACATAGCCCAACAAACCCCGAACCACATGAAACAAACACCCCCTGCCACGTCCTGACCAAACTACAATAACAAATAACCCCTATTACTGGTCAGGACGTGGCAATGCCTGACAGCTTGAAAGACGTTTTGGACACTACAGTGAAAATGGTTAACTTTGTTAATAAAGCAAAAGGCCCCTGAACTCTCGTGTATTTTCTGCATTATGTAATGATATGGGGCAGCGACCATGTAACGCTTTTACAACATACAGAAGTGCGCTGGGTTATCAAGGGGCAAAGTATTGACACGTTTTAAAAAAAATGTTTAATTGAGAGACGAGCTTAAAGTTTTCTTTACTAACCATAATTTTCACTTGTCTGACCGCTTGCATGATGACGAGTTTCTCACACGACTGGACTATCTGGGTGATGTTTTGTCTCACCTGAATGATCTGAATCTAGGATTTACAGGGACTCTCCGCAACTATATTCAATGTGCGGGACAGAATTGAGGCTATGATTAAGAAGTTGGAGCTCTTCTCTGTCTACATTAACAAGGACAATAAACAGGTCTTTCCATCATTGTATGATTTCTTGTTTTGTGTAAATGAACTGAAGCTTACGGACAATGTCAAATGTGATGTAACGAAGAACCTGAGTGAGTTGGGTGATCAATTACGCAGGTACTTTCCCCGAAACGGATGACACAAACAACTAGATTCGTTATCCCTTTCATGCCCTGCCTCCTGTCCACTTACCGATAACTGAACAAGAGAGACTCATCGAAATTGCAACAAGCGGTTCTGTGAAAATTTAATTTAAATCAGAAGCCATTGCCAGATTTCTGGATTGGGCTGCGCTCAGAGTATCCTGCCTTTGGCAAATCGCGCTGTTAAGACACTGATGCCATTTGCAACCACGTACCTATGTGAGAGTGGATTCTCGGCCCTCACTAGCATGAAAACTAAATATAGGTACAGACTGTGTGTGGAAAATGATTTAAGACTGAGACGCTCTCCAATACAACCCAACATTGCAGAGTTATGTGCATCCTTTCAAGCACACCCTTCTCATTAACCTGTGGTGAGTTATTCACCATTTTTCGATGAACAAATAAGGTTTTATATGAAAGATGGTTAAATAAAGAGCACATGTCACATTCGTCGTATTTCTTTTCTTTTAATTTTCTTTTCATTTCACATCTTTTATTTTAATGTGAAACTTTGCAAGACAAACAATAAACTAATAAACAAAACAACAAACCGTGACGACAACATGAACTCAAAATAATCTCCCACAAAACACAGGTGGGGAAAAACCAACTACTTAAATATGATCCCCAATTAGAGACAACGATGACCAGCTGCCTCTAATTGGGGATCATACAAAAAAAAAAAAACATAGAAAAACAGAAACTAGAAACTGTCACGTCCTGACCAGCAGAGGGAGTAGTGGTGTAGTAGTTTGGTCAGGACGTGGCAGAAGAAGTCTGTATGTGTTGTCTAGTATGTCTGTTTCTGTGTTAGTCTTGTGACTCCTGATCAGGAACAGCTGGGGATCGTTGTTCCTGATTGGGAGTCATATATTTAGGAGTATGTTTGTCACTTGGGTTTGTGGGTGGTTGTGCTAACACTGCTAGTCTTTTTGTTTGTAGTTAGCCTGTTAGCCTGTTAGCCTGTTAGCCTGTTAGCATGTTAGCCTGTTAGCATGTTAGCCTGTTAGCCTGTTAGCCTGTCGTGAGTTTCGTGTTTATTGTTTTCCTGTGTATACTTTGCTTTCATTTATTATTCTTTACATTAAAAGATGAGTATCCACATTCCGCCTGCAGTCTGGTCCATTCAACACAGCTGTATTTATGACAGAACCAAACAACATAGAACTAAATAAACTAGAATAACCCCCCCCCCCCCCCCCGTCACGACCTACTCTACCATAGAAAATAAGAGCTCTCTATGATCAGGACGTGACACCACTATTATTATTATTATTATTATTTGTGCCCTGGTCCTATAAGAGCTCATTGTCACTTCCCACGAGCCGGATTGTGACAAAAACTCACACTCATTCTTATGTTTTAATAAATGTATCGTATTGTGGGTGTGTGTGGCAGGCTTACAATGATGGCAACCAAAAACAACATTTGAGAGTGTGCTGACCCTGGTGCTAGAGGGGGTACAGCTGGAAGTTGAATGTACTGAAGGGATACGGGACTATAAAAAGTTTGGGAACCGCTGATCTGTGTAATCTGAGGGAAATATGTGTCTCTAATATGGTCATGCATTTGGCAGGAGGTTAGGAAGTTCAGCTCAGTTTCCACCTCATTTTGTGGGCAGTGTTGCACATAGCCTGTCTTCTCTTGAGAGCCAGGTCTGCCTACGGCGGCCTTTCTCAATAGCAAGGCTATGCTCACTGAGTCTGTACATAGTCAACGCTTTCCTTAAGTTTGGGTCAGTCACAGTGGTCAGGTATTCTGCCACTGTGTTCTCTCTGTTTAGGGCCAAATAGCATTCTAGTTTGCTCTGTTTTTTTGTCAATTCTTTCCATTGGGTCAAGTAATTATCTTTTTGTTTTCTCATGATTTGGTTGGGTCTAATTGTGTTTCTGTCCTGCTGCTCTGTGGGGTCTGTTTGTGTTTGTGAACAGAGCCCCAGGACCAGCTTGCTTAGGGGACTCTTCTCCAGGTTCATCTCTCTGTAGGTGATGGCTTTGTTATGGAAGTTTTGGGAATCGCTTCCTTCTCTCTCTATCCATCTCTCTCTCTCTCTCTCTCCATCTCTCTCTCTCTCTCCATCTCTCTCTCTCTCTCTCTCTCTCTCTCTCCTCTCTCTCTCTCTCTCTCTCTGTGTGTGTCTCTCTGTCTCTCTCTGTGTCTCTCTCTCTCTCTGTGTCTCTCTCTCTCTCTCTCGCTCTGTCTCTCTCTCTCTCGTGTCTCTCTCTCTCTCTCTCTCTCTGTCTCTCTCTCTCTCTCTCTCTCTCTCTCTCTCTCTCTCTCCTCTCTCTCTCCTTCTCTCTCTCTCTCTCTCTCTGTCTCTCTCTCTCTCTCTCTCTCTCTCTCTCTCTCTCTCTCTCTCTCTCTCTCTCTCTCTCTCTCTCTCTCTCTCTCTCTCTCTCTCTCTCTCTCTCTCTCTCTCTCTCTCTCTCTGTCTCTCTCCTCGACAGGTGACAGGTAGGACATGTTCTCCTCTCAGCTCATGTTCAGGGGGACTCTGAAAAGTGATGGACCGCAATCTCAAACCTCAACTGGCAAATGCTGTTTACGCACAAACGTCACACACACACACACACACACACACACACACACACACACACACACACACACACACACACACACACACACACACACACACACACACACACACACACACACACACACACACAACACACACACACACACAACAGACTCACACAGACATGCACCGCCAGTCACACCTCTTAATTGTGGCCATGAGGTGTCAGGGGTATAGGGAGAGGAGGGGGAGGAGGGGGAGATAGGGGGAGGAGGGGGAGATAGCAGGAGGAGGGAGAGATAGGGGGTATCTTTGCAGACTTGCAAGGCCCTGTATGGTGCTGGGCAATGGGGTCTATAATAATGTAAACACAGACAGTCATAACTGACACACACACACACACACACTGACACACACACACACACACACACACACACTGACACACACACACACACACGACACACACACACACACACACACACACACACACACACACACACACACACACACACACACACACACACACACACACACACACACACACACACACACACACACACACACACACACACACACACACACACACACACACACACACACACACACACACACACATACACACACATACACACACACACACACACACACATATTAAGCCATGAGAGAACCAAAACACACTGACAAACGAGTTCACACATGGGTAGTAGCATAGTGATGATGATGAGGAAAACTATATTCATTATAACGAGGAGGGATTCATTATGTCATTATATCTAGTAGACTATCTGGTGTTATAATGAGGATAGATTCATTATATCTAGTAGACTATCTGGTGTTATAATGAGGATAGATTCATTATATCTAGTAGACTATCTGGTGTTATAATGAGGATAGATTCATTATGTCTAGTAGACTATCTGGTGTTATAATGAGGATAGATTCATTATATCTAGTAGACTATCTGGTGTTATAATGAGGATAGATTCATTATATCTAGTAGACAATATGGTGTTATAATGAGGATAGATTCATTATGTCTAGTAGACTATCTGGTGTTATAATGAGGATAGATTCATTATATCTAGTAGACTATCTGGTGTTATAATGAGGATAGATTCATTATGTCTAGTAGACTATCTGGTGTTATAATGAGGATAGATTCATTATGTCTAGTAGACTATCATGTGTTATAATGAGGATAGATTCATTATATCTAGTAGACTATCTGGTGTTATAATGAGGATAGATTCATTATGTCTAGTAGACTATCTGGTGTTATAATGAGGATAGATTCATTATGTCATTATATCTAGTAGACTATCTGGTGTTATAATGAGGATAGATTCATTATATCTAGTAGACTATCTGGTGTTATAATGAGGATAGATTCATTATCTCTAGTAGACTATCTGGTGTTATAATGAGGATAGATGCATTATGTCATTATGTCTAGTAGACTATCTGGTGTTATAATGAGGATGGATTCATTATGTCTAGTAGACTATCTGGTGTTATAATGAGGATAGATTCATTATGTCTAGTAGACTATCTGGTGTTATAATGAGGATAGATTCATTATGTCTAGTAGACTCTCTGGTGTTATAATGAGGATAGATTCATTATGTCATTATATCTAATAGACTATCTGGTGTTATAATGAGGATAGATTCATTATGTCATTATGTCTTGTAGACTATCTGGTGTTATAATGAGGATAGATTCATTATATCTAGTACACTATCTGGTGTCATAATGAGGATAGATTCATTATGTCTAGTAGACTATCTGGTGTTATAATGAGGATAGATTAATTATGTCTAGTAGACTATCTGGTGTTATAATGAGGATAGATTCATTATGTCTAGTAGACTATCTGGTGTTATGATGAGGATAGATTCATTATGTCATTATGTCTAGTAGACTATCTGGTGTTATAATGAGGATAGATTCATTATATCTAGTAGACTATCTGGTGTTATAATGAGGATAGATTCATTATGTCTAGTAGACTATCATGTGTTATAATGAGGATAGATTCATTATATCTAGTAGACTATCTGGTGTTATAATGAGGATAGATTCATTATATCTAGTAGACTATCTGGTGTTATAATGAGGATAGATTCATTATGTCATTGTGTCTAGTAGACTATCTGGTGTTATAATGAGGATAGATTCATTATATCTAGTAGACTATCTGGTGTTATAATGAGGATAGATTCATTATGTCTAGTAGACTATCTGGTGTTATAATGAGGATAGATGCATTATGTCATTATGTCTAGTAGACTATCTGGTGTTATAATGAGGATAGATTCATTATATCTAGTAGACTATCTGGTGTTATAATGAGGATAGACTCATTATGCCATTATATCTAGTAGACTATCTGGTGTTATAATGAGGATAG
Organism: Salmo salar; assembly: GCF_965601325.2. Lineage (NCBI taxonomy): Eukaryota > Metazoa > Chordata > Actinopteri > Salmoniformes > Salmonidae > Salmo > Salmo salar. The sequence goes on from NC_138293.1 coordinate 104,901,288, forward strand.
ATTCATTATGTCTAGTAGACTATCTGGTGTTATAATGAGGATAGATTCATTATGTCTAGTAGTCTATCTGGTGTTATAATGAGGATAGTTTCATTATGTCATTATATCTAGTAGACTATCTGGTGTTATAATGAGGATAGATTAATTATGTCATTATGTCTAGTAGACTATCTTGTGTTATAATGAGGATATATTCATTATGTCATTATGTCTAGTTGACTCTCTGGTGTTATAATGAGGATAGATTCATTATGTCTAGTTGACTATCTGGTGTTATAATGAGGATAGATTCATTATGTCTAGTAGACTATCGGGGTTTATAATGAGGATAGATTCATTATGTAATTATATCTAGTAGACTATCTGGTGTTATAATGAGGATAGATTCATTATGTCATTATGTCTAGTAGACTATCTGGTGTTATAATGAGGATAGATTCATTATGTCTAGTAGACTATCTGGTGTTATAATGAGGATAGATTCATTATGTCTAGGAGACTATCTGGTGTTATAATGAGGATAGATTCATTATGTCTAGTAGACTATCTGGGTTTATAATGAGGATAGATTCATTATATCTAGTAGACTATCTGGTGTTATAATGAGGATAGATTCATTATATCTAGTATACTATCTGGTGTTATAATGAGGATAGATTCATTATATCTAGTAGACTATCTGGTGTTATAATGAGGATAGATTCATTATGTCTAGTAGACTATCTGGTGTTATAATGAGGATAGATTCATTATGTCTAGTAGACTATCTGGTGTTATAATGAGGATAGATTCATTATGTCATTATGTCTAGTAGACTATCTGGTGTTATAATGAGGATAGATTCATTATATCTAGTAGACTATCTGGTGTTATAATGAGGATAGATTCATTATATCTAGTAGACTATCTGGAGTTATAATGAGGATAGATTCATTATGTCATTATATCTAGTAGACTATCTGGTGTTATAATGAGGATAGATTCATTATGTCTAGTTGACTATCTGGTGTTATAATGAGTATAGATTCATTATGTCTAGTTGACTATCTGGTGTTATAATGAGGATAGATTAATTATGTCATTATGTCTAGTTGACTATCTGGTGTTATAATGAGGATAGATTCATTATGTCATTATGTCTAGTTGACTATCCGGTGTTATATTGAGGATAGATTCATTATGTCTAGTTGACTATCTGGTGTTATAATGAGGATAGATTCATTATGTCTAGTTGACTATCTGGTGTTATAATGAGGATAGATTCATTATATCATTATATCCAGTAGACTATCTGGTGTTATAATGAGGATAGATTCATTATATCTAGTAGACTATCTGGTGTTATAATGAGGATAGATTCATTATGTCTAGTAGACTATCTGGTGTTATAATGAGGATAGATTCATTATGTCTAGTAGTCTATCTGGTGTTGAAATGAGGATAGATTCATTATATCTAGTAGACTATCTGGTGTTATAATGAGGATAGATTCATTATGTCATTATGTCTAGTAGACTATCTGGTGTTATAATGAGGATAGATTCATTATGTCTAGTAGACTATCTGGTGTTATAATGAGGATAGATTCATTATATCTAGTAGACTATCTGGTGTTATAATGAGGATAGATTCATTATGTCATTATGTCTAGTAGACTATCTGGAGTTATAATGATGATAGATTCATTATATCTAGTAGACTATCTGGTGTTATAATGAGGATAGATTCATTATCTCTAGTAGACTATCTGGTGTTATAATGAGGATAGATGCATTATGTCATTATGTCTAGTAGACTATCTGGTGTTATAATGAGGATGGATTCATTATGTCTAGTAGACTATCTGGTGTTATAATGAGGATAGATTCATTATGTCTAGTAGACTATCTGGTGTTATAATGAGGATAGATTCATTATGTCTAGTAGACTATCTGGTGTTATGATGAGGATAGATTCATTATGTCATTATGTCTAGTAGACTATCTGGTGTTATAATGAGGATAGATTCATTATATCTAGTAGACTATCTGGTGTTATAATGAGGATAGATTCATTATGTCTAGTAGACTATCATGTGTTATAATGAGGATAGATTCATTATATCTAGTAGACTATCTGGTGTTATAATGAGGATAGATTCATTATATCTAGTAGACTATCTGGTGTTATAATGAGGATAGATTCATTATGTCATTGTGTCTAGTAGACTATCTGGTGTTATAATGAGGATAGATTCATTATATCTAGTAGACTATCTGGTGTTATAATGAGGATAGATTCATTATGTCTAGTAGACTATCTGGTGTTATAATGAGGATAGATGCATTATGTCATTATGTCTAGTAGACTATCTGGTGTTATAATGAGGATAGATTCATTATGTCTAGTAGACTATCTGGTGTTATAATGAGGATAGATTCATTATGTCATTATATCTAGTAGACTATCTGGTGTTATAATGAGGATAGACTCATTATGCCATTATATCTAGTAGACTATCTGGTGTTATAATGAGGATAGATTCATTATGTCTAGTAGACTATCTGGTGTTATAATGAGGATAGATTCATTATGTCTAGTAGTCTATCTGGTGTTATAATGAGGATAGTTTCATTATGTCATTATATCTAGTAGACTATCTGGTGTTATAATGAGGATAGATTAATTATGTCATTATGTCTAGTAGACTATCTGGTGTTATAATGAGGATATATTCATTATGTCATTATGTCTAGTTGACTCTCTGGTGTTATAATGAGGATAGATTCATTATGTCTAGTTGACTATCTGGTGTTATAATGAGGATAGATTCATTATGTCTAGTAGACTATCGGGGTTTATAATGAGGATAGATTCATTATGTAATTATATCTAGTAGACTATCTGGTGTTATAATGAGGATAGATTCATTATGTCATTATGTCTAGTAGACTATCTGGTGTTATAATGAGGATAGATTCATTATGTCTAGTAGACTATCTGGTGTTATAATGAGGATAGATTCATTATGTCTAGGAGACTATCTGGTGTTATAATGAGGATAGATTCATTATGTCTAGTAGACTATCTGGGTTTATAATGAGGATAGATTCATTATATCTAGTAGACTATCTGGTGTTATAATGAGGATAGATTCATTATATCTAGTATACTATCTGGTGTTATAATGAGGATAGATTCATTATATCTAGTAGACTATCTGGTGTTATAATGAGGATAGATTCATTATGTCTAGTAGACTATCTGGTGTTATAATGAGGATAGATTCATTATGTCTAGTAGACTATCTGGTGTTATAATGAGGATAGATTCATTATGTCATTATGTCTAGTAGACTATCTGGTGTTATAATGAGGATAGATTCATTATATCTAGTAGACTATCTGGTGTTATAATGAGGATAGATTCATTATATCTAGTAGACTATCTGGAGTTATAATGAGGATAGATTCATTATGTCATTATATCTAGTAGACTATCTGGTGTTATAATGAGGATAGATTCATTATGTCTAGTTGACTATCTGGTGTTATAATGAGTATAGATTCATTATGTCTAGTTGACTATCTGGTGTTATAATGAGGATAGATTAATTATGTCATTATGTCTAGTTGACTATCTGGTGTTATAATGAGGATAGATTCATTATGTCATTATGTCTAGTTGACTATCCGGTGTTATATTGAGGATAGATTCATTATGTCTAGTTGACTATCTGGTGTTATAATGAGGATAGATTCATTATGTCTAGTTGACTATCTGGTGTTATAATGAGGATAGATTCATTATATCATTATATCCAGTAGACTATCTGGTGTTATAATGAGGATAGATTCATTATATCTAGTAGACTATCTGGTGTTATAATGAGGATAGATTCATTATGTCTAGTAGACTATCTGGTGTTATAATGAGGATAGATTCATTATGTCTAGTAGTCTATCTGGTGTTGAAATGAGGATAGATTCATTATATCTAGTAGACTATCTGGTGTTATAATGAGGATAGATTCATTATGTCATTATGTCTAGTAGACTATCTGGTGTTATAATGAGGATAGATTCATTATGTCTAGTAGACTATCTGGTGTTATAATGAGGATAGATTCATTATATCTAGTAGACTATCTGGTGTTATAATGAGGATAGATTCATTATGTCATTATGTCTAGTAGACTATCTGGAGTTATAATGATGATAGATTCATTATATCTAGTAGACTATCTGGTGTTATAATGAGGATAGATTCATTATCTCTAGTAGACTATCTGGTGTTATAATGAGGATAGATGCATTATGTCATTATGTCTAGTAGACTATCTGGTGTTATAATGAGGATGGATTCATTATGTCTAGTAGACTATCTGGTGTTATAATGAGGATAGATTCATTATGTCTAGTAGACTATCTGGTGTTATAATGAGGATAGATTCATTATGTCTAGTAGACTCTCTGGTGTTATAATGAGGATAGATTCATTATGTCATTATATCTAATAGACTATCTGGTGTTATAATGAGGATAGATTCATTATGTCATTATGTCTTGTAGACTATCTGGTGTTATAATGAGGATAGATTCATTATATCTAGTACACTATCTGGTGTCATAATGAGGATAGATTCATTATGTCTAGTAGACTATCTGGTGTTATAATGAGGATAGATTAATTATGTCTAGTAGACTATCTGGTGTTATAATGAGGATAGATTCATTATGTCTAGTAGACTATCTGGTGTTATGATGAGGATAGATTCATTATGTCATTATGTCTAGTAGACTATCTGGTGTTATAATGAGGATAGATTCATTATATCTAGTAGACTATCTGGTGTTATAATGAGGATAGATTCATTATATCTAGTAGACTATCTGGAGTTATAATGAGGATAGATTCATTATGTCATTATATCTAGTAGACTATCTGGTGTTATAATGAGGATAGATTCATTATGTCTAGTTGACTATCTGGTGTTATAATGAGTATAGATTCATTATGTCTAGTTGACTATCTGGTGTTATAATGAGGATAGATTAATTATGTCATTATGTCTAGTTGACTATCTGGTGTTATAATGAGGATAGATTCATTATGTCATTATGTCTAGTTGACTATCCGGTGTTATATTGAGGATAGATTCATTATGTCTAGTTGACTATCTGGTGTTATAATGAGGATAGATTCATTATGTCTAGTTGACTATCTGGTGTTATAATGAGGATAGATTCATTATATCATTATATCCAGTAGACTATCTGGTGTTATAATGAGGATAGATTCATTATATCTAGTAGACTATCTGGTGTTATAATGAGGATAGATTCATTATGTCTAGTAGACTATCTGGTGTTATAATGAGGATAGATTCATTATGTCTAGTAGTCTATCTGGTGTTGAAATGAGGATAGATTCATTATATCTAGTAGACTATCTGGTGTTATAATGAGGATAGATTCATTATGTCATTATGTCTAGTAGACTATCTGGTGTTATAATGAGGATAGATTCATTATGTCTAGTAGACTATCTGGTGTTATAATGAGGATAGATTCATTATATCTAGTAGACTATCTGGTGTTATAATGAGGATAGATTCATTATGTCATTATGTCTAGTAGACTATCTGGAGTTATAATGATGATAGATTCATTATATCTAGTAGACTATCTGGTGTTATAATGAGGATAGATTCATTATCTCTAGTAGACTATCTGGTGTTATAATGAGGATAGATGCATTATGTCATTATGTCTAGTAGACTATCTGGTGTTATAATGAGGATGGATTCATTATGTCTAGTAGACTATCTGGTGTTATAATGAGGATAGATTCATTATGTCTAGTAGACTATCTGGTGTTATAATGAGGATAGATTCATTATGTCTAGTAGACTATCTGGTGTTATGATGAGGATAGATTCATTATGTCATTATGTCTAGTAGACTATCTGGTGTTATAATGAGGATAGATTCATTATATCTAGTAGACTATCTGGTGTTATAATGAGGATAGATTCATTATGTCTAGTAGACTATCATGTGTTATAATGAGGATAGATTCATTATATCTAGTAGACTATCTGGTGTTATAATGAGGATAGATTCATTATATCTAGTAGACTATCTGGTGTTATAATGAGGATAGATTCATTATGTCATTGTGTCTAGTAGACTATCTGGTGTTATAATGAGGATAGATTCATTATATCTAGTAGACTATCTGGTGTTATAATGAGGATAGATTCATTATGTCTAGTAGACTATCTGGTGTTATAATGAGGATAGATGCATTATGTCATTATGTCTAGTAGACTATCTGGTGTTATAATGAGGATAGATTCATTATGTCTAGTAGACTATCTGGTGTTATAATGAGGATAGATTCATTATGTCATTATATCTAGTAGACTATCTGGTGTTATAATGAGGATAGACTCATTATGCCATTATATCTAGTAGACTATCTGGTGTTATAATGAGGATAGATTCATTATGTCTAGTAGACTATCTGGTGTTATAATGAGGATAGATTCATTATGTCTAGTAGTCTATCTGGTGTTATAATGAGGATAGTTTCATTATGTCATTATATCTAGTAGACTATCTGGTGTTATAATGAGGATAGATTAATTATGTCATTATGTCTAGTAGACTATCTGGTGTTATAATGAGGATATATTCATTATGTCATTATGTCTAGTTGACTCTCTGGTGTTATAATGAGGATAGATTCATTATGTCTAGTTGACTATCTGGTGTTATAATGAGGATAGATTCATTATGTCTAGTAGACTATCGGGGTTTATAATGAGGATAGATTCATTATGTAATTATATCTAGTAGACTATCTGGTGTTATAATGAGGATAGATTCATTATGTCATTATGTCTAGTAGACTATCTGGTGTTATAATGAGGATAGATTCATTATGTCTAGTAGACTATCTGGTGTTATAATGAGGATAGATTCATTATGTCTAGGAGACTATCTGGTGTTATAATGAGGATAGATTCATTATGTCTAGTAGACTATCTGGGTTTATAATGAGGATAGATTCATTATATCTAGTAGACTATCTGGTGTTATAATGAGGATAGATTCATTATATCTAGTATACTATCTGGTGTTATAATGAGGATAGATTCATTATATCTAGTAGACTATCTGGTGTTATAATGAGGATAGATTCATTATGTCTAGTAGACTATCTGGTGTTATAATGAGGATAGATTCATTATGTCTAGTAGACTATCTGGTGTTATAATGAGGATAGATTCATTATGTCATTATGTCTAGTAGACTATCTGGTGTTATAATGAGGATAGATTCATTATATCTAGTAGACTATCTGGTGTTATAATGAGGATAGATTCATTATATCTAGTAGACTATCTGGAGTTATAATGAGGATAGATTCATTATGTCATTATATCTAGTAGACTATCTGGTGTTATAATGAGGATAGATTCATTATGTCTAGTTGACTATCTGGTGTTATAATGAGTATAGATTCATTATGTCTAGTTGACTATCTGGTGTTATAATGAGGATAGATTAATTATGTCATTATGTCTAGTTGACTATCTGGTGTTATAATGAGGATAGATTCATTATGTCATTATGTCTAGTTGACTATCCGGTGTTATATTGAGGATAGATTCATTATGTCTAGTTGACTATCTGGTGTTATAATGAGGATAGATTCATTATGTCTAGTTGACTATCTGGTGTTATAATGAGGATAGATTCATTATATCATTATATCCAGTAGACTATCTGGTGTTATAATGAGGATAGATTCATTATGTCTAGTAGACTATCGGGGTTTATAATGAGGATAGATTCATTATGTAATTATATCTAGTAGACTATCTGGTGTTATAATGAGGATAGATTCATTATGTCATTATGTCTAGTAGACTATCTGGTGTTATAATGAGGATAGATTCATTATGTCTAGTAGACTATCTGGTGTTATAATGAGGATAGATTCATTATGTCTAGGAGACTATCTGGTGTTATAATGAGGATAGATTCATTATGTCTAGTAGACTATCTGGGTTTATAATGAGGATAGATTCATTATATCTAGTAGACTATCTGGTGTTATAATGAGGATAGATTCATTATATCTAGTATACTATCTGGTGTTATAATGAGGATAGATTCATTATATCTAGTAGACTATCTGGTGTTATAATGAGGATAGATTCATTATGTCTAGTAGACTATCTGGTGTTATAATGAGGATAGATTCATTATGTCTAGTAGACTATCTGGTGTTATAATGAGGATAGATTCATTATGTCATTATGTCTAGTAGACTATCTGGTGTTATAATGAGGATAGATTCATTATATCTAGTAGACTATCTGGTGTTATAATGAGGATAGATTCATTATATCTAGTAGACTATCTGGAGTTATAATGAGGATAGATTCATTATGTCATTATATCTAGTAGACTATCTGGTGTTATAATGAGGATAGATTCATTATGTCTAGTTGACTATCTGGTGTTATAATGAGTATAGATTCATTATGTCTAGTTGACTATCTGGTGTTATAATGAGGATAGATTAATTATGTCATTATGTCTAGTTGACTATCTGGTGTTATAATGAGGATAGATTCATTATGTCATTATGTCTAGTTGACTATCCGGTGTTATATTGAGGATAGATTCATTATGTCTAGTTGACTATCTGGTGTTATAATGAGGATAGATTCATTATGTCTAGTTGACTATCTGGTGTTATAATGAGGATAGATTCATTATATCATTATATCCAGTAGACTATCTGGTGTTATAATGAGGATAGATTCATTATATCTAGTAGACTATCTGGTGTTATAATGAGGATAGATTCATTATGTCTAGTAGACTATCTGGTGTTATAATGAGGATAGATTCATTATGTCTAGTAGTCTATCTGGTGTTGAAATGAGGATAGATTCATTATATCTAGTAGACTATCTGGTGTTATAATGAGGATAGATTCATTATGTCATTATGTCTAGTAGACTATCTGGTGTTATAATGAGGATAGATTCATTATGTCTAGTAGACTATCTGGTGTTATAATGAGGATAGATTCATTATATCTAGTAGACTATCTGGTGTTATAATGAGGATAGATTCATTATGTCATTATGTCTAGTAGACTATCTGGAGTTATAATGATGATAGATTCATTATATCTAGTAGACTATCTGGTGTTATAATGAGGATAGATTCATTATCTCTAGTAGACTATCTGGTGTTATAATGAGGATAGATGCATTATGTCATTATGTCTAGTAGACTATCTGGTGTTATAATGAGGATGGATTCATTATGTCTAGTAGACTATCTGGTGTTATAATGAGGATAGATTCATTATGTCTAGTAGACTATCTGGTGTTATAATGAGGATAGATTCATTATGTCTAGTAGACTCTCTGGTGTTATAATGAGGATAGATTCATTATGTCATTATATCTAATAGACTATCTGGTGTTATAATGAGGATAGATTCATTATGTCATTATGTCTTGTAGACTATCTGGTGTTATAATGAGGATAGATTCATTATATCTAGTACACTATCTGGTGTCATAATGAGGATAGATTCATTATGTCTAGTAGACTATCTGGTGTTATAATGAGGATAGATTAATTATGTCTAGTAGACTATCTGGTGTTATAATGAGGATAGATTCATTATGTCTAGTAGACTATCTGGTGTTATGATGAGGATAGATTCATTATGTCATTATGTCTAGTAGACTATCTGGTGTTATAATGAGGATAGATTCATTATATCTAGTAGACTATCTGGTGTTATAATGAGGATAGATTCATTATGTCTAGTAGACTATCATGTGTTATAATGAGGATAGATTCATTATATCTAGTAGACTATCTGGTGTTATAATGAGGATAGATTCATTATATCTAGTAGACTATCTGGTGTTATAATGAGGATAGATTCATTATGTCATTGTGTCTAGTAGACTATCTGGTGTTATAATGAGGATAGATTCATTATATCTAGTAGACTATCTGGTGTTATAATGAGGATAGATTCATTATGTCTAGTAGACTATCTGGTGTTATAATGAGGATAGATGCATTATGTCATTATGTCTAGTAGACTATCTGGTGTTATAATGAGGATAGATTCATTATGTCTAGTAGACTATCTGGTGTTATAATGAGGATAGATTCATTATGTCATTATATCTAGTAGACTATCTGGTGTTATAATGAGGATAGACTCATTATGCCATTATATCTAGTAGACTATCTGGTGTTATAATGAGGATAGATTCATTATGTCTAGTAGACTATCTGGTGTTATAATGAGGATAGATTCATTATGTCTAGTAGTCTATCTGGTGTTATAATGAGGATAGTTTCATTATGTCATTATATCTAGTAGACTATCTGGTGTTATAATGAGGATAGATTAATTATGTCATTATGTCTAGTAGACTATCTGGTGTTATAATGAGGATATATTCATTATGTCATTATGTCTAGTTGACTCTCTGGTGTTATAATGAGGATAGATTCATTATGTCTAGTTGACTATCTGGTGTTATAATGAGGATAGATTCATTATGTCTAGTAGACTATCGGGGTTTATAATGAGGATAGATTCATTATGTAATTATATCTAGTAGACTATCTGGTGTTATAATGAGGATAGATTCATTATGTCATTATGTCTAGTAGACTATCTGGTGTTATAATGAGGATAGATTCATTATGTCTAGTAGACTATCTGGTGTTATAATGAGGATAGATTCATTATGTCTAGGAGACTATCTGGTGTTATAATGAGGATAGATTCATTATGTCTAGTAGACTATCTGGGTTTATAATGAGGATAGATTCATTATATCTAGTAGACTATCTGGTGTTATAATGAGGATAGATTCATTATATCTAGTATACTATCTGGTGTTATAATGAGGATAGATTCATTATATCTAGTAGACTATCTGGTGTTATAATGAGGATAGATTCATTATGTCTAGTAGACTATCTGGTGTTATAATGAGGATAGATTCATTATGTCTAGTAGACTATCTGGTGTTATAATGAGGATAGATTCATTATGTCATTATGTCTAGTAGACTATCTGGTGTTATAATGAGGATAGATTCATTATATCTAGTAGACTATCTGGTGTTATAATGAGGATAGATTCATTATATCTAGTAGACTATCTGGAGTTATAATGAGGATAGATTCATTATGTCATTATATCTAGTAGACTATCTGGTGTTATAATGAGGATAGATTCATTATGTCTAGTTGACTATCTGGTGTTATAATGAGTATAGATTCATTATGTCTAGTTGACTATCTGGTGTTATAATGAGGATAGATTAATTATGTCATTATGTCTAGTTGACTATCTGGTGTTATAATGAGGATAGATTCATTATGTCATTATGTCTAGTTGACTATCCGGTGTTATATTGAGGATAGATTCATTATGTCTAGTTGACTATCTGGTGTTATAATGAGGATAGATTCATTATGTCTAGTTGACTATCTGGTGTTATAATGAGGATAGATTCATTATATCATTATATCCAGTAGACTATCTGGTGTTATAATGAGGATAGATTCATTATATCTAGTAGACTATCTGGTGTTATAATGAGGATAGATTCATTATGTCTAGTAGACTATCTGGTGTTATAATGAGGATAGATTCATTATGTCTAGTAGTCTATCTGGTGTTGTAATGAGGATAGATTCATTATATCTAGTAGACTATCTGGTGTTATAATGAGGATAGATTCATTATGTCATTATGTCTAGTAGACTATCTGGTGTTATAATGAGGATAGATTCATTATGTCTAGTAGACTATCTGGTGTTATAATGAGGATAGATTCATTATATCTAGTAGACTATCTGGTGTTATAATGAGGATAGATTCATTATGTCATTATGTCTAGTAGACTATCTGGAGTTATAATGATGATAGATTCATTATATCTAGTAGACTATCTGGTGTTATGATGAGGATAGATTCATTATGTCATTATGTCTAGTAGACTATCTGGTGTTATAATGAGGATGGATTCATTATGTCTAGTAGACTATCTGGTGTTATAATGAGGATAGATTCATTATGTCTAGTAGACTATCTGGTGTTATAATGAGGATAGATTCATTATGTCTAGTAGACTCTCTGGTGTTATAATGAGGATAGATTCATTATGTCATTATATCTAATAGACTATCTGGTGTTATAATGAGGATAGATTCATTATGTCATTATGTCTTGTAGACTATCTGGTGTTATAATGAGGATAGATTCATTATATCTAGTACACTATCTGGTGTCATAATGAGGATAGATTCATTATGTCTAGTAGACTATCTGGTGTTATAATGAGGATAGATTAATTATGTCTAGTAGACTATCTGGTGTTATAATGAGGATAGATTCATTATGTCTAGTAGACTATCTGGTGTTATGATGAGGATAGATTCATTATGTCATTATGTCTAGTAGACTATCTGGTGTTATAATGAGGATAGATTCATTATATCTAGTAGACTATCTGGTGTTATAATGAGGATAGATTCATTATGTCTAGTAGACTATCATGTGTTATAATGAGGATAGATTCATTATATCTAGTAGACTATCTGGTGTTATAATGAGGATAGATTCATTATATCTAGTAGACTATCTGGTGTTATAATGAGGATAGATTCATTATGTCATTGTGTCTAGTAGACTATCTGGTGTTATAATGAGGATAGATTCATTATATCTAGTAGACTATCTGGTGTTATAATGAGGATAGATTCATTATGTCTAGTAGACTATCTGGTGTTATAATGAGGATAGATGCATTATGTCATTATGTCTAGTAGACTATCTGGTGTTATAATGAGGATAGATTCATTATGTCTAGTAGACTATCTGGTGTTATAATGAGGATAGATTCATTATGTCATTATATCTAGTAGACTATCTGGTGTTATAATGAGGATAGACTCATTATGCCATTATATCTAGTAGACTATCTGGTGTTATAATGAGGATAGATTCATTATGTCTAGTAGACTATCTGGTGTTATAATGAGGATAGATTCATTATGTCTAGTAGTCTATCTGGTGTTATAATGAGGATAGTTTCATTATGTCATTATATCTAGTAGACTATCTGGTGTTATAATGAGGATAGATTAATTATGTCATTATGTCTAGTAGACTATCTGGTGTTATAATGAGGATATATTCATTATGTCATTATGTCTAGTTGACTCTCTGGTGTTATAATGAGGATAGATTCATTATGTCTAGTTGACTATCTGGTGTTATAATGAGGATAGATTCATTATGTCTAGTAGACTATCGGGGTTTATAATGAGGATAGATTCATTATGTAATTATATCTAGTAGACTATCTGGTGTTATAATGAGGATAGATTCATTATGTCATTATGTCTAGTAGACTATCTGGTGTTATAATGAGGATAGATTCATTATGTCTAGTAGACTATCTGGTGTTATAATGAGGATAGATTCATTATGTCTAGGAGACTATCTGGTGTTATAATGAGGATAGATTCATTATGTCTAGTAGACTATCTGGGTTTATAATGAGGATAGATTCATTATATCTAGTAGACTATCTGGTGTTATAATGAGGATAGATTCATTATATCTAGTATACTATCTGGTGTTATAATGAGGATAGATTCATTATATCTAGTAGACTATCTGGTGTTATAATGAGGATAGATTCATTATGTCTAGTAGACTATCTGGTGTTATAATGAGGATAGATTCATTATGTCTAGTAGACTATCTGGTGTTATAATGAGGATAGATTCATTATGTCATTATGTCTAGTAGACTATCTGGTGTTATAATGAGGATAGATTCATTATATCTAGTAGACTATCTGGTGTTATAATGAGGATAGATTCATTATATCTAGTAGACTATCTGGAGTTATAATGAGGATAGATTCATTATGTCATTATATCTAGTAGACTATCTGGTGTTATAATGAGGATAGATTCATTATGTCTAGTTGACTATCTGGTGTTATAATGAGTATAGATTCATTATGTCTAGTTGACTATCTGGTGTTATAATGAGGATAGATTAATTATGTCATTATGTCTAGTTGACTATCTGGTGTTATAATGAGGATAGATTCATTATGTCATTATGTCTAGTTGACTATCCGGTGTTATATTGAGGATAGATTCATTATGTCTAGTTGACTATCTGGTGTTATAATGAGGATAGATTCATTATGTCTAGTTGACTATCTGGTGTTATAATGAGGATAGATTCATTATATCATTATATCCAGTAGACTATCTGGTGTTATAATGAGGATAGATTCATTATATCTAGTAGACTATCTGGTGTTATAATGAGGATAGATTCATTATGTCTAGTAGACTATCTGGTGTTATAATGAGGATAGATTCATTATGTCTAGTAGTCTATCTGGTGTTGTAATGAGGATAGATTCATTATATCTAGTAGACTATCTGGTGTTATAATGAGGATAGATTCATTATGTCATTATGTCTAGTAGACTATCTGGTGTTATAATGAGGATAGATTCATTATGTCTAGTAGACTATCTGGTGTTATAATGAGGATAGATTCATTATATCTAGTAGACTATCTGGTGTTATAATGAGGATAGATTCATTATGTCATTATGTCTAGTAGACTATCTGGAGTTATAATGATGATAGATTCATTATATCTAGTAGACTATCTGGTGTTATGATGAGGATAGATTCATTATGTCATTATGTCTAGTAGACTATCTGGAGTTATAATGAGGATAGATTCATTATATCTAGTAGACTATCTGGTGTTATAATGAGGATAGATTCATTATGTCTAGTAGACTATCTGGTGTTATGATGTTAGACTCATTAAAACCAGCAGCTACAGAAGGAACATAAAGCCAGAGTCTCTTTTCCTTGGAACTGAAGCGATCGGAGAGGAGGAGAGGAGAGGAGAGGAGAGGAGAGGAGAGGAGAGGAGAGGAGAGGAGAGGAGAGGAGAGGAGAGGAGAGGAGAGGAGAGGAGAGGAGAGGAGAGGAGAGGAAGCGATGTGTCGGTCGGAGAGGAGAGGAGAGGAGAGGAGAGGAAGCGATGTGTCGGTCGAAGAGGAGAGGAGGGGAGGGGAGAGGAGAGGAGGAGGAGAGGAGAGGAGAGGAGAGGAGAGGAGAGGAGAGGAGAGGAGAGGAGAGGAGAGGAGAGGAGAGGAGAGGAGAGGAGAGGAGAGGAGAGGAGAGGAAGCGATGTGTCGGTCGGAGAGGAGAGGAAGCGATGTGTCGGTCGGAGAGGAGCCCTGCGAGCAGCCTGACTAGTGATACCGTCCATATTAGGGCAGAAATCCACAGTCTAGCGATGGGGGGCAAGAATGGGGTCTACACACACACACACACGCACAGCACACGCACACAGCACACACACACACACACACACACACACACACACACACACACACACACAGACACACGCACGCACGCACGCACGCAAGCACACAGTTTGCAGTGAGATCAGACTGGTCTCATAGACTCGACGTAACATTGTAAATGAACATCCACACAGTTTGCAGTGAGATCAGACTGGTCTCATAGACTCTACGTAACATTGTAAATGAACATCCATACAGTTTGCAGGGATATCAGACTGGTCTCATAGACTCGACGTAACATTGTAAATGATCCTGGTTCACTCAACTTCTTATATGTTATGTTTTGTATGTTTACATAAGATAGAAGGTTACTGAAGGCAACAATTAAGGTGGGTGGGTATGTCTGGGTGGATTGGTGGGTGGGTAGCTATGTCTGGGTGGATTGGTGAGTGGGTGGGTAGCTATGTCTGGGTGGATTGGTGGGTGGGTAGCTATGTCTGGGTGGGTGGGTATGTCTGGGTGGGTGGGTAGGTGGGTGGGTAGCTATGTCTGGGTGGGTGGGTGGGTGTTTAGCTATGTCTGGGTGGGTAGCTATGTCTGGGTGGGTGGGTCTAGGTGGGTAGCTATGTCTGGGTGGGTGGGTGGGTAACTGTGTCTGGGTGGATGGGTGGGTGGATGGATGGGTAGCCATGTCTGGGTGGATGGGTGGGTGGATGGATGGGTAGCCATGTCTGGGTGGATTGGTGGGTGGGTGGATGGGTAGCCATGTCTGGGTGGATTGGTGGGTGGATGGATGGGTAGCCATGTCTGGGTGGGTAGCCATGTCTGGGATGGTGGGTGGATCTCATCACGGACAACTTTAGCATTTTAGCTAATTAGCAACTTTGCTGCTACTTACTACTTTTTTAGCTACTTTTCAACTACTTAGCATGTTAGCTAACTCTTCTTCTAACACTTCCACTAACCCTTTAACCTACCTACCTACCTACCTCCTAACCTTAACCCTAACTCACAGAATTAGCTAACTGTAGCATGTTAGCTAACCCTAACCCTTTAACCTACCTACCTCCTAACCTTAACCCTAACCCCTAACTCACAGAATTAGCTAACTTTAGCATGTTAGCTAACCCTAACCCTTTAACCTACCTACCTCCTAACCTTAACCCTAACCCCTAACTCCCAGAATTAGCTAATGTTCGCATGTTAGCTAACCCTAACCCTTTAATCTACCTCCTAACCTTAACCCTAACCCCTAACTCCCAGAATTAGCTAACTTTAGCATGTTAGCTAACCCTAACCCTTTAATCTACCTCCTAACCTTAACCCTAACCCCTAACTCCCAGAATTAGCTAACGTTAGCATGTTAGCTAAACCTAACCCTTTAACCTACCTCCTAACCTTAACCCTAAACCCTAACCCCTAACTCCTAGAATTAGCTAACGTTAGCATGTTAGCTAACCCTTCCTCCAAACCTTTAACCTCCCTCCTAACCTTAACCCTAACCCCTAACTCCTAGAATTAGCTAACATTAGCATGTTAGCTAACCCTTCCTCCAAACCTTTAACCTAACCCTTAACTCCTAGAACTAGCTAACGTTAGCATTAGCCACCTAGTCACCTAGCTAACGTTTTCATTTATGTATTTGTATTTAACCTTTATTTAACTACAAATTGGAATTCGTAACATATCACATGTTTTTTGCTGATTTGTAACAATTGTACATTTTGGAATTCATTAACATATCATAGACATATCATACAAATGGACATCCACAATACATACAGTACCATAACTGGCCACCGTGCTTTTACACCTGCATTGCTTGCTGTTTGGGGTTTTAGGCTGGGTTTCTGTACAGCACTTTGAGATATCAGCCGATGTAAGAAGGGCTATATAAATAAATTTGATTTGATTTGATAACATATCATATTAAATGGATTGTCTAGGATTTACATACAGAATAATACGTAATGCTCTGAGACCAGGTTGGAGAGATGGGGAAGAGGGATCGGGTATATGCGCATCCCCCCTCAGTCCCTCTCGCCCCCTTCCTCTCCCCTCCTCTTTATCTCCTCCCTCCTTTCTCGCCCCCTCCCTCCTCTCCCCTCCTCTTTATCTCCCCCCTCCTTTCTCTCCCTCTAGCCTCCTCTTTATTTCCCCCCCCCTCCTTTCTCGCCCCCCCCCTCCCTCCTCTCCCCTCCTCTCCCTCCACAGTCAACACGGCAAAAATAGAGAGTTTACAGAGCAAGCTCTCTCCTCTCTCCTGACTGGTTCACTCGCCTCATCTAACTAACGCATCCTTGGGGAAACACACTTTTAAGCACACACACACACACACACACACACACGTTGAAGCTCCGCTCAGCAGCAGCAGGGAGTGAACAGCCAGCTCTCGGTTTATCCCCGCCATTCCCCGGTACAGTAACTTCCTCAGCATCTCCCGGCCTCTGCAGAGAGAGAGAGAGAGAGAGAGAGAGAGAGAGAGAGACCACCGCCCGACAACCCAACTGGAAACCGGCCCCGCCGCTCTATAGTAACGGACTGACCGACCGAATATAAACCCGGAGAAGGGAAGAGGTCTATCTAGTGCTCAACATCCCGTTATCGCCGGTAGAATATACTTCAGACTGCGGATTTAAGCCGTCACATTGGCCAGTTGTCCATTTGGACGGAGAGAGAGAGAGAGAACCGGTAGTGCGCAGTGTGAGAACACAACAGAAACCACTTGACGCCGAAAAAGTCCCGGGCACTTTCCCCCCGGTATTTTAGGAAACAGAAGGGACGCGTCTCACTTTACCGAAATACCGACGCCGGTTAGCCTAAAACGGAGCCGGTCTGAGCAACAGCTACCACCGGAAGAAAAAAGAAAAAAAAATCAGTGAGGTAAGCGGTGTGAGTAAAATGGATAGTAAAATATACATAAAAATGACGATTTAATTTGTTAATTTCACAGCTTTGTATATCAGATGTTTTTTTTTGTGTGTTGACGTGTTATGTGCTGACAGAATTTAGTTTAGAGTCAGACACTCCACATCACACAGACAAATATACAGACGATAGATCGATGAACGACCGAGAGCTTTGGGTTGGAAATGACCACTTCAGTTTCTCACTCCTCCCGCCTCCATACTCAGCACAGAGGAATAAAAGCGAGGACGTTATATAAAACTAGGATTCCTCCTCTTCCTCCTCCTCCTCCTCCTCTTCTTCTCGCCTCCCCCAGAACCCCGTTAGATGGATGCTGATGTTTCCGCTTTACAACGTCAGAAAGAGCGTCTCATTGTTTCCCCCTTTTCAGTTATCAGACAGCGGGGACAGATTCCAACTAGATCTCACAGTCTCACGTCAAAATACGACATTCCATCCATTGTTTCTCTAATGTTCAAATTTAGAAATTATTGCAAAAGCCACATTTCAAAGTTAGGTTATTAAAACTCTGATTTTTTTTT
This sequence comes from Salmo salar, assembly GCF_965601325.2. NCBI lineage: Eukaryota > Metazoa > Chordata > Actinopteri > Salmoniformes > Salmonidae > Salmo > Salmo salar. The sequence goes on from NC_138293.1 coordinate 104,920,158, forward strand.
TTTTTTACATTTACCCAGATTAATTTACGGTAGTGAATGTATACGTTTTCATACTGGTACCCTGTTGAAATTGAACCCACCATCCTGGCATTGCAAGTGCCATGCTCTACCAAGTGAGCCAAACAGGGTATTAACCCTGAAGGGTTAAGGGTTGAGGATAGGCTTAAAAAAAACCTAAAAACAATAAAAAAATAAAAAAAAATTCTATTGCTGGATTTGAACTTGCAACCTTTGAAAATCAGAGGCAGAACAAAAAAAAAAACTACAGTTCACTGCTGCCCCTAGTGGCCGGTTTCCACGTCATCTCCCAACGTTCCTCAGATAAAGACGGACGTCGAACACTGATTTGTATCACGGGTGACCTGGCTGCACTTCCCCCCCCCCCTGCTTTCAGACCATTATTGATCCCTAATTGATTGATACAACATTTTCACTGGCTATATCGTATCGATTATTCCTCTATGTGTGTGTGTGTGTGTGTGTGTGTGTGTGTGTGTGTGTGTGTGTGTGTGTGTGTGTGTGTGTGTGTGTGTGTTCTGTGTGTGTGTGTGTGTGTGTGTGTGTGTGTGTGTGTGTGTGTGTGTGTGTTCCTCTCTGTCTAAAACCCTCTCTGACTGCTGCATTCCAGACGGACCAATAGTTAGTCTCAGTTATCAGACAGAAAATTACATTAGAGATGTCATGACTATTGGACACAGGACAGTCGGTCGGTCGTTCGGTGGGGGACAGACACACAGCAAAATCAATGGTGTACATTTAACTCTGGCAGTGTACATTTAAACTCTGGCAGTGTACATTTAACTCTGGCAGTGTACATTTAACTCTGGCAGTGTACATTTAAACTCTGGCAGTGTACATTTAACTCTGGCAGTGTACATTTAACTCTGGCAGTGTACATTAAACTCTGGCAGTGTACATTACACTCTGGCAGTGTACATTTAACTCTGGCAGTGTACATTTAACTCTGGCAGTGTACATTTAACTATTGTCAGTGAAAAATAAAGTCCCTCATGTACTGGTGTTAAAATAACAATTTTTCAAAGTGTTGCAGTGCTCCTCATTTAACTCTGGCAGTGTTCAAAGGAACTTGACTGTGGTGTTTGCAAAGCTCTACTGTAGAGTAATATCAACACTGACAGTGTAATTCATTAACACTATAGTAAACTGGACTCTCCCTTTACTAGTGCTGACTCTGTTATACTTTCTCAGTGTAATTCATTAACACCTGTAGTTTTACAGAAAATCATTTTGGTGTTGTTTTAAACACTGTATGCTGTAAAGTGTAATTTGCATATTTCCCAGGGTGCCTTTTTCTTTTTGAGTGTAATTGTTTACCACCCATGGCTGTATTTGTTGTAGTGACAAAATACATAATTGTTTCTTATCTTTTTAAAGGCCTGTGGCTTTTGCCAAGTGACTTCCTTGGATGAATGTTCTAATACAATTAAACGAAGCGAGCATAATAGGCATTTAGCACGTCTGGTAGGCTCTCGTCACTAGGCAGCTCACGGCTGGGTTTCCCTTTGTAGTCTGTAATAGTTTCCAAGCCCTGCCTCATCCGACGAGTGTCGGAGCCGGTGTAGTAGGATTCAATCTTAGTCCTGTTTTGATGCTTTGCCTGTGATGGTTCGTCTGAGGGCGTAGCGGGATTTTTTTATAAGCGTCCGGATTAGTGTCCCGCTCCTTGAAAGCGGCAGCTCTACCCTTTAGCTCAATGCGGATGTTGCCTGTAATCCATGGCTTCTGGTTGGGGTATGTACATACTGTCACTGTGGGGACGATGTCATCGATGCACTTATTGATGAAGCCGATGACTGAGGTGGTATACTCCTCAAATCAAATCAAAATCAAATCAAAATGTATTGATAAAGTTACTGTTCACATAAAGCTTCTTTAACTTCCCCAGCTTACAGATAGCAGACTGGAGAGAGACAGAGACAGAGACAGGGGGTAAAGACAAAAGGGTGCAGTTTAAGTCCAAACCTGTTTGACGTCTTACATCAACGAACTAACAGTGTTGCTGGACCGATCTGCAGCCGCTGGACTCACCCTCAAAGATCAGGTCAGATTGCTGCTCTACCCCAAATCAAATCTTATTGGTCACATACACATGTTTAGCAGGTGTTAATGCGAGTGTAGCGAAATGCTTGTGCTTCTAGTTCCGACAGTGCAGTAATATCTAACAAGTAATCTAACAATTTCACAACAACTACCTTATACACACACAAATCTAAATAAAGGAATGGAATAAGAATATATACATATAAATATATGGATGAGTGATGGCCGAACGGCAAAGGCAAGATGCAATAGATGGTATAGAATACAGTAAATACATATGAGATGAGTAATGCAAGATATGTAAACATTATTAAAGTGGCATTATTAAACTAGTGTTCCATTTATTAAAGTGGCCAATGATTTAGAGTCTGTATGTAGGCAGCAGCCTCTCTGAGTTAGTGGTGGCTGTTTAACAGTCTGATGGCCTTGAGATAGAAGCTGTTTTTCAGTCTCTCTGTCTCAGCTTTGATGCACCTTTACTGACGTCACCTTCTGGATGATAGCGGGGTGAACAGGCAGTGGCTCGTGTGGTTGTTGTCCTTGATAATCTTTTTGTCCTTCCTGTGACATCTGGTGGTGTAGGTGTCCTGGAGGGCAGGTAGTTTGCCCCCGGTGATGCGTTGTGCAGACCTCACTACCCTCTGGAGAGCCCTGTGGTTGCGGGCGGGGCAGCTGCCGTACCAGGCGGTGATACAGCCTGACAGGATGCTCTCGATTGTGCATCTGTAAAAGTTGGTGAGGTTCTTTGGGGGCCAAGGGCAGGGTTCAGACCCAGAGCTCTGGTGATATTTTTGGCCTTCCTGTGACATCGGGTGGTGTAGGTGTCCTGGAGGGGAGGTAGTTTGCCCCCGGTGATGAGTTGGGCAGACCTCACTACCCTCTGGAGAGCCTTACAGTTGTGGGCGGTGCAGTTGCCGTACCAGGTGGTGATACAGCCTGACAGGATGCTCTCAATTGTGCATCTGTAAAAGTTTGTGAGGGTTTTAGGTGACAAGCCAAATTTCTTCAGCCTCCTGAGGTTGAAGAGGCGCTGTTGCCTCTTCTGTCCACCTTCTCCACTACGGTCCCGTTGATGTGGATAGGGGGTGGTGCTCCCTCAGCTGTCTCCACGATCATCTCCTTTGTTTTGTTGACGTTGAGTGAGAGGTTGTTTTCTGACAACACACTCCGAGTGCCCTCACCTCCTCCCTGTAGGTTGTCTGGTCGTTGTTGGTAATCAAGCCCACTACTGTAGTGTTTTCTGCAAACTTGATGATTGAGTTGGATACGTGCATGGCCACACAGTCATGGGTGAACAGTGAGTACAGGAGGGGGCTGAGCACGCACCCTTGTGGGGCCCCACTATTGAGGATCAGCAAAGTGGAGATGTTGTTTCCTACCTTAACCTACCTTCATCACCTGGGGAGCGGCCCGTCAGAAAGTCCATGACCCAGTTGCACAGGGCTGGGTTGAGACACAGGGTCTCAAGCTTAATGATGACTTTGGAGGGTACTATGATGTTGAATGCTGAGCTGTAGTCGATGAACAGCATTCTTACATATGCCATTGGATGAATCCCGGAACATATTCCAGTCTGTGCAAAACAGTCCTGTAGCGTAGCATCCACGTCATCTGACCACTTCCATATTGAGCGAGTCACTGGTACTTCCTGCTTTAGTTTTTGTTTTTAAGCAGGAATCAGGAGGATAGAATTATGGTCAGATTTGCCAAATGTAGGACGAGGGAGAGCTTTGTACGCGTCTCTGTGTGTGGAGTAAAGGTGGTCGAGAGTTTTTTTTCCCCCTCTGGTTGCACATTTAACATGCTGGTAGAAATTAGGTAAAACTGATTTAAGTTAGCCTGCATTAAAGTCCCCGGCCACTAGGAGCGCCTCTTCTGGATGTGTATTTTCTTGTTTACTTATGGCCTTATAGAGCTGGTTGAGTGTGGTCTTAGTGCCAGCGTCTGTTTGTGTTGGTAAATAAACAGCTACGAATAATATAGATGTGTCACGTCCTGACCAGCAGAGGGAGGTATGGTATCAGTTTTGGGTCAGGATGTGGCAGGTTTTTTTGTATGTTAAGGGGTTTGTGTTGGTGATTAGACTCCCAATTGAAGGCAGGTGTGTTGAGTTGCCTTTGATTGGGAGTCCTATATAGTGGTGTGTGTTTTTCTTTGGGGTTGTGGGTAGTTGTTTTTGCACTGCGGTTTGTATAGCCTGCAAAACTGTTGCTGTCGTGAGTATCATTTATTGTTTTGTTTTTTCACTATGGATGCTTTACGTGTGTCTCATTAAAAGAAAATGAGTATCCACAACTCTGCTGCATTTTGGTCCTCTCTTCAACACCACGACATAACCTGTGACAAGATGAGAAATCTCTTGGTAGATAGCGTGGTCTACAGCTTATCATGAGGTACTCTACCTCAGGTGAGCAATACCTCGAGACTTCTTTAATATTAGACATCCCGCACCAGCTGTTACTGACACCGCCACCCCTCGTCTTACCAGATGTACCTGTTCTGTCCTGCCGAAGCAACGGAAAACCCAGCCATCTGTATATTATCCGTGTCGTCGTTCAGCCATTTCCCCTCTAGATGCTGATCTAAATCACCAGCTGACTGACACCCCCAAAATACCCCAAACCATCCTGCATCCCCCCCAAACTACCCCAAACCATCCTGCATCCCCCCAAACTACCCCAAACCATCCTACATCCCCCCAAACTACCCCAAACCATCCTGCATCCCCCCAAACTACCCCAAACCATCCTACATCCCCCCAAACTACCCCAAACCATCCTGCATCCCCCCAAACTACCCCAAACCATCCTGCATCCCCCCAAACTACCCCAAACCATCCTGCATCCCCAAACTACCCCAAACCATCCTACATCCCCCCAAACTACCCCAAACCATCCTACATCTCCCCAAACTACCCCAAACCATCCTACATCCCCCCAAACTACCCCAAACCATCCTGCATCCCCCCAAACTACCCCAAACCATCCTGCATCCCCCCAAACTACCCCAAACCATCCTACATCCCCCCAAACTACCCCAAACCATCCTACATCCCCCCAAACTACCCCAAACCATCCTGCATCCCCCCAAACTACCCCAAACCATCCTACATCCCCAAACTACCCCAAACCATCCTGCATCCCCCCAAACTACCCCAAACCATCCTGCATCCCCCCAAACTACCCCAAACCATCCTGCATCCCCCCAAACTACCCCAAACCATCCTGCATCCCCCCAAACTACCCCAAACCATCCTACATCCCCAAACTACCCCAAACCATCCTGCATCCCTCCAAACTACCCCAAACCATCCTACATCCCTCCAAACTACCCCAAACCATCCTGCATCCCTCCAAACTACCCCAAACCATCCTGCATCCCTCCAAACTACCCCAAACCATCCTACATCCCCCCAAACTACCCCAAACCATCCTGCATCCCCCCAAACTACCCCAAACCATCCTGCATCCCCCCAAACTACCCCAAACCATCCTACATCCCCCCAAACTACCCCAAACCATCCTGCATCCCTCCAAACTACCCCAAACCATCCTACATCCCCCCCAAACTACCCCAAACCATCCTGCATCCCTCCAAACTACCCCAAACCATCCTACACCCCCCAAAACTACCCCAAACCATCCTACACCCCCCAAACCATCCTACATCCCCAAACTATCCCAAACCACCCTGCATCCCCAAACTACCCCAAACCATCCTACATCCCCCAAACTACCCCAAACCATCCTACACCCCCCAAACTACCCCAAACCATCCTACATCCCCCAACACCATCCTACATCCCCCCCCAAACTACCCCAAACCATCCTACATCCCCCGACACCATCCTACATCCCCCAAAACTACCCCAAACCATCCTAGATCCCCGACACCATCCTGCATCCCCCAAAACTACCCCAAACTACCCCAAAACTACCCCAAACTACCCCTACCCCATCCTATGACCCCCAGATGTTACCCCACTCTTCCACCAAGGCACCTGCAAGTTCCTGGACATTTCTGGGGGGAATGGCCTTAGCCCTCACCCTCCGATCCAACAGGTCCCAGACGTGCTCAATGGCATTGAGATCCGGGCTCTTCGCTGGCCATGGCAGAACACTGACATTCCAGTCTTGCAGGAAATCACGCACAGAACAAGTAGTATGGCTGGTGGCATTGTCATGCTGGAGGGTCATGTCAGGATGAGCCTGCAGGAACGATACCACATGAGGGAGGAGGATGTCTTCCCAGTAAAGCACAGTGTTGAGATTGCCTGCAATGATAACAAGCTCAGTCCGATGATGCTGTGACACACCGCCCCAGACCATGACGGACCCTCCACCTCCAAATCGATCCCGTAACAGAGTACAGGCCTCGGTGTAACGCTCATTCCTTCGACGATAAACGCAAATCCGACCATCACCCCTGGTGAGACAAAACTGCGACTCGTCAGTGAAGAGCACTTTCTGCCTGTCCTGTCTGGTCCAGCGACGGTGGGTTTGTGCCCATAGGCAACGTTGTGGCCACATCTGCAGTCCTCATACCTCCTTGCAGCATGCCTAAGGCACGTTCACGCAGATGAGCAGGGACCTTGGGCATCTTTCTTTTGGTGTTTTTCAGAGTCAGTAGAACGGCCTCTTTAGTGTCCTAAGTTCTCATAGCTGTGACCTTAATTGCCTACCGTCTGTAAGCTGTTAGTGTCTTAACGACCAATGAAGATCTGTGAAGTTATTTGGATTTTTATTAAAGACATGGGTTTCTTTGAAAGACAGGGTCCTGAAAAAGGGACATTTCTTTTTTTGCTGAGTTTACATCCCCCAAACCATCCTACATCCCCAAAACCTACCCCAAACCATCCTACATCCCCCCCAAACATCCTACATCCCCAAAACCATCATCCATCCCCCAAACCATCCTACATCCCCCAAAACTACCCCAAGCCATCCTACATCCCCCAAAACTACCCCAAACCATCCTACATCCCCCAAACCATCCTACATCCCCCAAAACTACCCCAAACCATCCTACATCCCCCAAAACTACCCCAAACCATCCTACATCCCCCAAAACTACCCCAAACCATCCTACACCCCCCAAACCATCCTACACCCCCCAAAACTACCCCAAACCATCCTACATCCCCCAAAACTACCCCAAACCATCCTACATCCCCCAAAACTACCCCAAACCATCCTACATCCCCCAAAACTACCCCAAACCATCCTACATCCCCCAAAACCATCATCCATCCCCCAACACCATCATACATCCCCCAAACCATC
>NC_138293.1:104935000-104942500 GCF_965601325.2 Salmo salar
GGTTAGTGAATATTTTAGCTGTATTTTTGGTTTTTGTGAAGCATGTCCTTGCTTGGAAAATGGCTGTGTGGTTTTTCTTGTGAAATTTATGTCCTAACATAAGCAAATTTTATGCTTTCGCCAATAAGCCTTTTTGAAATCGGACAATGTGGTTAGATTAACGAGAAGTTTATCTTTAAAATGTTGTGAAATAGTTGATTGTTTGAGAAAATGAAATTATGAGATTTTTGCTGTTTTGTATTTTGCGCCATGCTATTTCACTGGCTGTTGAATAGTGTGTCCCGCAGGTGGGACGGTCACATCCCACCTAGCCCATAGAAGTTAAGCAGACCACCATAGTCCCTATGCCCAAGAACACAAAGGTAACCTGCCTAAATGACTACAGACCCGTAGCACTCACGTCTGTAGCCATGAAGTGTTTTGAAAGGCTGGTCATGGCTCACATCAACACCATTATCCCAGAAATCCTAGACCCACTCCAATTTGCATACCGCCCTAACAGATCCACAGATGATGCAATCTCTATTGCCACTCCACACTGCCCTTTCACACCTGGACAAAAGGAACACCTATGTGAGAGAATGCTGTTCATTGACTACAGCTCAGCGTTCAACACCATTGTGCCGTCAAAGCTCATCACTAAGCCAAGGACCCCGGGGACTAAACACCTCCCTCTGTAACTGGATCCTGGACTTCCTGACGGGCTGCCCCCAGGTGGTAAGGGTAGGTAACAACACATCCGCCACGCTGATCCTCAACACAGGGGCCCCTCAGGGGTGCGTGCTCAGTCCCTCCTGTTCTCCCTGTTCACGCATGACTCCACGGACAGGAAAGAATCCAACACCATCATTACATTTGCAGATGACACAACAGTGGTAGCCCTGATCATCGACAACGATGAGACAGCCTATAGGGAGGAGGTCAGAGACCTGGCCGTGTGGTGCCAGGACAACAACCTCTCCCTCAACGTGATCAAGACAAATGAGATGATTGTGGACAACAGGAAAAGGAGGACAGAGCATGCCCCCATTCTCATCGACGGGGCTGTAGTGGAGCAGGTTGAGAGCTTCAAGTTCCTTGGTGTCCACATCACCAACAAACTATCATGGTCCAAACACACCAAGACAGTCGTGAGGAGGGCACGACAAAACCTTTTCCCCCTCAGGAGACTGAAAAGATTTGGCATGGGTCCTCAGATCTTCAAATTGTTCTACAGCTGCACCATCGAGAGCATCCTGACTGGTTGCATCACTGAGGAAGGCCCTAAGAATTGTCAAGGACTTCAGCCACCCTAGTCATAGACTGTTCTCTCTGCTAACGCACGGCAAGCGGTACCGGAGCACCACGTCTAGGTCCAAGAGGCTTCTAAACAGAGTCTATCCCCAAGCCATAAGACTCCTGAACAGCTAATCAAATGGCTACCCAGACTATTTGCATTGCCCCCCCTCTTTTACACCACTGCTACTCTCTGTTGTTATCATCTATACATAGTCACTTTAATAACTCAACCTACATGTACATATTACCTCAACCAACCGGTGCCCCCGTACATTGACTCTGTACCGGTACCCCCTGTATATAGCCTCCACATTGACTCTGTACCGTAACACCCTGTATATAGCCTCCGCATTGACTCTGTACCGGTACCCCCTGCATATAGCCTCCACATTGACTCTGTACCGGTACCCCCTGTATATAGCCTCCACATTGACTCTGTACCGTAACACCCTGTATATAGCCTCCGCATTGACTCTGTACCGGTACCCCCTGCATATAGCCTCCACATTGACTCTGTACCGGTACCCCCTGTATATAGCCTCCACATTGACTCTGTACCGGTACCCCCTGTATATAGCCTCCACATTGACTCTGTACCGGTACCCCCTGTATATAGCCTCCACATTGACTCTGTACCGGTACCCCCTGTATATAGCCTCCACATTGACTCTGTACCGGTACCCCCTGTATATAGTCTCCACATTGACTCTGTACCGGTACCCCCCTGTATATAGCCTCCACATTGACTCTGTACCGTAACACCCTGTATATAGCCTCCACATTGACTCTGTACCGGTACCCCCTGTATATAGCCTCCACATTGACTCTGTACCGTAACACCCTGTATATAGCCTCCACATTGACTCTGTACCGGTACCCCCTGTATATAGCCTCCACATTGACTCTGTACCGGTAGCCCCTGTATATAGCCTCCACATTGACTCTGTACCGGTACCCCCTGTATATGGCCTCCACATTGACTCTGTACCGGTACCCCCTGTATATAGTCTCCACATTGACTCGGTACCGGTACCCCCTGTATATGGCCTCCACATTGACTCTGTACCGGTACCCCCTGTATATAGTCTCCACATTGACTCGGTACCGGTACCCCCTGTATATAGCCTCCACATTGACTCTGTACCATAATACCCTGTATATAGCCTCCCCATTGACTCTGTACCGGTACCCCTGTATATAGCCTCCACATTGACTCTGTACCGGTACCCCCCTGTATATAGCCTCCACATTGACTCTGTACCGTAACACCCTGTATATAGCCTCCCCATTGACTCTGTACCGTAATACCCTGTATATAGCCTCCACATTGACTCTGTACTGTAACCCCCTGTATATAGCCTCCACATTGACTCTGTACTGGTACCCCCTGTATATAGCCTCCACATTGACTCTGTACCGGTACCCCCTGTATATAGCCTCCACATTGACTCTGTACCGGTACCCCCTGTATATAGCCTCCACATTGACTCTGTACCGGTACCCCCTGTATATAGCCTCCACATTGACTCTGTACCGGTACCCCCTGTATATAGCCTCCACATTGACTCTGTACCGGTACCCCCTGTATATAGCCTCCACATTGACTCTGTACCGGTACCCCCTGTATATAGCCTCCACATTGACTCTGTACCGGTACCCCTTGTATATAGCCTCCACATTGACTCTGTACCGGTACCCCCCTGTATATAGCCTCCACATTGACTCTGTACCGGTACCCCCCTGTATATAGCCTCCACATTGACTCTGTACTGGTACCCCCTGTATATAGCCTCCACATTGACTCTGTACCGGTACCCCCTGTATATAGCCTCCACATTGACTCTGTACCGGTACCCCCTGTATATAGCCTCCACATTGACTCTGTACCGGTACCCCCTGTATATAGCCTCCACATTGACTCTGTACCGGTACCCCCCTGTATATAGCCTCCACATTGACTCTGTACCGTAATACCCTGTATATAGCCTCCACATTGACTCTGTACCGGTACCTCCCTGTATATAGTCTCGCTATTGTTATTTTACTACTGCTCTTTAATTACTTGTTACTTTGTATTTCTTATTCTTATTAGTATTTTTTATATATTTTTTAACTGCATTGTTGGTTAGGGGCTCGTAAGTAAGCATTTCACTGTGAGGTCTACTACACCTGTTGTATTCAGCATTTCACTGTGAGGTCTACTACACCTGTTGTATTCAGCATTTCACTGTAAGGTCTACACCTGTTGTATTCAGCATTTCACTGTGAGGTCTACTACACCTGTTGTATTCAGCATTTCACTGTGAGGTCTACTACACCTGTTGTATTCAGCATTTCACTGTGAGGTCTACTACACCTGTTGTATTCAGCATTTCACTGTGAGGTCTACTATACCTGTTGTATTCAGCATTTCACTGTAAGGTCTACACCTGTTGTATACAGCATTTCACTGTGAGGTCTACTACACCTGTTGTATTCAGCATTTCACTGTAAGGTCTACACCTGTTGTATACAGCATTTCACTGTGAGGTCTACACCTGTTGTATTCAGCATTTCACTGTAAGGTCTACACCTGTTGTATACAGCATTTCACTGTGAGGTCTACACCTGTTGTATTCAGCATTTCACTGTGAGGTCTACTACACCTGTTGTATTCAGCATTTCACTGTGAGGTCTACTACACCTGTTGTATTCAGCATTTCACTGTAAGGTCTACTACACCTGTTGTATTCAGCATTTCACTGTGAGGTCTACTACACCTGTTGTATTCAGCATTTCACTGTGAGGTCTACTACACCTGTTGTATTCAGCATTTCACTGTGAGGTCTACTACACCTGTTGTATTCAGCATTTCACTGTGAGGTCTACTACACCTGTTGTATTCAGCATTTCACTGTAAGGTCTACACCTGTTGTATACAGCATTTCACTGTGAGGTCTACACCTGTTGTATTCAGCATTTCACTTGGAGGTCTACTACACCTGTTGTATTCAGCATTTCACTGTGAGGTCTACTACACCTGTTGTATTCAGCATTTCACTGTGAGGTCTACTACACCTGTTGTATTCAGCATTTCACTGTGAGGTCTACTACACCTGTTGTATTCAGCATTTCACTGTGAGGTCTACTACACCTGTTGTATTCAGCATTTCACTGTAGGGTCTACTACACCTGTTGTATTCAGCATTTCACTGTAGGGTCTACTACACCTGTTGTATTCGAGCTTATGTGACTAATAACATTTTATTTGCTCCTATGAGCCATTCTGGTTCAGAATACTAACTTGACTTACTTACTTACTACCCCCAGGTTGCCAGGGTAACCTCCCCCAGCCAATCAGCAGTCATGGATGAGATGGATCTACCCCAGATGAAGAAGGAAGTGGAGAGCCTGAAATACCAACTGGCCTTCAAGAGAGAGAAGTCTTCCAAGACAGTCACTGAGTGAGTTACTACTACTACACTACTACTATTACTACACTACTACACTACTACACTACTACTATTACTACACTACTACACTACTACACTACTACTATTACTACACTACTACACTACTACACTACTACAAATACCAACTGGCCTTCAAGAGAGAGAAGTCTTCCAAGACAGTCACTGAGTGAGTTACAACTACTACACTTTACTAACATTTTAATAATCCGTTAGTCTGTGTTTTAGCTACTGACAGTGGGTAACAACCAGGGCTGTCCCCGATTAACAAAAAAAATCTTGGTCGACAGAAAGTCTTCTGTTCTTTCGACCAATCGATTGGTCGACATTTTTAAAACGTCTATTTTTCCATTCATAGACACACCCTATGTGTTTTAATTAAAATCAACTATAATGCATTGAGCTTGTCTGATGCTTTAAACTTAATGTTTGATGAAATAACACACAAATGACTCAAGAGGGAGCCAGAGATCTAGATAACCAGAAGAACATTTTTTTTTTTAAATAAAAAAACTTAACCTGACCCAACTATTCTCTTCCTGTTGTATTCAGCATTTCACTGTGAGGTCTACTACACCTGTTGCAGATTCTGCCGTTACCCTCCTGAAGTTTCCCATAATAAGCTACACCAGGAGAAGGCAACCTTTCCTCATGTTGAATTACCATTTATCTGATCATTTCTACCTATCTGTATGCCAGTTATGGTTTTCGCACATTTCCGTGTGTAACAGTGTAGGTTCCGTCCCTCTCTTCGCCCCAACCTGGGCTCGAACCAGGGACCCTCTGCACACATAAACAACTGACACCCCACGAAGCATCGTCACCCATCGCGCCACAAAAGCCGCGGCCCTTGCAACGCAAGGGGAAACCCTACTTCAAGTCTCAGAGCGAGTGACGTCACTGATTGAAACGCTATTAGCGCGCACCACCGCTAACTAACTAGCCATTTCACATCAGTTGCACGTGGACAAGTTTCATTTCATTTATAATAACGTGTTCATATCTCAAAATATCATTGTCGTGTTGTAAATCAAAATTCTATCCAAATCTAAATGAAAATAATACAAACCTAAAAAGTAACTTTTATTGCCAAATATGGTAAAAAAGAATAGCCTACATAAAGCCAACCAATCAAAACATTGCAACCTGCAGATAGAGAAAAAAAAATCCTGATTTAAAAAAAATCCTATAAATCACATTGGCTACATATGTCCTGTCTGCAACAAACTGGACACATTGTATAAAATATTAACTTGAGTCCGGCCAAGCAAATTTATAACATTGTATTAAAATATTCTGGGCCTTTAAGAGTTTCCCGACACAGCTGTTGGTTCTTTGAGCAAAGTGGATAAGAAGCAGTGCTTGACTTGGCCAGGAGCTGAGGTGGCACGTACCTGACCAGTAGAAGGGGTTATTTGTTATTGTAGTTTGTTCAGGACGTGGCAGGGGGTGTTTGTTTTATGTGGTTCGGGGGTTTGTTGGGATATGTGTTTATGTAAGAGGGGTGTTTGATTTATGTGGTTCAGGGGTTTGTTGGGATATGTGTTTATGTAAGAGGGGTGTTTGTTTTATGTGGTTCGGGGGTTTGTTGGGATATGTGTTTATGTAAGAGGGGTGTTTGATTTATGTGGTTCAGGGTTTGTTGGGATATGTGTTTATGTAAGAGGGGTGTTTGTTTTATGTGGTTCGGGGGTTTGTTGGGATATGTGTTTATGTAAGAGGGGTGTTTGTTTAGAGTATTCCAGGGTTTTTGGTTATTGTTCTATGTTTTGTATTTCTATGCTCTGTCTATGTTGTGTATTTCTTTGTGTTGGCCTGGTATGGCTCTCAATCAGGAACAGCTGTACTTCGTTGTTGCTCATTGGGAGTCATACTTAGGTAGCCCTGTTTTCACCTGTCATTGGTGGGAAGTTGTTTTTGCATTGCTGTGTGTAGCTTGCAAGACTGTTTGTCGGTCGTTCGTTCGTTTTCTTGTTTTGTTATTTAGTGTTAAATAAAAGTTTAATATGAGCACTCGACCCGCTGCGCCTTGGTCCACTACATACGACGACTGTTACATGAGTACCGGCACCTCAAATTATCTACTGCTTGAGCTCCTCTTCCTCCCTCTTCCTCTTACAGAATATTATCTCAAAAGTATTGTGTGGCTCCTACACCTAAATATAAACAGCACCAGCACCCAAAAAATTATTTCATATGATACGGCCTCTGCAGAAATCACGCCATTCATCCTCCTCGCGCTTCACCGAGCAGTGCAGAGCTGTTGTCAAGGAAGTTGTCAAGGAAGTGAGTTTGTGTTTAGGTCAGGATTTACCCCCCTCCCCCCCTGGTAACAACATTCTGTTAATAACACAGCCCTGGTAACAACATTCTATTAATAACACAGCCCTGGTAACAACATTCTATTAATAACACAGCCCTGGTAACAACATTCTGTTAATAACACAGCCCTGGTAACAACATTCTGTTAATAACACAGCCCTGGTAACAACATTCTGTTAAGATAACACAGCCCTGTAACACATTCTATTAATAACACAGCCCTGGTAACAACATTCTAGTTAATAACACAGCCCTGGTAACAAACATTCTGTTAATAACACAGCCCTGGTAACAACATTCTATTAATAACACAGCCCTGGTAACAACATTCTGTTAATAACACAGCCCTGGTAACAACATTCTATTAATAACACAGCCCTGGTAACAACATTCTGTTAATAACACAGCCCTGGTAACAACATTCTATTAATAACACAGCCCCGGTAACAAC
>NC_138293.1:104947500-104950000 GCF_965601325.2 Salmo salar
TTTTGTTTTATTTATGTATTTATTGATAAGCTCCTCCGCACGGCGGCCATGTTGTGTTGTCTATCGCCCCACGCTCCCAACAACAACAACTGTACTGGCCAGGGATATACCATACACCATCGCTCTGGCCCCAACGTACGTGTGTGTGTGTGTGTGTGTGTGTGTGTGTGTGTGTGTGTGTGTGTGTGTGTGTGTGTGTGTGTGTGTGTGTGTGTGTGTGTGTGTGTGCAGTGGTTAATTTGATCCCGTCACCTCTCCATTTTGAACCGTTTTGTTTCCGGAATCTATTTGATTGGATCCAGAACCTCTCGTGACATGAAAAATAATTTCCACTTTTTTGCAATCAAAAATAATAATAATAATTAAAAGTTGTCTCTTCATTACCTCTCCTGCCCCTAAAGAAAACCGTAATGTGAAAAAGCTGATTTTCAGTCCGCGGTTTAATATTCTACGAGTTGATTTGGGTTGAGACCGGACCAGGTTCTTACGTAACATTTTATAATCTATATTTGAGACCGACTCGCGACGGTAAGTTAGAAGTGTAGAAATGCGTCATACTAGAACTAGATTCTCTTCTCTATGAATCTATGCTGTAAGCTGCCCCCCCCCAAAAAAAAAATATTGAATCAACTTCTAAATATTGTTTTACAAAAAAAAATTCAAAATAGAGAGTCAGAGATGGAGATAAGGCTTATGGAAGGAGCGCGGTCGTCGACAATCACCAGCGAGTCACTTGTGTTTCAGTGAAACTGGAAAGCATTTTTTGTTTTTGGTGGCGATAATTTCCTCGTATTGTAGCCTATAATATGTGTCTCCACACACCGAGGCCTCAGGTTATTGATGAATTCAAAACAAGGCCGTTTTTTAAAAATATATTGATCTCTAATTCTCTAGTTTTGTCAGTGTCAAAGTAGACTGTCGTTTTTTTGATCATTTGGTATTAAAGAATATTCTGACCAAAGTCTCCAGTCGTGTAAAAAAACGACGTAGAATCGCATTTAATGCGTTTTTAAAGGGACAACATTTCCCCCGGACCCTAGGATACTGAAAATGTTCCCCGAACCCTAGGATACTGAAAATGTTCCCCGGACCCTAGGATACTGAAAATGTTCCCCGGACCCTAGGATACTGAAAATGTTCCCCGGACCCTAGGATACTGAAAATGTTCCCCGGACCCTAGGATACTGAAAATGTTCCCCGGACCCTAGGATACTGAAAATGTTCACTGGACCCTAGGATACTGAAAATGTTCCCCGAACCCTAGACTACTGAAAATGTTCCCCGGACCCTAGGATACTGAAAATGTTCCCCGGACCCTAGGATACTGAAAATGTTCCCCGGACCCTAGGATACTGAAAATGTTCCCGGACCCTAGGCTTCTGAAAATGTCCCCCTGGACCCTAGACTACTGAAAATGTTCCCTGGACCCTAGGATACTGAAAATGTTCCCAGGACCCTAGACTACTGAAAATGTTCCCCGGACCCTAGGCTACTGAAAATGTTCCCCGAACCCTAGACTACTGAAAATGTTCCCAGGACCCTAGGCTACTGAAAATGTCCCCAGACCCTAGGGTACTGAAAATGTTCCCTGGACCCTAGGCTATTGAAAATGTTCCCCTGGACCCTAGGCTAATGAAATGTTCCCTGGACCCTAGGCTACTGAAAATGTTCCCCGAACCCTAGGCTACTGAAAATGTTACCCGACCCTAGGCTACTGAAAACGTTCCTCATGTGTGCACCTTGTGTAGGTGCCTCTACTATACGATTTGATTTGATTTGATATACTGCTCTATGCCGCTACGCTAATGTGAGGATATGAATGCTTTATTATAAAATTAGAATTTTCTTTTTTTCACCTCCCGATTTACAAATTAAGCACTGTGTGTGTGTGTGTGTGTGTGTGTGTGTGTGTGTGTGTGTGTGTGTGTGTGTGTGTGTGTGTGTGTGTGTGTGTGTGTGTGTGTGTGTGTTGTGTGTGTGTGTGTGTGTTAGTATGGATGAAAGGTAGATGGTCCTTGAAGATCTTTAGTGTTTAGGAACATACTTCATGCTATGAAAAAAAGGGTGAACAGGTTTGGGCGGAATAGAAGCATCGGTCGTCTATTATTTACGTTACTATGACAACGGTGGACCGGACCGGGTCTGTCTATGTACCCATTTGTTTGAATTACCACAGCTAGAACCCGTGGAACCCGTCTAGACGTGCCACAGCTAGAACCCGTGGGAACCGTCTAGACGTGCCACAGCTAGAACCCGTGGGAACCGTCTAGACGTGCCACAGCTAGAACCCGTGGAACCGTCTAGACGTGACGCAGCTAGAACCCGTGGGAACCGTCTAGACGTGCCGCAGCTAGAACCCGTGGAACCGTCTAGACGTGCCGCAGCTAGAACCCGTGGAACCGTCTAGACGTGCCGCAGATAGAACCCGTAGAACAGTCTAGACGTGCCGCAGATAGAACCCGTGGAACCGTCTAGACGTGGCCCGTTTCCTTGTGATGAG
>NC_138293.1:104952500-104960000 GCF_965601325.2 Salmo salar
TCTATCCCTCCCTCTATCCCTCCCTCCCCTCTATCCCTCCCTCCCTCTATCCCTCTATCCCTCTATCCCTCTATCCCTCCCTCTATCCCTCCCTCCCTCCCTCCCTCTATCCCTCCCTCCCTCCCCTCTATCCCTCTATCCCTCCCTCTATCCCTCCCTCTATCCCTCCCTCCCTCTATCCCTCCCTCCCTCTATCCCTCTATCCCTCCCTCTATCCCTCCCTCGATCCCTCCCTCCCTCGATCCCTCCATCCCTCCCTTCCTCTGTCACCTCTTTCTCCATCTCGTCTCCGCTGCTCACTCTCAAAGTTCCCCATTCCCTCTCCCGTCCTCTCTTCTCTCCTCCCCTCCATCCATCCTCTCTCCTCCTCTCCTGTCCTCTGCTGTTCTCTCCTCCCCTCCATCCATCCTCTCTCCTCCTCTCCTGTCCTCTGCTGTTCTCTCCTCCCCTCCATCCATCCTCTCCCCTCCTCTCCCATCCTCTCTTCTCTTTTCCCCTCCATCCATCCTCTCTCCTCCTCTCCTGTCCTCTGCTGTTCTCTCCTCCCCTCCATCCATCCTCTCTCCTCCTCTCCTGTCCTCTGCTGTTCTCTCCTCCCCTCCATCCATCCATCCTCTCCCCTCCTCTCCCATCCTCTCTTCTCTTCTCTTCTCCATCCATCCATCCTCTCCCCTCCTCTCCCATCCTCTCTTCTCTTCTCTTCTCCATCCATCCTCTCTCCTCCTCTCCCATCCTCTCTTCTCTTCTCTTCTCCATCCATCCTCTCTCCTCCTCTCCTGTCTTCTGCTGTTCTCTCCTCCCCTCTGTAGTCAGAGGGAACTAATGGATAATGGCATTTGCCTCCTCATTCACTCTCAGATTACACACACACACACACACACACACACACACACACACACACACACACACACACACACACACACACACACACACACACACACACACACACACACACACACACACACACACACACACACACACACTGGACCATGCAGTAAAGTCAGCTATGATATTTAACGAGCTGTACAGCAGGCTGAGACATGTAGTCAGGGAGACATGAGGGTGTGTGTGTCATTACATCACTAAGGAGGGGGGTGTACAGTGCCTTGCAAAAGTATTCACCCCCCTCTTGGCATTTTTCCTATTTTGTTTCATTACAACCTGTAATTTAAATAGATTTTTATTTGGATTTCATGTAATGGACATACACAAAATAGTCCAATGTCACGTCCTGACCATAGTAAGATGTTATTTTCTATGGTAGAGTAGGTCAGGGCGTGACAGGGGGTGTGTTGTGTTTTTCTATGTTTTCTATTTCTATGTTCTTAGGTTCTAGTTTTTCTATTTCTATGTTGGTTTTTTGGGGGGTTGATCTCCAATTGGAGGCAGCTGGTCCTCGTTGTCTCTAATTGGAGATCATATTTAAGTAGGGGTTTTTTTCTTCCTGGGTTTTGTGGGTTATTATATTTTGAGTAGTGTTTGTTTCTCCTCTGCGTCACGGTTTGTTGTTTTGTCGATTCAGTTTATTTATGTATTGCAACGTTTTCACAGAGTAAATAAAATGTGGAATTACATACACGCTGCACTTTGGTCTGCTCCTTTTGACAGCCGTGACATCCAAAATGGTGAAGCGAAATTAATTCAAATAAATTATAAAAAATAAAAAACGGAAAAGTGGTGAGTGCAGATGTATTCACCTCCTTTACTATGAAGCCCTTAAATAAGATCTGGTGCAACCAATTACCTTCTGAAGTCACATAATTAGTTAAATAAAGTCCACCTGTGTGCAATCTAAGTGTCACATGATCTCAGTATGTATACACCTGTTCTGAAAGGCCCCCAGAGTTTGCAACACCACCAAGCAAGGGGCACCACCAAGCAAGGGGCACCACCAAGCAAGGGGCACCACCAAGCAAGGGGCACTACCAAGCAAGGGGCACCACCAAGCAAGCGGAACCACCAAGCAAGGGGCACTACCAAGCAAGGGGCACCACCAAGCAAGCGGCACCACCAAGCAAGGGGCACCACCAAGCAAGGGGCACCACCAAGCAAGGGGCACCACCAAGCAAGGAGCACCACCAAGCAAGGAGCACCATGAAGACCAATGAGCTCTCCAAACAGGTCAGGGACAAAGTTGTGGAGAAGTACAGATCAGGGTTGGGTTATAAAAATATATCAGAAACTTTGAACATCCCACGGACCACGATTTAACTATTATGAACAAATTGAAAGAATATGGCACCATCACTAAGGGTTAATCCATCTCTACCATCACTAAGGGTTAATCCATCTCTACCATCACTAAGGGTTAATCCATCACTACCATCACTAAGGGTTAATCCATCTCTACATCACTAAGGGTTAATCGATCTCTACCATCACTAAGAGTTAATCCATCTCTACATCACTAAGGGTTAATCCATCTCTACCATCACTAAGGGTTAATCCATCTCTACCATCACTAAGGGTTAATCCATCTTTACCATCACTAAGGGTTAATCCATCTCTACCATCACTAAGGGTTAATCCATCTCTACCATCACTAAGGGTTAATCCATCTCTACCATCACTAAGGGTTAATCCATCTCTACCATCACTAAGAGTTAATCCATCTCTACCATCACTACATCACTAAGGGTTAATCCATCACTACATCACTACCATCACGAAGGGTTACTCCATCTCTACCATCACTAAGGGTTAATCCATCTCTACCATCTCTACGGGTTACTCCATCTCTACCATCACTAAAAGTTAATCCATCTCTACCATCACTAAGGATTAATCCATCACTACCATCACTACATCACTAAGGGTTAATCCATCTCTACCATCACTAAGGGTTAATCCATCTCTACCATCACTAAGGATTAATCCATCTCTACCATCACTAAGGGTTAATCCATCACTACCATCACTAAGGGTTAATCCATCTCTACCATCACTAAGGATTAATCCATCACTACATCTCTAAGGGTTAATCCATCACTACCATCACTAAGGATTAATCCATCTCTACCATCACTAAGGGTTAATCCATCTCTACCATCACTACCATCACTAAGGGTTAATCCATCTCTACCATCACTACATCACTAAGGGTTAATCCATCTCTACCATCACTAAGGATTAATCCATCTCTACCATCACTAAGGGTTAATCCATCACTACATCACTACCATCACTAAGGATTAATCCATCTCTACCATCACTAAGGGTTAATCCATCTCTACCATCACTACATCACTAAGGGTTAATCCATCTCTACCATCACTAAGGGTTAATCCATCACTACATCACTAAGGGTTAATCCATCACTACCATCACTAAGGGTTAATCCATCTCTACCATCACTACATCACTAAGGGTTAATCCATCACTACCATCACTACATCACTAAGGGTTAATCCATCTCTACCATCACTAAGGGTTAATCCATCACTACATCACTAAGGGTTAATCCATCACTACCATCACTAAGGGTTAATCCATCACTACCATCACTACATCACTAAGGGTTAATCCATCACTACCATCACTACATCACTAAGGGTTAATCCATCTCTACCATCACTACATCACTAAGGGTTAATCCATCACTACATCACTAAGGGTTAATCCATCACTACCATCACTACATCTCTAAGGGTTAATCCATCTCTACCATCACTAAGGGTTAATCCATCTCTACCATCACTAAGGGTTAATCCATCACTACCATCACTACATCACTAAGGGTTAATCCATCTCTACCATCACTAAGGGTTAATCCATCTCTACCATCACTACATCACTAAGGGTTAATCCATCTCTACCATCACTAAGGGTTACTCCCATCACTACCATCACTAAGGGTTAATCCATCTCTACCATCACTAAGGGTTAATCCATCACTACATCACTACATCACTAAGGGTTAATCCATCTCTACCATCACCACGTCACTAAGGGTTAATCCATCTCTACCATCTCTACCATCACCACGTCACTAAGGGTTAATCCCATCTCTACCATCTCTACCATCACTAAGGGTTAATACATCTCTACCATCACTAAGGGTTAATCCATCTCTACCATCACTAAGGGTTAATCCATCTCTACTATCACTAAGGGTAAATCCATCTCTACCATCACTAAGGGTTAATCCATCTCTACCATCACTACATCACTAAGGGTTAATCCATCTCTACCATCACTACCATCACTACATCACTAAGGGTTAATCCATCTCTACCATCACTAAGGGTTAATCCATCACTACCATCACTAAGGGTTAATCCATCTCTACCATCACTAAGGGTTAATCTATCTCTACCATCTCTAAAGGTTACTCCATCTCTACCATCACTAAGGGTTAATCCATCACTACCATCACTAAGGGTTAATCCATCACTACCATCACTACATCACTAAGGGTTAATCCATCTCTACCATCTCTAAGGGTTACTCCATCTCTACCATCTCTAAGGGTTAATCCATCTCTACCATCACTAAGGATTAATCCATCACTACCATCACTAAGGGTTAATCCATCTCTACCATCACTAAGGGTTAATCCATCACTACCATCACTAAGGGTTAATCCATCTCTACCATCACTACCATCACTAAGGGTTAATCCATCTCTACCATCACTAAGGGTTAATCCATCTCTACCATCTCTACCATCACCAAGTCACTAAGGGTTAATCCATCTCTACCATCTCTACCATCACTAAGGGTTAATCCATCTCTACCATCACTAAGGCTTAATCCATCTCTACCATCACTAAGGGTTAATTCATCTCTACCATCACTACATCACTAAGGGTTAATCCATCTCTACCATCACTACCATCACTACATCACTAAGGGTTAATCCATCTCTACCATCACTAAGGGTTAATCCATCACTACCATCACTAAGGGTTAATCCATCTCTACCATCACTAAGGGTTAATCTATCTCTACCATCACTAAGGGTTAATCCATCTCTACCATCACTAAGGGTTAATCTATCTCTACCATCTCTAAGGGTTACTCCATCTCTACCATCACTAAGGGTTAATCCATCACTACCATCACTAAGGGTTAATCCATCACTACCATCACTACATCACTAAGGGTTAATCCATCTCTACCATCTCTAAGGGTTACTCCATCTCTACCATCTCTAAGGGTTAATCCATCACTACCATCACTAAGGGTTAATCCATCTCTACCATCACTAAGGGTTAATCCATCACTACCATCACTAAGGGTTAATCCATCTCTACCATCACTACCATCACTAAGGGTTAATCCATCTCTACCATCACTAAGGGTTAATCCATCTCTACCATCACTAAGGGTTAATCCATCTCTACCATCACTACGTCACTAAGTTTTACGATGTAATTGATTTGTACAACTAACTTGGAATAAAGTGTCAGATTATTTTTATTTTTATTTTGTTTTATTTCACCTTTATTTAACCAGGTAGGCCAGTTGAGAACAAGTCCTTTATTTAACCAGGTAGGCCAGTTGAGAACAAGTCCTTTATTTAACCAGGTGGGCCAGTTGAGAACAAGTTCTCATTTACAACTGCGACCTGGCCAAGATAAAGCAAAGCAGTTCGACAACATACAACAACACAGAGTTACACATTACGGAATATACAGTCAACAACACAATAGAAAAATCTATATACAGTGTGTGGAAATGTAGAAGAGTAGGGAGGTAAGGCAATAAATGGGCCATAGAGGTGAAAATAATTACAATTTAGCAAATTAACACTAGAGTGGTAGATGAGCAGAAGATGAATGTGCAAGTAGAAATACTGGGGTGCAAAGGAGCAAAATATAAATATATATAAATATATAAATAAAATAAATAACAATATGGGGATGAGGTAGTTGGATGGGCTGTTTACAGATGGGCTGTGTACAGGTACGGTGATCTGTAAGCTGCTCTGACAGCTGATGCTTAAAGCTAGTGAGGGAGATATGAGTCTCCAGCTGTCTCCAAGGATATGGGAGAATCAGGAAGTACATTTAATTTCTCCTAAATGAGGACAGAGAAACCCCTGACACACACACACACACACACACACACACACACACACACACACACACACACACACACACACACACACACACACACACACACACACACACACACGCTGACATACTCCCTGCGAGCTGAACTCTGTTCTTGGGGTTAATTAGACGGTGTGTGTGTGTGTGTGTGTGTGTGTGTGTGTGTGTGTGTGTGTGTGTGTGTGTGTGTGTGTGTGTGTGATGGGATCATTGACTCTATTCCTCACTACATAGGGAATAGGGTGCCATGTCAGGGACAGCTGTCACGTCCTGATCCTAGTAAGATGTCATTTTCTATAGTAGAGTAGGTCAGGTCGTGACAGGGGGGTGTTTTGTGTTTTTCTATGTTTTCTATTTCTATGTTTAAGTTCTAGTTTTTCTATTTCTATGTTGGGATTGTTTGGGTGTTGATCTCTAATTGGAAGCAGCTGTTTCTCGTTGCCTCTAATTGGAGCTCATATTTAGTAGGGGTGTTTTTTTTCCCCCCTGTGGTTTGTGGGTAGTTGTTTTCCTGTTTAGTGTATGTTCACCTGACAGAACTGTTGACGGTCATTTTGTCGTTGTGTTCTAGTGTCTTCATAATAAAAGTGAATATGAGCGCTATTCACGCTGAGCCTTGGTCCCCTTTATACGACCCGCGTTACAACAGCTCTCTACAACCCATGATATAGTGACTGACAACACAGACACAGAACTAAGAGACAGATGAGTGAGGGATAGAGAACGAGTGAACAAAAGATGAAAAACAGAAAAACAGAGAGAAGTAGAGGAAGTTAATCCAGCTAGCGCATTTGTTTTCCTGGAAAGTTGTGGGAACGTACGGTTTTGGTTTCTCATTTGTTCTGGGAACGAAGACATACGTTTCCTGACCGTTAAAGCTAAATGTTTTTTTTTTTTTTTAAGTTCTGAGAACGGAAGTGAACATGTTGCCTATTCTGGGAACGTTTTTACAATGGCTCCCTGAACATGTTGGCTATTCTGGGAATGTTTTAGCTATGGCTCCCTGAACATGTTGGCTATTCTGGGAACGTTTTAACTATGGCTCCCTGAACATGTTGGCTATTCTGGGAACGTTTTAACTATGGCTCCCTGAACATGTTCCCTATTCTGGGAACGTTTTAACTATGGCTCCCTGAACATGTTCCCTATTCTGGGAACGTTTTAGCTATGGCTCCCTGAACATGTTGTCTATTCTGGGAACGTTTTAACTATGGCTCCCTGAACATGTTGTCTATTCTGGGAACGTTTTAGCTATGGCTCCCTGAACATGTTGTCTATTCTGGGAACGTTTTAGCTATGGCTCCCTGAACATGTTGTCTATTCTGGGAACGTTTTAGCTATGGCTCCCTGAACATGTTCCCTATTCTGGGAACGTTTTAGCTATGGCTCCCTGAACATGCTGTCTATTCTGGGAACGTTTTAACTATGGCTCCCTGAACATGTT
>NC_138293.1:104967500-105005000 GCF_965601325.2 Salmo salar
GTAGATACAGTATTCAGTGTGTATTAGTGTATTTGGTGGGGTGTAGATACAGTATTCAGTGTGTATTAGTGTACTTGGTGGGGTGTAGATACAGTATTCAGTGTGTATTAGTGTACTTGGTGGGGTGTAGATACAGTATTCAGTGTGTATTAGTGTATTTGGTGGGGTGTAGATACAGTATTCAGTGTGTATTAGTGTACTTGGTGGGGTGTAGATACAGTATTCAGTGTGTATTAGTGTACTTGGTGGGGTGTAGATACAGTATTTAGTGTGTATTAGTGTACTTGGTGGGGTGTAGATACAGTATTCAGTGGGTATTAGTGTACTTGGTGGGGTGTAGATACAGTATTCAGTGTGTATTAGTGTACTTGGTGGGGTGTAGATACAGTATTCAGTGTGTATTAGTGTACTTGGTGGAGTGTAGATACAGTATTCAGTTGTGTATTAGTGTACTTGGTGGGGTGTAGATACAGTATTCAGTGTGTATTAGTGTACTTGGTGGGGTGTAGATACAGTATTTAGTGTGTATTAGTGTACTTGGTGGGGTGTAGATACAGTATTCAGTGTGTATTAGTGTACTTGGTGGGGTGTAGATACAGTATTCAGTGTGTATTAGTGTACTTGGTGGGGTGTAGATACAGTATTCAGTGTGTATTAGTGTACTTGGTGGGGTGTAGATACAGTATTCAGTGTGTATTAGTGTACTTGGTGGGGTGTAGATACAGTATTTAGTGTGTATTAGTGTACTTGGTGGGGTGTAGATACAGTATTCAGTGTGTATTAGTGTACTTGGTTGGGTGTAGATACAGTATTCAGTGTGTATTAGTGTACTTGGTGGGGTGTAGATACAGTATTCAGTGTGTATTAGTGTACTTGGTGGGGTGTAGATACAGTATTCAGTGTGTATTAGTGTACTTGCTGGGGTGTAGATACAGTATTCAGTGTGTATTAGTGTACTTGGTGGGGTGTAGATACAGTATTCAGTGTGTATTAGTGTACTTGGTGGGGTGTAGATACAGTATTCAGTGTGTATTAGTGTACTTGGTGGGGTGTAGATACAGTATTCAGTGTGTATTAGTGTACTTGGTGGGGTGTAGATACAGTATTCAGTGTGTATTAGTGTACTTGGTGGGGTGTAGATACAGTATTCAGTGTGTATTAGTGTACTTGGTGGGGTGTAGATACAGTATTTAGTGTGTATTAGTGTACTTGGTGGGGTGTAGATATAGTATTCAGTGTGTATTAGTGTACTTGGTGGGGTGTAGATACAGTATTCAGTGTGTATTAGTGTACTTGGTGGGGTGTAGATACAGTAGTCAGTGTGTATTAGTGTACTTGGTGGGGTGTAGATACAGTATTCAGTGTGTATTAGTGTACTTGGTGGGGTGTAGATACCGTATTCAGTGTGTATTAGTGTACTTTGTGGGGTGTAGATACAGTATTCAGTGTGTATTAGTGTACTTGGTGGGGTGTAGATACAGTATTCAGAGTGTATTAGTGTACTTGGTGGGGTCTAGATACAGTTTTCAGTGTGTATTAGTGTACTTGGTGGGGTGTAGATACAGTATTTAGTGTATTAGTGTACTTGGTGGGGTGTAGATACAGTATTCAGTGTGTATTAGTGTACTTGGTGGGGTGTAGATACAGTATTCAGTGTGTATTAGAGTACTGGTTGGGGTGTAGATACAGTATTCAGTGTGTATTAGTGTACTTGGTGGGGTGTAGATACAGTATTCAGTGTGTATTAGTGTACTTGGTGGGGTGTAGATACAGTATTCAGTGTGTATTAGTGTACTTGGTGGGGTGTAGATACAGTATTCAGTGTGTATTAGTGTACTTGGTGGGGTGTAGATACAGTATTCAGTGTGTATTAGTGTACTTGGTGGGGTGTAGATACAGTATTCCGTGTGTATTAGTGTACTTGGTGGGGTGTAGATACAGTATTCAGTGTGTATTAGTGTACTTGGTGGGGTGTAGATACAGTATTCAGTGTGTATTAGTGTACTTGGTGGGGTGTAGATACAGTATTCAGTGTGTATTAGTGTACTTGGTGGGGTGTAGATACAGTATTCAGTGTGTATTAGTGTACTTGGTGGGGTGTAGATACAGTATTCAGTGTGTATTAGTGTACTTGGTGGGGTGTAGATACAGTATTCAGTGTGTATTAGTGTACTTGGTGGGGTGTAGATACAGTATTCAGTGTGTATTAGTGTACTTGGTGGGGTGTAGATACAGTATTCAGTGTGTATTAGTGTACTTGGTGGGGTGTAGATACAGTATTCAGTGTGTATTAGTGTACTTGGTGGGGTGTAGATACAGTATTCAGTGTGTATTAGTGTACTTGGTGGGGTGTAGATACAGTATTCAGTGTGTATTAGTGTACTTGGTGGGGTGTAGATACAGTATTCAGTGTGTATTAGTGTACTTGGTGGGGTGTAGATACAGTATTCAGTGTGTATTAGTGTACTTGGTGGGGTGTAGATACAGTATTCAGTGTGTATTAGTGTACTTGGTGGGGTGTAGATACAGTATTCAGTGTGTATTAGTGTACTTGGTGGGGTGTAGATACAGTATTCAGTGTGTATTAGTGTACTTGGTGGGGTGTAGATACAGTATTCAGTGTGTATTAGTGTACTTGGTGGGGTGTAGATACAGTATTCAGTGTGTATTAGTGTACTTGGTGGGGTGTAGATACAGTATTCAGTGTGTATTAGTGTACTTGGTGGGGTGTAGATACAGTATTCAGTGTGTATTAGTGTACTTGGTGGGGTGTAGATACAGTATTCAGTGTGTATTAGTGTACTTGGTGGGGTGTAGATACAGTATTCAGTGTGTATTAGTGTACTTGGTGGGGTGTAGATACAGTATTCAGTGTGTATTAGTGTACTTGGTGGGGTGTAGATACAGTATTCAGTGTGTATTAGTGTACTTGGTGGGGTGTAGATACAGTATTCAGTGTGTATTAGTGTACTTGGTGGGGTGTAGATACAGTATTCAGTGTGTATTAGTGTACTTGGTGGGGTGTAGATACAGTATTCAGTGTGTATTAGTGTACTTGGTGGGGTGTAGATACAGTATTTAGTGTGTATTAGTGTACTTGGTGGGGTGTAGATACAGTATTCAGTGGGTATTAGTGTACTTGGTGGGGTGTAGATACAGTATTCAGTGTGTATTAGTGTACTTGGTGGGGTGTAGATACAGTATTCAGTGTGTATTAGTGTACTTGGTGGGGTGTAGATACAGTATTCAGTGTGTATTAGTGTACTTGGTGGGGTGTAGATACAGTATTCAGTGTGTATTAGTGTACTTGGTGGGGTGTAGATACAGTATTCAGTGTATATTAGTGTACTTGGTGGGGTGTAGATACAGTATTCAGTGTGTATTAGTGTACTTGGTGGGGTGTAGATACAGTATTCAGTGTGTATTAGTGTACTTGGTGGGGTGTAGATAGAGTATTCAGTGTGTATTAGTGTACTTGGTGGGGTGTAGATACAGTAGTCAGTGTGTATTAGTGTACTTGGTGGGGTGTAGATACAGTATTCAGTGTGTATTAGTGTACTTGGTGGGGTGTAGATACAGTATTCAGTGGGTATTAGTGTACTTGGTGGGGTGTAGATACAGTATTCAGTGTGTATTAGTGTACTTGGTGGGGTGTAGATAGAGTATTCAGTGTGTATTAGTGTACTTGGTGGGGTGTAGATACAGTAGTCAGTGTGTATTAGTGTACTTGGTGGGGTGTAGATACAGTATTCAGTGTGTATTAGTGTACTTGGTGGGGTGTAGATACAGTATTCAGTGGGTATTAGTGTACTTGGTGGGGTGTAGATACAGTATTCAGTGTGTATTAGTGTACTTGGTGGGGTGTAGATAGAGTATTCAGTGTGTATTAGTGTACTTGGTGGGGTGTAGATACAGTAGTCAGTGTGTATTAGTGTACTTGGTGGGGTGTAGATACAGTATTCAGTGTGTATTAGTGTACTTGGTGGGGTACAGCGCCTTAGGAAACTATTCAGACCCTTTGACTTTTTCCACATTTTGTTACGTTACAGCCTTATTCTAAAAATGGATTATATAAAAATAAATTCCTCATCAATCTAAAACACAATACCCCATAATGACATCACAATACCCCAAAATGACATCACAATACCCCATAATGACATCACAATACCCCATAATGACATCACAATACCCCATAATGACATCACAATACCCCATAATGACAAAAGCAAAAAAACAGTTTTTTGGGGGATTCTTTTTCTTCTCCAAATGCATTAAAAACTAAAATACCTTATTTCCATAATTACTCAGACCCTTTGCTATGAGACTCAAAATGGAGCTCAGGTGCTTCCTGTTTCCATTTATCGTCCTTGAGATGTTTCTACAACTTGATTGGAGTCCACCTGTGGTAAATTCAATTGATTGGACATGATTTGGAAAAGGCACACACCTGTCTATATAAGGTCCCACAGTTGACAGCGCATGTCAGAGCAAAAACCAAGCCATGAGGTCGAAGGAATTGTCCGTAGAGCTCCGAGACAGGATTATGTCGAGGCACAGATCTGGGTAATGGTACCAAAACATTTCTGCAGCATTGAAGGTCCCCAAGAACACAGTGGCCTCCATCATTCTGAAATGGAAGAAGTTTGGAACCACTCAAGACCTCAGACTGGGTGAAGGTTCACCTTCTAACAGGAAGTTGCGTGGAACAGGGGAAACTGAGACGAGGAAACTGGGATTAATGAAGGTATTTATTGAAACACGGGGAAGATAAAGTTTTTTTTAAATATTATTTTACCTTTATTTAACCAGGCAAGTCAGTTAAGAACAAATTCTTATTTTCAATGTCAGCCTATTAGGGAACAGGGGGGTTAACTGCCTTGTTCAGGGGAAGAATGACAGATTTGTACCTTGTCAGCACGGGGATTCGATCTTACAACTTTGCGGTTACTAGTCCAACACTCTAACCACTAGGCTACCTGCCCCCCCCCCCCCCCCCCCCCCCCCCCCTCCCCCCCTCTAACCACTAGGCTACGCTGCCGCCCACTAGGCTACGCTGCCGCCCACTAGGCTACGCTGCTGCTGCCGCCCACTAGGCTACGCTGCCGCCCACTAGGCTACGCTGCCGCCCACTAGGCTACGCTGCTGCTGCCGCCCACTAGGCTACGCTGCTGCTGCCGCCCACTAGGCTACGCTGCCGCCCACTAGGCTACGCTGCTGCTGCCGCCCACTAGGCTACGCTGCTGCTGCCGCCCACTAGGCTACGCTGCTGCTGCCGCCCACTAGGCTACGCTGCCGCTGCCGCCCACTAGGCTACGCTGCCGCCCACTAGGCTACGCTGCCGCCCACTAGGCTACGCTGCCGCCCACTAGGCTACGCTGCTGCTGCCGCCCAGTGCAGGCCACAGGAAGCTCGGGTGGGTTGCAGGGAACCAGGTGCGGAGGCTGAGGCCGAGGCTGGAGCGAGAGGTGTTGGGACAGGGTAAGCAGGTCCGGAGGGGAATCCAAGGGAGTAGTAGAGTGGGGAATCCACGGCAGAGTAGCAGGATGAGGAGACGTGGAACTGGAAACAGGAACCAAAGTCAGAGCAGGCGGAAAGAGCAGAGATTACGATCTGGCGGCGTAGAAGTGTCAGGGCCGAGTATTTGTAGAGGTCTTGATTATGGAACAGGTTTGTTTAACTCCCTGAGTGGTGTTGAGGGTGTATATTAACCATGTATACTGTATACTGTCTATATTAACCATGTATACTGTTTACTGTCTATATTAACCATGTATACTGTATACTGTCTATATTAACCATGTATACTGTCTATATTAACCATGTATACTGTCTATATTAACCATCTATACTGTATACTGTCTATATTAACCATGTTTACTGTCTACTGTCTATATTAACCATGTATACTGTCTATATTAACCATGTATACTGTCTACTGTCTATATTAACCATGTATACTGTATACTGTCTATATTAACCATGAATACTGTCTATATTAACCATGAATACTGTATACTGTCTATATTAACCATGTATACTGTCTATATTAACCATGTATACAAAACCTGTTGGGGCTAGGGGGTAGCAATGAACCCTGAGACGGGATTGCTAGCAAGGCTGGAAATTCAAAACATCAAAAATCTAATAATTTCAATTTCTCAAACAATCAACTATTTTACACAATTTAAAAGATAAACATCTCCTTAATCTAACCACATTGTTTGATTTTCAAAGAGGCTTTACGGCAAAAGCATAAAGTTAGATTATGTTAGGACAGTACATAGCCACAAAAGTACAAACATCCATTTTCAATTCAAGGTCAGGCGTCACCAAAAGCAGAAACCAGCTAAAATTATGCACTAACCTTTGACAATCTCCATCAGATGACACTCCTAGGACATTATGTTATACAATACATGCATTTTTTGTTCCATCAAGTTCATATTTATATCCAAAAACAGCATTTTACAGTAGCGGTGAAATTCAGATTTTTTTCTTCTCTGAAATGCTTCCGGTGAACAACGTTACAATTTACAAAATTACTATTCGAAAACATTGGTAAATTATAATATTGTCATTCAAAGATTTATAGTTTATCATTTCGTAAATGCTACTGTATTGCCAGATTTCAAAATAACTTTACTGGGAAATCACAAGTTGCAATAAACCGGGTGCTGTGCTAAGAACAATAGGCTAGGCTATATAGGTTAGCATCATCTTGTAACCATGTAATATCAATAATACTATTGTCAATAATCCCTTACCTTTGATTATCTTCATCCATTGGCACTTCCAGGAATCCCAGGTCCAGAACAAATGTGGTTTCTTTTGACAAAGTTCATAATTGATGTCCAAATAACTCCAAGTTGTTAGGCTTCGGTGGGGGGGGGGTGGGAAGTCACGCAAAAAGTTAAAAAAATAATCTATTTACGTTCGTTCAAACATGTCAAACGTTGTTTAGCATCAATCTTTAGAGCCATTTTTAACATGACCTCTCCTGTGTCTAGAAAAACGTTTTTGAAAAAATGTCTCGCGTCACATGATTGCGCAGGTGCAGGCAATAATGGAAGTGACGACATCCCAGGGAGGTCAACTTCCCTTCCTTGTCATTCGATCTCTGTTCATCATAGACGCTTCAAACAACTTTATAAAGATCGCTGACATCTAGTGGAAGCCGTAGGAGTTGCGAAATGAATCCTTTCTCACTGTGTTATCTATTAAACAATGACTCAAAAAAAATAGTACAGCCACAAAAAAAAAAATGGTCTCAGGTTTTCTCAGGTTTTTGCCTGCCATATGAGTTTTGTTATACTTACAGACACCATTCAAACAGTTTTAGAAAATTCAGAGTGTTTTCTATCCAAATCTGGTAATAATATGCATATCCTAGCTTCTGAGTTGGTGTAGGTGGCAGTTAAAAATGGGCACATATTTTTTTCAAAATTCTCAATACTGCCCCCTAGCCCCAACAGGTTTTAGCCATGTATACTGTCTATATTAACCATGTATACTGTCTATATTAACCATGTATACTGTATACTGTCTGTATTAACCATGTTTACTGTATACTGTAATGTATGTAGTATTTTTATGTAAATTGTTATGGCTGTATTGTTTTAAAAACCCAATAATGTTTTGGGTCCATCAGAACCGTGAACATTGAGTGAAGAACAAAAACCCTGAACACCACTCAGGGAGTTAAACAACACCCTGAACACCACTCAGGGAGTTAAACAACACCCTGAACACCACTCAGGGAGTTAAACAACACCCTGAACACCCTGAACACCCTGAACACCACTCAGGGAGTTAAACAACACCCTGAACACCCTGAACACCACTCAGGGAGTTAAACAACACCCTGAACACCACTCAGGGGGTTAAACAACACCCTGAACACCCTGAACACCACTCAGGGGGTTAAACAACACCCTGAACACCCTGAACACCACTCAGGGAGTTAAACAACACCCTGAACACCCTGAACACCACTCAGGGA
This sequence comes from Salmo salar, assembly GCF_965601325.2. Classification (NCBI taxonomy): domain Eukaryota; kingdom Metazoa; phylum Chordata; class Actinopteri; order Salmoniformes; family Salmonidae; genus Salmo; species Salmo salar. The sequence goes on from NC_138293.1 coordinate 104,975,503, forward strand.
GTTAAACAAAACCCTGAACACCACTCAGGGGGTTAAACAACACCCTGAACACCACTCAGGGGGTTAAACAACACCCTGAACACCACTCAGGGGGTTAAACAACACCCTGAACACCCTGAACACCACTCAGGGAGTTAAACAACACCCTGAACACCCTGAACACCCTGAACACCACTCAGGGAGTTAAACAACACCCTGAACACCACTCAGGGAGTTAAACAACACCCTGAACACCCTGAACACCACTCAGGGGGTTAAACAACACCCTGAACACCCTGAACACCACTCAGGGGGTTAAACAACACCCTGAACACCCTGAACACCACTCAGGGAGTTAAACAACACCCTGAACACCCTGAACACCACTCAGGGGGTTAAACAACACCCTGAACACCACTCAGGGAGTTAAACAACACCCTGAACACCCTGAACACCACTCAGGGGGTTAAACAACACCCTGAACACCCTCAACACCACTCAGGGAGTTAAACAACACGCTGAACACCACTCAGGGAGTTAAACAACACCCTGAACACCCTGAACACCACTCAGGGAGTTAAACAACACCCTGAACACCCTGAACACCACTCAGGGAGTTAAACAACACCCTGAACACCCTGAACACCCTGAACACCACTCAGGGGGTTAAACAACACCCTGAACACCCTCAACACCACTCAGGGAGTTAAACAACACCCTGAACACCCTGAACACCACTCAGGGAGTTAAACAACACCCTGAACACCACTCAGGGAGTTAAACAACACCCTGAACACCCTGAACACCACTCAGGGAGTTAAACAACACCCTGAACACCACTCAGGGGGTTAAACAACACCCTGAACACCCTCAACACCACTCAGGGAGTTAAACAACACGCTGAACACCACTCAGGGAGTTAAACAACACCCTGAACACCCTGAACACCACTCAGGGGGTTAAACAAAACCCTGAACACCCTGAACACCCTGAACACCACTCAGGGAGTTAAACAAAACCCTGAACACCCTGAACACCACTCAGGGGGTTAAACAACACCCTGAACACCCTGAACACCACTCAGGGGGTTAAACAACACCCTGAACACCCTGAACACCACTCAGGGAGTTAAACAACACCCTGAACACCACTCAGGGAGTTAAACAACACCCTGAACACCCTGAACACCACTCAGGGAGTTAAACAAAACCCTGAACACCACTCAGGGGGTTAAACAACACCCTGAACACCCTGAACACCACTCAGGGGGTTAAACAACACCCTGAACACCCTGAACACCACTCAGGGAGTTAAACAACACCCTGAACACCCTGAACACCACTCAGGGAGTTAAACAAAACCCTGAACACCACTCAGGGGGTTAAACAACACCCTGAACACCACTCAGGGGGTTAAACAACACCCTGAACACCACTCAGGGGGTTAAACAACACCCTGAACACCCTGAACACCACTCAGGGAGTTAAACAACACCCTGAACACCCTGAACACCCTGAACACCACTCAGGGAGTTAAACAACACCCTGAACACCACTCAGGGAGTTAAACAACACCCTGAACACCCTGAACACCCTGAACACCACTCAAGGGGTTAAACAACACCCTGAACACCCTGAACACCACTCAGGGGGTTAAACAACACCCTGAACACCCTGAACACCACTCAGGGAGTTAAACAACACCCTGAACACCCTGAACACCACTCAGGGGGTTAAACAACACCCTGAACACCCTGAACACCACTCAGGGAGTTAAACAACACCCTGAACACCCTGAACACCACTCAGGGGGTTAAACAACACCCTGAACACCCTCAACACCACTCAGGGAGTTAAACAACACGCTGAACACCACTCAGGGAGTTAAACAACACCCTGAACACCCTGAACACCACTCAGGGAGTTAAACAACACCCTGAACACCCTGAACACCACTCAGGGAGTTAAACAACACCCTGAACACCCTGAACACCACTCAGGGGGTTAAACAACACCCTGAACACCCTCAACACCACTCAGGGAGTTAAACAACACCCTGAACACCCTGAACACCACTCAGGGAGTTAAACAACACCCTGAACACCACTCAGGGAGTTAAACAACACCCTGAACACCCTGAACACCACTCAGGGAGTTAAACAACACCCTGAACACCCTGAACACCACTCAGGGAGTTAAACAAAACCCTGAACACCCTGAACACCCTGAACACCACTCAGGGAGTTAAACAACACCCTGAACACCACTCAGGGGGTTAAACAACACCCTGAACACCCTCAACACCACTCAGGGAGTTAAACAACACGCTGAACACCACTCAGGGAGTTAAACAACACCCTGAACACCCTGAACACCACTCAGGGGGTTAAACAAAACCCTGAACACCCTGAACACCCTGAACACCACTCAGGGGGTTAAACAACACCCTGAACACCCTGAACACCACTCAGGGGGTTAAACAACACCCTGAACACCCTGAACACCACTCAGGGGGTTAAACAACACCCTGAACACCCTGAACACCACTCAGGGGGTTAAACAACACCCTGAACACCCTGAACACCACTCAGGGAGTTAAACAACACCCTGAACACCACTCAGGGAGTTAAACAACACCCTCAACACCCTGAACACCACTCAGGGGGTTAAACAACACCCTGAACACCACTCAGGGGGTTAAACAACACCCTGAACACCCTCAACACCACTCAGGGAGTTAAACAACACGCTGAACACCACTCAGGGAGTTAAACAACACCCTGAACACCCTGAACACCACTCAGGGGGTTAAACAAAACCCTGAACACCCTGAACACCCTGAACACCACTCAGGGAGTTAAACAAAACCCTGAACACCCTGAACACCACTCAGGGGGTTAAACAACACCCTGAACACCCTGAACACCACTCAGGGGGTTAAACAACACCCTGAACACCCTGAACACCACTCAGGGGGTTAAACAACACCCTGAACACCCTGAACACCACTCAGGGAGTTAAACAACACCCTGAACACCCTGAACACCACTCAGGGAGTTAAACAACACCCTGAACACCCTGAACACCACTCAGGGAGTTAAACAAAACCCTGAACACCCTGAACACCCTGAACACCACTCAGGGGGTTAAACAACACCCTGAACACCCTGAACACCCTGAACACCACTCAGGGGGTTAAACAACACGCTGAACACCCTGAACACCCTGAACACCACTCAGGGGGTTAAACAACACGCTGAACACCACTCAGGGAGTTAAACAACACCCTGAACACCCTGAACACCACTCAGGGAGTTAAACAACACCCTGAACACCCTGAACACCACTCAGGGAGTTAAACAAAACCCTGAACACCCTGAACACCCTGAACACCACTCAGGGGGTTAAACAACACCCTGAACACCCTGAACACCCTGAACACCACTCAGGGGGTTAAACAACACGCTGAACACCCTGAACACCCTGAACACCACTCAGGGGGTTAAACAACACGCTGAACACCACTCAGGGAGTTAAACAACACCCTGAACACCACTCAGGGAGTTAAACAACACCCTGAACACCACTCAGGGAGTTAAACAACACCCTGAACACCCTGAACACCCTGAACACCACTCAGGGGGTTAAACAACACCCTGAACACCACTCAGGGGGTTAAACAACACCCTGAACACCCTGAACACCCTGAACACCACTCAGGGGGTTAAACAACACCCTGAACACCCTGAACACCACTCAGGGAGTTAAACAAAACCCTGAACACCCTGAACACCACTCAGGGGGTTAAACAAAACCCTGAACACCACTCAGGGAGTTAAACAAAACCCTGAACACCCTGAACACCACTCAGGGAGTTAAACAACACCCTGAACACCCTGAACACCACTCAGGGAGTTAAACAACACCCTGAACACCACTCAGGGAGTTAAACAACACCCTCAACACCCTGAACACCACTCAGGGAGTTAAACAACACCCTGAGTAAGGAGATCAAAAATTTTTATTTTTCAACTTGGAAAAAAGGTCACACATCGAGGACGGCGAGGCGGTGGGAATTACATTCATAAGCCAAAAGAGTCTCCACAGAATTGTCCGTCTCCCTCTCTTCCCCCGTCTACACAGAGCAGATTCTAACTCTCTGCAGACAGTTAAAAAGAAGACTGGTACTTTTTCGTGTGCAGTCCTTAAAACTTTACCCTACTATAACAAGGGTTCACCAGGGGGACAGTGACCTTGGACTAATACGCCCGATAGAGAAGTGGAACAGTGAAATATCTCCACCTGATTTATAAATAATTGGAAAAGCCCGTTGCCCATGGCAGGTGGTCTTGCTTGCTGTTTTCCGTAAAAAGACTGTTTTGACTTTGGACATGTTGCCTGTTCATGCCGGCATATCATCTGAGTACATGGCTTTTAGAATGAAGTCTCCCATTCTCCTCATTGTGACATTCATCTTGTTAAATAAAGTATAATAAAAAAATATAAAAATATATAAAGCAGTGGTAGTAGCAGTAGTTGTCACGCCCTGACCTAAGAGAGACGTTTTTCTCTGTTTAGTTAGGTCAGGGTGTGACATGGGGTGGGTGTTCTATGTGTTGTGTTTCTATGTTTTGGCCGGGTATGGTTTCCAATCAGAGGCAGCTGTCTATCGTTGTCTCTGATTGGGAGCCATACTTAGGCAGCCTTTTCTCACCTGGTTTGTGTGGGTAGTTGTTTTCTATTTCGTGTATGTCACCTGACAGAACTGTTGACTGTCGTTTTTGTTTCTTTGTCAAAGTGTTTCGTTTTCGTTAAATATAATTATGAGCACTCAACACGCTGCGCCTTGGTCCCCTCTATACGACGCCCGTTACAGTGACACTCATCTTGTTAAATAAAAGGTTAAATAAATAAATAAATAAAAATAAAATAAAATCTTTCAGCCCCCCTAAAACAAACAGTCTCGTTTACTACAGAGTTTTCTGAGCTGATCACATCGTTGTGTCCTACCGTCTCCAATATTATTATCCTAGGTGATTTCAACATTCACATTGATTCAACAGAATGTTCTTCTGCTACTGACTTCCTGCTTGACTGTCGTATCCTAGGTGATTTCAACATTCACATTGATTCAACAGAATGTTCCTCTGCTACTGACTTCCTGCTTGACTGTCATATCCTAGGTGATTTCAACATTCACATTGATTCAACAGAATGCATTTCTGCTACTGACTTCCTGCTTGACTGTTGTATCCTAGGTGATTTCAACATTCACATTGATTCAACAGAATGTTCTTCTGCTACTGACTTCCTGCTTGACTGTCGTATCCTAGGTGATTTCAACATTCACATTGATTCAACAGAATGTTCTTCTGCTACTGACTTCCTGCTTGACTGTCTTGTTGTGACTTTGGCTATGGATATTCAAGATCATTTATTGGCTAATTACTGGCGACAGGTAGCCTACTGGTTAGAGCATTGGGCCAGTAACCGAAAGGTTGCTGGATCGAATCCCTGAGCTGACAAGGTAAAAATCTGTCGTTCTTCCCCTGAGCAAGACAGTTAACCCACTGTTCCCCGGGGCGCCGAAGACGTGGATATCGATTAAGGCAGCCCCCCTGTACCTCTCTGATTCAGAGGGGTTGGGGTTTAAATGCGGAAGACATATTTCATTTGAATGCATTCAGTTGTACAACTGACTAGGTATCCCCCCATTTTCCAATAATTAATTGATCGTAATTAATTTGGTTATCCTATCCAAATTAATCAAATAGGGGCAACAGGAAGTTTAATGTCCCTTTTCATTGACTCTACCGTAGTTATCATTAACCATTATACATGTAATATTTATATTAATATATATATTATTATTATATTATATTAACATTTATAACAGTAGTCTCAATCAGCAGTTTAATCACTATGTTCTCATTCTGAAAGATCGTCGACTTCTCAGACTTCAAGAATACAAGCACTCGTTTAAGGATTTCAATGCAAAAAAAAAAAAAATGATTAAAACTTACAAATATTTTTTGTGACAATTATACTATAGTACGAGCTCGGACCCAGGCGCAGATAAACACAGCAGGCAGAGGTGAGGGTAAATACAGAATGTTTACTGAAGTATTCACAGACAACAACAACAAAGCAAGTACACATGAGTACAACACAAAACAAAAGACAAGAGACCTGAGCAACCAGGCCCAGTTCCATAGAGGAACCTAAAATAGCCCTAAACCAGGTGAAACCAATAATCCTAGTCAGGCTCACCTGGACACTAGAAACATAAGGGTGCCCTCTAGTGGCAACCTCAGGGATTACACTCCGTGATGACCTCTTAATGGACACTAGAAACATAAGGGTGCCCTCTAGTGGCACCCTCAGGGATTACACTCCGTGATGACCTCTTCATGGACACTAGAAACATAAGGGTGCCCTCTAGTGGCAACCTCAGGAATTACACTCCGTGATGACCTCTTAATGGACACTAGAAACATAAGGGTGCCCTCTAGTGGCAACCTCAGGAATTACACTCCGTGATGACCTCTTAACCTGAGACAGGTTTTTATTACTAGAGTAAATGAATAGGAAAAAGGAGGGTAGTTACAGTGTGTCGCGGCTGTCTGAAGAATGGGACCAAAGCGCAGCGTGTGTATCGTTCCACATTTTATTATAACTGTGAAATTATGTAAGACATACAAATAAACTAATGAACAAAACAACAAACCGTGACGAAAAGGTGCAACATACACTTACTCAAAATAATCTCCCACAAAACCTAGTGGGAAAAACAACAACTTAAATATGATCCCCAATTAGAGACAACGATGACCAGCTGCCTCTAATTGGAGATCATTCCAATAAAACAACGTAGAAATACAAAAACTAGAACCCCACATAGAAATACATAAACTAGACAAAACCCCCAACATAGAAAAAAGAAACTAGAACCAACATAGCCATAAATAAACTAGACAAAACCCTCTGTCACGCCCTGACCTACTCTACCATAGAAAAAATAAAAGCTTTCTATGATCAGGACGTGACACAGTGGTCTTAACAGACCGGGTACCAATGTAATACAGTACATTCAATTAACACAGAAAAACAATACACGTCCATTGACTAGACTGACAGAAACTAACACAGTTATTGAGGTGAGAATCTCCACAGGTAAATATACAATTCACTTCTGTATTCAACTTATCATGTGCAAAAAAAGGTACCTACATTCACCAGACTCTTGATGATTTGGTTTCCTTATTAATTAAGAGGGAGGAATTAGCCGACCCCATGCCAGCGGACCCCATGCCAGCCGACCCCATGCCAGCCGACCCCATGCCAGCCCACCCCATGCCAGCCCACCCCATGCCAGCCCACCCCATGCCAGCCCACCCCACGCCAACGACCCCATGCCAGCCCACCCCATGCCAGCCGACCCCATGCCAGCCGACCCCATGCCAGCCCACCCCATGCCAGCGGACCCCATGCCAGCCCACCCCATGCCAACCGACCCCATGCCTTTACCAATGTGAAATTCTAGATTCCATCCACCAGGGATTGCCAGTGGCTAGGATATCAGATGGCAAACGAATGGATACAATGTCATGACAGTATTACTCACGATATGTAATTAAGACTAACGGTCGTACAACGCTAATAGTCTTACGATAATCAGTTACTGCCACCAACGTAACGCAGACACAGAATTATACCTAAGAGACGGTTCAAATCAAATGGTATATTTCCGTGCTGTATCTGAGTCTCGTCTGGTTCAGTTGAGTTGTCGTTATGAGGCAGTGGTAGGCAGGAAGTCAGTTCAGTTGAGTTGTCGTTATGAGGCAGTGGTAGGCAGGAAGTCAGTTCAGTTGAGTTGTCGTTATGAGGCAGTGGTAGGCAGGAAGTCAGTTCAGTTGAGTTGTCGTTATGAGGCAGTGGTAGGCAGGAAGTCGGTTCAGTTGAGTCGTCGTTATGAGGCAGTGGTATGCAGGAAGTCAGCAGGAAGTCAGTGGTCCGGGTGTTGAAGTTCGTAGCCGGAGACGTTAATCCCTCGTAAGTTCGCCGTTCTTTCTCTATTCCTGTTCTCAATTCGTTCAGTCCATAACATACCCCAGCGTATAACGACGTTAAAGTATGTCGTTGGTTCAGGTCCCTTCTGGGACAGATGAAGACTCAGAACGATTGAAAGTTCCTCTCAAGGTGATTGTTTCTCTCAGAGTCGACGGCGTAACTCAAGAGTTGTGTTAAATTTCTCAGACGGTGAAATTAGTATTTTTGACAGATTCCAGACACGGTCATGACGTCATCGGGTACCTTTCATACGACAGTGAAACACGAACTACGTTGTTAATACATCTAATAAAGAGGAAAAACAGAACTAATTATGTAACAAACAGTTTTTATAATGTGGATAACAACCTGTCATGTGTAACACCCACTATATCAGTACAACAGTTTTTATAATGTGGATAACAACCTGTCATGTGTAACACCCACTATATCAGGGAAGAAACGTGTTTTTAAATGTCCTTATTGTTCTTTGGGGCCGTTTCCTGTGAGGTAAGAGAAGGGCTTCATTGTAGGAACATAACAACGGAGCCAAAAGGTCTCGGATGACCTCCCCCCCCCCCTCCCTTCAGACATGTGGGTCAGAAAGGGGCTCTGGTCTTTGTCTTGTCCTCCTCAGTCCTTTCAGTGTTATGAAGTGTCAGTTGATTTGTCTTGTGATAGACCCTCAAGGACACCGTCGATAAAAAAAACGGACCTGTACATCTTAGAGTGGATTGTATTGCTGTCTGTCCGCTCGTGTGCCTCACGACGCAACAGTCTGAACCTGGTACAGCATGTCAATGTCCCCAAATACAGTCGGGAACATTAGACCTCATCATGACTGGAGAAGACCCTGCCTCAGACCTACACTAGACCTCATCATGACTGGAGAAGTCCCTGCCTCATGTCCACCTACTGGCCAATAAAGACCCACTACTGGCCTATAAAGACCACCTACTAGACTATAAAGACCACCTACTGGCCAATAAATACCAACTACTGGCCAATAAAGACCCACTACTGGCCTATAAAGACCACCTACTAGACTATAAAGACCACCTACTGGCCAATAAATACCACCTACTGGCCAATAAAGACCACCTACTGGTCTATAAAGACAACCTACTGGCCTATAAAGACCACCTACTGGCCAATAAAGACCACCTACTAGTCTATAAAGACCACCTACTGGCCAATAAATACCACCTACTGGCCAATAAAGACCACCTACTGGTCTATAAAGACAACCTACTGGCCTATAAAGACCACCTACTGGCCAATAAAGACCACCTACTAGTCTATAAAGACCACCTACTGGCCTATAAAGACCACCTACTGGCCTATAAAGACCACCTACTAGACTATAAAGACCACCTACTGGCCAATAAATACCACCTACTGGCCAATAAAGACCACCTACTAGTCTATAAAGACCACCTACTGGCCTATAAAGAGCACCTACTGGCCTATAAAACCCAACTAATAGTCTATAAAGACCACCTACTGGCCAATAAAGACCCACTACTGGCCTATAAAGACCACCTGCTGGCCTATAAAGACCACCTACTGGCCTATAAAGACCACCTACTAGTCTATAAATACCACCTACTGGCCAATAAAGACCACATACTGGCCAATAAAGACCACCTACTGGCCAATAAAGACCACCTACTAGTCTATAAAGACCATCTACTGGCCTATAAAGACAACCTACTGGCCTATAAAGACCACCTACTGGCCTATAAAGACCACCTACTGGCCAATAAAGACCACCTACTAGTCTATAAAGACCACCTACTGGCCTATAAAGACCACCTGCTGGCCTATAAAGACCACCTACTGGCCTATGAAGACCGCCTACTGGTCTATAAAGACCACCTACTGGCCTATAAAAACTATCTGGTGGCCTATAAAGACCACCTACTGGTCTATAAAGACCACCTACTGGCCTATAAAGACCACCTACTAGTCTATAAAGACCACCTACTGGCCTATAAAGACCACCTACTGGCCTATAAAGACCACCTACTAGTCTATAAAGACCACCTACTGGCCAATAAATACCACCTACTGGCCAAAAAAGACCACCTACTGGCCTATAAAGAATCCCCACTGGCAAATTAAGTCCACCTACTGGCCGATAAAGACCTCCTACTGATCAATAAAGACCACCTACTGGCCTATAAAGACCACCTACTGGCCTATAAAGACCACCTACAGCCTATAAAGACCACCTACTGGCCTATGAAGACCGCCTACTGGTCTATATAGACCACCTACAGGCCTATAAAGACCACCTACTGGCCTATAAAGACCATCTACCGGCATATAAAGACCACCTACTGGCCTATGAAGACCACCTACTGGTCTATAAAGACCACCTGCTGTCCTGTAAAGACCACCTACTGGCCTATAAAGACCACCTACTTGTCTATAAATACCACCTACTGGCCTATAAAGACCACCTACTGGTCTATATAGACCACCTACTGGCCTATATAGACCACCTACTGTCCTGTAAAGACCACCCACTGTCCTGTAAAGACCACCTACTGGTCTATGAAGACCACCTACTGTCCTATTAAGACCACCTACTGGCATATAAAGACCATCTACTGGCCTATAAAGACCACCTGCTGTTCTGCAAAGACCACCTACTGGCATAGAAAGACCACCTACTGGCCTATAAAGACCACCTACTGTCCTATTAAGACCACCTACTGGCATATAAAGACCACCTACTGGCCTATAAAGACCACCTACCGGCCTACAAAGACCACCTACCGGCATATAAAGACAACCTGCTAGTCTATAAAGACCACCTACTGGCCTATAAAGACCACCTACTGGTCTATAAAGACCACCTACTGGCCTATAAAGACCACCTACTGGTCTATAAAGACCACCTACTGGCCTATAAAGACCACCTACTGGCCTATAAAGACCACCTACTAGTCTATGAAGACCATCTACTGGCCTATAAAAACTATCTGGTGGCCTATAAAGACCACCTACTGGTCTATAAATACCACCTACTGGCCTATAAAGACCACCTACTGGCCTATAAAGACCACCTACTGGTCTATATAGACCACCTACAGGCCTATAAAGACCACCTACTGGCCTATAAAGACCACCTACTGGTCTATATAGACCACCTACAGAACTATAAAGACCACCCACTGGCCTATAAAGACCACCTGCTGTCCTGTAAAGACCACCTACTGGCCTATAAAGACCACCTACTGGTCTATAAATACCACCTACTGGCCTATAAAGACCACCTACTGGTCTATATAGACCACCTACTGGCCTATATAGACCACCTACTGTCCTGTAAAGAGCACCCACTGTCCTGTAAAGACCACCTACTGGTCTATGAAGACCATCTACTGTCCTATTAAGACCACCTACTGGCATATAAAGACCATCTACTGGCCTATAAAGACCACCTGCTGTTCTGCAAAGACCACCTACTGGCATATAAAGACCACCTACTGTCCTATTAAGACCACCTACTGGCATATAAAGACCACCTACTGGCCTATAAAGACCATCTACTGGCATATAAAGACCACCTACTGGCATATAAAGACCATCTACCGTCCTACAAAGACCACCTACTGGCATATAAAGACCACCTACTGTCCTATTAAGACCACCTACTGGCATATAAAGACCACCTACTGGCATATAAAGACCATCTACCGTCCTACAAAGACCACCTACTGGCATATAAAGACAACCTGCTGGTCTATAAAGACCACCTACTGGCCTATAAAGACCACCTACTGGTCTATAAAGACCACCTACTGGCCTATAAAGACAAAATACTGGCCTATAAAGACCACCTACTGATCTATAAAGACCAAATACTGGCCTATATAGACCACCTATTGGCCTATGAAGACCACCTACTGGCCTATAAAGACCACCTACTGGCCTATAAAGACCACCTTCTGGCCTATATAGACCACCTACTGGCCTATGAAGACCACCTACTAGCCTATAAAAACCACGTACTGGCCTATAAAGACCACCTACTAGTCTATGAAGACCACCTACTGGCCTATAAAGACCCCCTACTGGCCTATATAGACCACCTACTGGCCTATGAAGACCACCTACTGGTCTATAAAGACCACCTACTGGCCTATAAAGACCACCTACTGGCCTATAAAGACCACCTACTGGTCTATAAATATCACCTACTGGCCTATAAAGACCACCTACTGGCCTATATAGACCACCTACTGGCCTATATAGACCACCTACAGGCCTATAAAGACCACCTACTGGCCTATAAAGACCACCTACTGGTCTATAAAGACCACCTACTGGCCTATAAAGACCACCTACTGGCCTATAAAGACCACCTACTGGTCTATATAGACCACCTACTGGCCTATATAGACCACCTACAGGCCTATAAAGACCACCTACAGGCCTATAAAGACCACCTACTGTCCTGTAAAGACCACCTACTGGCCTATGAAGACCACCTACTGGTCTATAAAGACCACCTACTGGCCTATAAAGACCACCTACTGGCCTATAAAGACCACCTACTGGTCTATATAGACCACCTACTGGCCTATATAGACCACCTACAGGCCTATAAAGACCACCTACTGGCCTATAAAGACCACCTACTGGTCTATAAAGACCACCTACTGTCCTGTAAAGACCACCTACTGGCCTATGAAGACCACCTGCTGGTCTATAAAGACCACCTGCTGTCCTGTAAAGACCACCTACTGGCCTATAAAGACCACCTACTGGTCTATAAATACCACCTACTGGCCTATAAAGACCACCTACTGGTCTATATAGACCACCTACTGGCCTATATAGACCACCTACTGTCCTGTAAAGACCACCCACTGTCCTGTAAAGACCACCTACTGGTCTATGAAGACCACCTACTGTCCTATTAAGACCACCTACTGGCATATAAAGACCATCTACTGGCCTATAAAGACCACCTGCTGTTCTGCAAAGACCACCTACTGGCATATAAAGACCACCTACTGTCCTATTAAGACCACCTACTGGCATATAAAGACCACCTACTGGCCTATAAAGACCATCTACCGGCCTACAAAGACCACCTACTGGCATATAAAGACCACCTACTGGCCTATAAAGACCACCTACTGGTCTATAAAGACCACCTACTGGCCTATAAAGACCACCTACTGGTCTATAAAGACCACCTACTGGCCTATAAAGACCACCTACTGGTCTATAAAGACCACCTACTGGCCTATAAAGACCACCTACTGGTCTATAAAGACCACCTACTGGCCTATAAAAACTATCTGGTGGCCTATAAATACCACCTACTGTCCTATTAAGACCACCTACTGGCATATAAAGACCACCTACTGGCCTATATAGACCACCTACAGGCCTATAAAGACCACCTACTGGCCTATAAAGACCACCTACTGGTCTATATAGACCACCTACAGGCCTATAAAGACCACCTACTGGCCTATATAGACCACCTACTGTCCTGTAAAGACCACCCACTGTCCTGTAAAGACCACCTACTGGTCTATGAAGACCACCTACTGTCCTATTAAGACCACCTACTGGCATATAAAGACCATCTACTGGCCAATAAAGACCACCTGCTGTTCTGCAAAGACCACCTACTGGCATATAAAGACCACCTACTGTCCTATGAAGACCACCTACTGGCATATAAAGACCACCTACTGTCCTATTAAGACCACCTACTGGCATATAAAGACCACCTACTGGCCTATAAAGACCATCTACCGGCCTACAAAGACCACCTACTGGCCTATAAAGACAACCTACTGGCCTATAAAGACCACCTACTGGTCTATAAAGACCACCTACTGGCCTATAAAGACCAAATACTGGCCTATAAAGACCACCTACTGGTCTATAAAGACCAAATACTGGCCTATAAAGACCACCTACTGGCCTATAAAGACCACCTACTGGCCTATGAAGACCATCTACTGGCCTATAAAGACCACCTACTGGTCTATAAAGACCACCTACTGGCCTATAAAGACCACCTACTGGCCTATAAAGACCACCTACTGGCCTATAAAGACCATCTACTGGCCTATATAGACCACCTAATGTCCTGTAAAGACAACATACTGCTCCATAAGACCACCTACTGGCCTATGAAGACCATCTACTGGCCTATAAAGACCACCTACTGGTCTATATAGACCACCTATTGGCCTATGAAGACCACCTACTGGCCTATAAAGACCACCTACTGGCCTATAAAGACCACCTTCTGGCCTATATAGACCACCTACTGGCCTATGAAGACCACCTACTGGCCTATAAAAACCACCTACTGGCCTATAAAGACCACCTACTAGTCTATGAAGACCACCTACTGGCCTATAAAGACCACCTACTGGCCTATAAAGACCACCAACTGGCCTATAAAGACCACCTACTGTCCTATAAAGACCACATACTGGCCTACAAAAACCACCTACTGGTCTATAAATACCACCTACTGGCCTATAAAGACCACCTACTGGTCTATATAGACCACCTACTGGCCTATATAGACCACCTACTGTCCTGTAAAGACCACCCACTGTCCTGTAAAGACCACCTACTGGTCTATGAAGACCACCTACTGTCCTATTAAGACCACCTACTGGCATATAAAGACCATCTACTGGCCTATAAAGACCACCTGCTGTTCTGCAAAGACCACCTACCGGCATATAAAGACAACCTACTGGCCTATAAAGACCACCTACTGGCCTATACAGACCACCTACTGGCCTATAAAGACCACCTACTGGCCAATAAAGACCACCTACTGGCCTATAAAGACCACCTACTGCTCTATAAAGACCACCTACTGGCCTATACAGACCACCTACTGGCCTATACAGACCACCTACTGGCCTATAAAGACCACCTACTGGCCTATAAAGACCACCTACTGGCCTATGAAGATGATGAGGAGGTAGAGGAAGGTAGGACCTGCTCCTCTCTGTATCATGGTGAGGAGGTAGAGGAAGGTAGGACCTGCTCCTCTCTGTATCATGGTGAGGAGGTAGAGGAAGGTAGGACCTGCTCCTCTCTGTGTCATGGTGAGGAGGTAGAGGAAGGTAGGACCTGCTCCTCTCTGTATCATGGTGAGGAGGTAGAGGAAGGTAGGACCTGCTCCTCTCTGTGTCATGGTGAGGAGGTAGAGGAAGGTAGGACCTGCTCCTCTCTGTGTCATGGTGAGGAGGTAGAGGAAGGTAGGACCTGCTCCTCTCTTTGTCATGGTGGGGAGGTAGAGGAAGGTTGTTGAGGACCTGCTCCTCTCTGTGTCATGGTGAGGAGGTAGAGGAAGGTAGTCCAGTCTGGTTGTTGAGGACCTGCTCCTCTCTGTGTCATGGTGAGGAGGTAGAGGAAGGTTGTCCAGTCTGGTTGTTGAGGGCCTGCTCCTCTCTGTGTCATGGTGAGGAGGTAGAGGAAGGTAGGACCTGCTCCTCTCTGTGTCATGGTGAGGAGGTAGAGGAAGGTAGGACCTGCTCCTCTCTGTGTCATGGTGAGGAGGTAGAGGAAGGTTGTTGAGGACCTGCTCCTCTCTGTGTCATGGTGAGGAGGTAGAGGAAGGTAGGGCTTGCTCCTCTCTGTATCATGGTGAGGAGGTAGAGGAAGGTAGGACCTGCTCCTCTCTGTGTCACGGTGAGGAGGTAGAGGAAGATTGTTGAGGACCTGCCCCTCTCTGTATCATGGTGAGGAGGTAGAGGAAGGTTGTTGAGGACCTGCTCCTCTCTGTGTCATGGTGAGGAGGTAGAGGAAGGTAGGACCTGCTCCTCTCTGTGTCATGGTGAGGAGGTAGAGGAAGGTAGGACCTGCTCCTCTCTGTATCATGGTGAGGAGGTAGAGGAAGGAGGTGAGGACCTGCTCCTCTCTGTGTCATGGTGAGGAGGTAGAGGAAGGTAGGACCTGCCCCTCTCTGTATCATGGTGAGGAGGTAGAGGAAGGTTGTTGAGGGCCTGCTCCTCTCTGTGTCATGGTGAGGAGGTAGAGGAAGGGTGAGGACCTGCTCCTCTCTGTGTCATGGTGAGGAGGTAGAGGAAGGTAGGACCTGCTCCTCTCTGTATCATGGTGAGGAGGTAGAGGAAGGTAGGACCTGCTCCTCTCTGTGTCATGGTGAGGAGGTAGAGGAAGGGCTGAGGACCTGCTCCTCTCTGTATCATGGTGAGGAGGTAGAGGAAGGTAGGACCTGCTCCTCTCTGTATCAAGGTGAGGAGGTAGAGGAAGATTGTTGAGGACCTGCTCCTCTCTGTGTCATGGTGAGGAGGTAGTGGAAGGTAGGACCTGCTCCTCTCTGTGTCATGGTGAAGAGGTAGAGGAAGGTTGTTGAGGACCTGCTCCTCTCTGTGTCATGGTGAGGAGGTAGAGGAAGGTAGGACCTGCTCCTCTCTGTATCATGGTGAGGAGGTAGAGGAAGGTTGTTGAGGACCTGCTCCTCTCTGTGTCATGGTGAGGAGGTAGAGGAAGGTTGTTGAGGACCTGCTCCTCTCTGTGTCATGGTGAGGAGGTAGAGGAAGGTGGGACCTGCTCCTCTCTGTGTCATGGTGAGGAGGTAGAGGAAGGTAGGACCTGCTCCTCTTTGTATCATGGTGAGGAGGTAGAGGAAGGTTGTTGAGGACCTGCTCCTCTCTGTGTCATGGTGAGGAGGTAGAGGAAGGTAGGACCTGCTCCTCTCTGTGTCATGGTGAGGAGGTAGAGGAAGGTAGGACCTGCTCCTCTCTGTGTCATGGTGAGGAGGTAGAGGAAGGTAGGACCTGCTCCTCTCTATGTCATGGTGAGGAGGTAGAGGAAGGTTGTTGAGGGCCTGCTCCTCTCTGTGTCATGGTGAGGAGGTAGAGGATGGTAGTCCAGTCTGGTTGTTGAGGGCCTGCTCCAGCAGGGCTCGTTGTGCCACGGAAGGGAGGTAGAGGAAGGCGTAGAGCAGCCCCAGGACGATGAGAGACAGGAGGAGGGGCAAACCCCAGTCTGTTGTCATGAGGGGTTCATCACAACGCGCCTGTAGAAACGACCCCTGCATCTCAGCTGAGATAATGAGGTACTCTGAGATATACAGGGAGAGGAATACTCAGGTATACACACAGAGAGGGATAATGAGGTACTCTGAGCTATACAGGGAGAGGTATACTCAGGTATACACACAGAGAGAGATAATGAGGTACTCTGAGATATACAGGGAGAGGTATACTCAGGTATACACACAGAGAGAGATAATGAGGTAATCTGAGATATACAGGGAGAGATATACTCAGGTATACACACAGAGAGAGATAATGAGGTAATCTGAGATATACAGGGAGAGGAATACTCAGGTATACACACAGAGAGAGATAATGAGGTACTCTGAGATATACAGGTAGAGGAATACTCAGGTATACACACAGAGACAGATAATGAGGTAATATGAGATATACAGGGAGAGATATACTCAGGTATACACACAGAGAGAGATAATGAGGTAATCTGAGATATACATGGAGAGGAATACTCAGGTATACACACAGAGAGAGATAATGAGGTAATCTGAGATATACAGGTAGAGGAATACTCAGGTATACACAGAGACAGATAATGAGGTAATCTGAGATATACAGGTAGAGATATACTCAGGTATACACACAGAGAGAGATAATGAGGTACTCTGAGATATACAGGGAGAGGAATACTCAGGTATACACACAGAGAGAGATAATGAGGTACTCTGAGATATACAGGGAGAGGAATACTCAGGTATACACACAGAGAGAGATAATGAGGTAATCTGAGATATACAGGGAGAGGAATACTCAGGTATACACACAGAGAGAGATAATGAGGTACTCTGAGATATACAGGGAGAGATATACTCAGGTATACACACAGAGAGAGATAATGAGGTAATCTGAGATATACAGGGAGAGATATACTCAGGTATACACACAGAGAGAGATAATGAGGTAATCTGAGATATACAGGGAGAGGAATACTCAGGTATACACACAGAGAGAGATAATGAGGTACTCTGAGATATACAGGTAGAGGAATACTCAGGTATACACACAGAGACAGATAATGAGGTACTCTGAGATATACAGGGAGAGGAATACTCAGGTATACACACAGAGAGAGATAATGAGGTACTCTGAGATATACAGGGAGAGGAATACTCAGGTATACACACAGAGAGAGATAATGAGGTACTCTGAGATATACAGCGAGAGGAATACTCAGGTATACACACAGAGAGAGATAATGAGGTACTCTGAGATATACAGGGAGAGATATACTCAGGTATACACACAGAGAGAGATCATGAGGTAATCTGAGATATACAGGGAGAGATATACTCAGGTATACACACAGAGAGAGATAATGAGGTAATCTGAGATATACAGGGAGAGGAATACTCAGGTATACACACAGAGAGAGATAATGAGGTACTCTGAGATATACAGGTAGAGGAATACTCAGGTATACACACAGAGACAGATAATGAGGTAATCTGAGATATACAGGTAGAGATATACTCAGGTATACACACAGAGAGAGATAATGAGGTACTCTGAGATATACAGGTAGAGCTATACTCAGGTATACACACACAGAGAGATAATGAGGTACTCTGAGATATACAGGTAGAGGAATACTCAGGTATACACACAGAGACAGATAATGAGGTAATCTGAGATATACAGGTAGAGCTATACTCAGGTATACACAGAGACCTGTCTCTCTTCCTTTCCTCTTTCTAGAGATATACACACCTGTCTCTCTTCCTCTTTCTAGAGAAATAAACACCTGTATCTCTTCCTCTCCCTAAAGGTATACACACCTCTTCCTCTTCTTAAAGGTAGACTCCTGTTTAGGGTATAGACTCCTGTCTCAGGGCATAGACTCCTGTTTAGGGTATAGACTCCTGTCTCAGGGTATAGACTCCTGTCTCAGGGTATAGACTCCTGTCTCAGGGTATAGACTCCTGTTTAGGGTATAGACTCCTGTCTCAGGGTATAGACTCCTGTCTCAGGGTATAGACTCCTGTCTTTGGGTATAGACTCCTGTCTCAGGGTATAGACTCCTGTCTCAGGGTATAGACTCCTGTCTTTGGGTATAGACTCCTGTCTCAGGGTATAGACTCCTGTCTCAGGGTATAGACTCCTGTCTTTGGGTATAGACTCCTGTCTCAGGGTATAGACTCCTGTCTCAGAATGTAGTTCTCCTACAGTCCAGATAGAGGTTTGACAGTCTGCTCTGGTCCAGGTAGAGGTTTGACTCAGTCTGCTCTGGTCCAGATAGAGGTTTGACTCAGTCTGCTCTGGTCCAGATAGAGGTTTGACTCAGTCTGCTCTGGTCCAGATAGAGGTTTGACTCAGTCTGTTCTGGTCCAGATAGAGGTTTGACTCAGTCTGTTCTGGTCCAGATAGAGGTTTGACTCAGTCTGTTCAGGTCCAGATAGAGGTTTGACTCAGTCTGTTCTGGTCCAGATAGAGGTTTGACTCAGTCTGCTCTGGTCCAGATAGAGGTTTGACTCAGTCTGCTCTGGTCCAGATAGAGGTTTGACTCAGTCTGTTCTGGTCCAGATAGAGGTTTGACTCAGTCTGCTCTGGTCCAGATAGAGGTTTGACTCAGTCAGTTTGCTACAGCTGCAGACGAGCTCTGCAATGCCCTGGAGAATCAAGTCAAAACTGACGCTACACACACACACACACACACATTATAACCCCCTTAATGCGCACACACACACACACACACACACACACACACACACACACACACACACACACACACACACACACACACACACACACACACACACACACACACACACACACAATTACTCCAAACAAACTCTACAACCCCAGCCCAGCGACCAATCACAAAGCCAAAGTGAGTTAAACAGGTGTGTGTGCTCTGTGTGTGTGTGTGTGTGTGTGTGTGTGTGTGTGTGTGTGTGTGTGTGTGTGTGTGTGTGTGTGTGTGTGTGTGTGTGTGTGTGTGCGTGTGTGCACGCGCGTGTGTGCCGCGCGTGTGTGTGTGTGTGTGTGTGCGGTCACTAAGCCCTCTGCCCTGTCATAGAGTGTGTGCCCAAAAGTAAACCTCAAAACCGGCCAATCAGCAGTCAGATGGATCCTGTTCAAATGTTACGCAACAATCAGTAAAATCCCACGAGTCCTGACCCTCTCAACCCTCTACTGTAATCACAACGTCCACTCTGTCTATCTCACTGTAATACCGACCTGCCTCAGAAACAAAACATTACCTTCCAATCTACACGTAATACTTTAATACCTGCCTCTGGAACAAACACTGAGAGAGAGAGAGAGGGGGGGGGGAGAGAGAGAGAGAGAGGGAGGGGGGGAGAGAGAGAGAGAGAGAGAGAGAGAGAGAGAGAGAGAGAGAGGGAGAGAGAGAGAGAGAGAGAGAGAGAGAGAGAGAGAGAGAGAGGGGGGGGGGGGGGGGGAGAGAGAGAGAGAGAGAGAGAGAGAGAGAGAGAGAGAGAGAGGGGGAGAGAGAGAGAGAGAGAGAGAGATACACAATAGATACAGGGAGTTGAACCTGGAGAAGATTCCCCTTAGCAAGCTGGTCCTGGGGCTCTGTTCACAAACACAAACACACCCCACAGAGCCCCAGGACAGCAACACAATTAGACCCAATCAAATCATGAGAAAACAAAAAGATTAGCAAACTAGAATGCTATTTGGCCCTAATTATTAACACATTTCTTGTTAACAAACTATAGGGCTCTGGGGAGTGTTGCTACACAGCTATTTTCAGGTCTCTCCAGAGATGTTCGATGGGGTTCAAGTCCGGGCTCTGGCCGGGCCACTCAAGGACATTCAGAGACTTGTCCTGAAGCCACTCCTGCGTTGTCTTGGCTGTGTGCTTAGGGTCATTGTCCTGTTGGAAGGTGAACCTTCACCCCAGTCTGAGGTCCTGAGCGCTCTGGAGCAGGTTTTCATCAAGAATCTCTCTGTACTTTGTTTCGTTCATCTTTGCTTCGATCCTGACTTGTCTCCCAGTCCCTGCCGCTGAAAAACATCCCCACAGAATGATGCTGCCACCACCGTGCTTCACCATAGGGATGGTGCCAGGTTACCTCCAGATGTGACGCTTGACATTCAGGCCAAAGAATTCAATCTTGGTTTCATCAGACCAGAGAATCTTGTTTCTCATGGTCAGAGTCCTTTAGGTGCCTTTTGGCAAACTGCAAGTGTGCTGTCATGTGCCTTTTACCGAGGAGTGACTTCCATCTGGCCACTCTAACATAAAGGCCTCATTGGTGGAGTGCTGCAGAGATAGTTGTCCTTCTGGAAGGTTCTCACAATCTCCACAGAGGAACTCTTCCGTCTGGCCACTGGTCGTAGAAATTATAACCAGGAAGGAAGAGATTCTTCAAAACAACAACTTTATTTTAAGATTTGCAGAACTGGAGCAATGAACAATCACTCAATGGTGCAGAATTAAGAGCTCAACGAACAAGAGTTGGGTCTCAGCTTTTATAACCTTTTAAAACCTTTTATAACCTTCTATAGCCTTTATAACCTTTTATAGCATTTTATAACCTTTTATAACCTTTATAACCTTTTATAACCTTTAATAACCTTTTATAACCATTTATAACAATTTATAACCGTTTACAACCTCGTATAATCTTTTATAACCTTTAATAACCCTTTATAACCTTTTATAACCTTTTAATAACCTTTTATAACCATTTATAACCGTTTATAACCTTGTATAACCTTTTATAACCTTTAATAACCCTTTACTGCCTTTTATAACCTTTAATAACCTTTTATAACCTTTTATAATCCTTTATAACGTTATAAACTTTTATAACCTTTTATGACCTTTTATAACATTTTATAACCTTTATAACCTTTAATAACCTTTTATTGCCTTTTATAACCTTTTATAACCTTTTATAAGCTTTAATAACCCTTTATTGCCTTTTATAGCATTTTATAACCTTTTATAACCTTTATAACCTTTTATAGCATTTTATAACCTTTTATAACCTTTTAACACCTTTGTCAAAGTGACAGTTTAGAAGGTGTGTGACATCATGGTGGGAACATAGCGTACAAACAAGTGATAACGGCAGTTTTGTTACTACCCTAGCTGCTGCTGCCCAAGCTAGCCTCTGTTCTCTTCATATGTATTTCATCCGTTTTAGAATAAGGCTGTAACGTAACAAAATATGGGAAAAACGTCAAGGGGTCTGAGTACTTTCCCGAAGGCACTGTACATAATAACAACGGTAGCAGTGATGAATAAAATAAATGTCCTGTTGGGGTGATGGGTGGGAAAACTACACATTTTGCTCTGTATAAGCCTTAATCCTGTATATTTTTCCCACTGTCTGTCTTGTGGCATGTAAGAAGAAGCCAGTGTTCTTGTCTTTGTGTGACTTGGTGTCACGTCCTGACCAGTATAGAGGATATTTTGTTATTGTAGTTTGGTCAGAACGTGGCAGAGGGTAGTTTATTTATGTATTACAGGGTTTTTGGTCACTGGTCTATTTTGTATTTCTATGTGTA
Source organism: Salmo salar (assembly GCF_965601325.2). Classification (NCBI taxonomy): domain Eukaryota; kingdom Metazoa; phylum Chordata; class Actinopteri; order Salmoniformes; family Salmonidae; genus Salmo; species Salmo salar. The sequence goes on from NC_138293.1 coordinate 104,998,097, forward strand.
TATTCTAGGGTAGTTTTTCTATGTTTAGGTTTGGGTGCTGGACTCTCAATTGGAGACAGGTGTTTCTAGTTGCCTCTGATTGGGAGTCCTATAAATAGGTGTGTGTTTTTGTTTGTCACTTGTGGGTAGTTGTTTGAGAGCACTGCTTTTGTTGCGCCTGCGTCTCTGTTCCTGGCGTTAGTTTGTTTATTGTTTTTCCGTGGTGTTCTCATTTTTTATAATAAATATGTTGAGCACGCAACCCGCTGCGCCTTGGTCCCATTCTCTCTTCCACGACAGTTGTGACACTTGGTCACACGGCCAAAGGACCGTCTGAGAGTGACCCCAGTTTCTTTTGGTATTTTTTTCAAGTTGTTTGGAGATGTGAAGAGAACAGAGGTGTGTGTGTATATAGAGAGATAGAGAGCTATATTTATTTATATTACTGTTTTACTATTCTCAATATTTTTTATTTCACTTAGTCCTGCATGTTGGAGCTCAAAGCCTAAAATAATCCCACCTGCAACGCATGTGACGATAAAACCTTCTGCATCTGAATCATAGCAACACACGGTCTCAGGGTATTACTGGGCATTATGAGACAAGAGGTTTATACACGCAGAAAAACATTATATAACTTTTAATAATTTCATAAACCAATCTAACCTCCCTCCCTCCCTCCTCCTATCTATTGTTCTGTCTATTGTTCTGTCTGTCTGTCTGTCTGTCTGTCTGTCTGTCTGTCTGTCTGTCTGTCTGTCTGTCTGTCTGTCTGTCTGTCTGTCTGTCTGTCTGTCTCAATTCAATTCAAGGGTCTTTATTGTCATGGGAAACATATGTTAACGTCGCCAAAGTAAGTGAAGTAGATAATAAACAAAAGTGAAATAAACAATAAAAATGAACAGTAAACATTACACTGACAGAAGTTCCAAAAGAATAAAGACATTTCAAATGTCATATTATGTCTATATGTAACTGATGTGAAATGGCTAGCTAGTTAGCGGTGGTGCGCGCTAATAGCGTTTCAATCAGTGACGTCACTCGCTCTGAGACTTGAAGTAGGGTTTCCCCTTGCGTTGCAAGGGCCGTGGCTTTTGTGGTGCAATGGGTAACGATGCTTTGTGGGGTGTCAGTTGTTGATGTGTGCAAGGGTCCCTGGTTCGAGCCCAGGTTGGGGCAAAGAGAGGGACGGAACCTCTCACTGTTACATATATACAGTGTTGTAACGATGTACAAATGGTTAAAGTACAAAAGGAAAAATAAATAAGCATAAATATGGGTTGAATTTACAATGGTGTTTGTTCTTCACTGGTTGACCTTTTCTTCTCTGTCTGTCTGTCTGTCTGTCTGTCTGTCTGTCTGTCTGTCTCTCTCTCACTCTCTCTCTGTCTGTCTGTCTGTCTGTCTGTCTGTCTCTCTCTCTCTCTATTTCTCTCTCTATCTCTCTCTCTCTGTATAAAGGCAGGATGAATCACCCACCAAGGGTGTGTGGGCCAGCATGCTCCTACACATACTAAATATATCCATCTGAGACAAACACACATACAGGCTAAACTTCATACAGTACATCTCTCTCTCTCTCTTCTCTTCTTTCCAGATCCCTATCAGGACAGCCAGCGAGTCAGGCATGACCATTACGACTTCTTATGACCTCTTATGACCCTCAGGTCACCTGTCACCACTAGTAGAGAATTAGTATAGGTTAGAGGTCAGCCACAGTGATGATCAAAGAGAGATAGGCAGGAGAGAGAATGGAATCCTTGTCTTTGGCAGGTCACAACCTCCTGTGATGTAGCTTACTCAATATGCATTTTGAATGTATAATACAACTTCCATATATGTATATATTTTACCAGGTAAGTTGACTGAGAACACATTCTCATTTACAGCAACAACCTGGGGAATAGTTACAGGGGAGAGGAGGGGAATGAACGAGCCAATTGTAAGCTGGGGATGATTAGGTGGCCGTGATGGTATGAGGGCCAGATTGGGAATTTAGCCAGGACACCGGGGTTAACACCCCTACTCTTACAATACGTGTCATGGGATCTTTAATGACCTCAGAGTCAGGACACCTGTTTAACATTCCATCCAAAAGACAGCACCCTACACAGGGCAATGTCCCCAATCACTGCCCTGGGGCATTGGGATATTTTGTTTTTAGACCAGAGGAAAGAGTGCCTCCTACTGGCCCTCCAACACCACTTCCAGCAGCATCTGGTCTCCCATCCAGGGACTGACCAGGACCAACCCTGCTTAGCTTCAGAAGCAAGCCAGCAGTGGGATGCAGGGTGGTCTGCTGCTGGCTATGGTCATAAGTTTATATATGCTGCCTATGTTTATATGTATATTTGTTGTTTCTTTGTTTATATGTATATACGTTTATATGTTTATATGTATATATGTATTTATATATGTATATATGTTTATATGTATATATGTTTATATGTATATACGTTTATATGTATATATGAATGTTTATACGTTTATATGCTTATATGTATATATGTTTATGTTTATATGTAAATATGTTTATGTTTATATGTATATATGTTTATATGTATATATGTTTATATGTTTATATGTATATATGTATATGTTTATATGTATATATGTTTATATGTTTATGTGTATATATGTTTATATGTATATATGTTTATATGTATATGTTTATATGTATATATGTTTATATGTATATGTTTATATGTATATATGTATATATGTTTATATGTATATATGTTTATATGTTTATATGTATATATGTATATATGTATATATGTATATGTGTTTATATGTTTATATGTATATATGTATATGTTTATATGTATATATGTGTTTATACGCATATATGTATATATGTTTATATGTATATATGTTTATATGTATATATGTTTATATGTATATATGTGTTTATACGCATATATGTATATATGTTTATATGTATATATGTTTATATGTATATATGTTTAGATGTATATATGTTTATATGTATATATGTTTATATGTATATGTTTATATGTATATATGTTTATATGTATATATGTTTATGTTTATATGTATATATGTTTATATGTTTATATGTATATATGTGTTTATACGTTTATACGCATATATGTATATATGTTTATCTGTATATATGTTTATATGTATATGTTTATATGTATATATGTTTATATGTATATGTTTATATGTATATATGTTTATATGTATATATGTATATATGTTTATATGTTTATATGTATATGTTTATATGTATATATGTTTATGTTTATATGTTTATATGTATATATGTATATATGTTTATATGTTTATATGTATATGTTTATATGTATTTAAGTTTATGTTTATATGTATATATGTTTATATGTTTATATGTATATATGTTTATATGTTTATATGTATATATGTTTATATGTATATATGTTTATATGTATATGTTTATATGTATATATATATGTTTATGTTTATATGTATATATGTTTATATGTATATATGTTTATATGTATATGTTTATATGTATATATGTTTATATGTATATATGTTTATATGTATATATGTTTATATGTATATGTTTATATGTATATATATATATATATATGTTTATATGTATATATGTATATATGTTTATATGTATATGTTTATATGTATATATGTTTATATGTTTATATGTATATGTTTATATGTATATATGTTTATATGTATATATGTTTATATGTATATATGTTTATATGTATATGTTTATATGTATATATGTTTATATGTATATATGTTTATATGTATATATGTTTATATGTATATGTTTATATGTATATATGTTTATATGTATATGTTTATATGTATATATGTTTATATGTTTATATGTATATGTTTATATGTATATATGTTTATATGTATATGTGTTTATATGTATATGTGTTTATATGTATATGTGTTTATATGTATATGTGTTTATATGTATATATGTTTATTTGTTTATATGTTTATATGTTCATGTGTTTATATGTTCATGTGTTTATATGTTTATATGTATATATGTTTATATGTTTATTTGTACAATTTGAAAACTTTAATCAAATAAAAGGACCAACATTGAACAGTTTTTTTCCTCAACAAAAAAAGCACGATGGGAGATGGCATGGAATCCACGGTTAAAATGCATGATGGGAGATGGCATGGAATCCACGGTTAAAATGCATGATGGGAGATGGGATCGAATTCACGGTTAAAATGCATGATGGGAGATGGGATGGAATCCAGGGTTAAAATGCATGATGGGAGATGGGATGGAATCCACGGTTAAAATGCATGATGGGAGATGGGATGGAATCCAGGGTTAAAATGCATGATGGGAGATGGGCTGGAATCCACGGTTAAAAAGCATGATGGGAGATGGGATCGAATCCACGGTTAAAATGCATGATGGGAGGTGGAATCGAATCCACGGTTAAAAAGCGCTGTCAATTACGAGTGGCGCAGCGGTCTGAGGCACTGCATCTCAGTGCTGGAGGCATCACTACCGGTTTGAAACCAGGCTGTATCACAACCGACCGTGATTGGGGGGCGCACAGTTGGCCCAGCGTTGTCCGGGTTTGGCCCCAGTGTAGGCCGTCATTGTAAATAACAACATGTTCTTAGCTGACATCTCTAGTTAAATAAAACAAATAATTGTAAGGACCTAATTTACCTTTGTTCCAACAACAACAACAAAAACAAGGCACATTGATGTGTGTGAAACAGATAAAACAAAACAAAGGTAGTATTTTTCTCCTGTGAAAACATGAAAACGTCTTAACGTTAGTAGTAGATAGATAGTAACCTTGTCAAGGAGGCATCAGTAAAACTTTGTCCCCACAACACTTTGTTACAGAACAACAAGTAAACAATGAATTTTGTAGGCGTTTTTTTTCTTCTTTGGTCTGTGATTGGTTGTTTAGTGCTGTCCGTCACTATGACCTGTTACAGCTTCCGTGTTTTTGTTTTTGTGTTTCCTGTCTCTCTAATGTACACGTGGGTCTACCGGAGAGAATGAATAATAATAATAATAATAATAATAAACAGGTATATTAACACAATTAAACTACTTTTCAAATAATTGTACTAACTCGCTAGATAACAATCTAACGTGGCGAAAAAAAATGACACTGACTGTAAACTAGCTGATTTAGCTTAGCTAGCTAGCTTGCTAACTTAGATAACAAGCTAACGAATGTTTTGTTACATTGTACAAACTATCTGTCCATTGTATAATATAAACTCTTTAACTGGGTGTTGGATCTAGTAAAACAGTGCAACTCATATATCTGAGTAGAGCAGACAGACAGACAGGGATGTAATAAACGCAGTTAAGTCGTCCTGATGCTTCCCAGCTGAAACATGTATGTATATGTACGTTTTTACCACGTTTTGTTTGTTTTGGGGGGGTTTACCGGCTGTTGGGGCACACGACATTGTTTCTCGTAGGCAAACCGATCGTCGGTGATTGTTTTAATTTATTTATAACATCATCAGGGCTCTCGAGTGGCGTAGCTGTCTTATTAAGGCACTGAATCTCAGTGTTCTCAGGCGTCACTACGGTCCCTGGTTCGAATCCAGGTTGAATCACATCTGGGCCGTGATTGGGAGTCCCATAGGGCGGCACACAATTGGCTCAGCGTCGGTCGGGGTAGGCCGTCATTGTAAATAAGAATTTGTTCTCAACTGATTTGCCTCGTTAAATAAAACATTCAGTCTGTTTATTTATTTTCCCTTTTCTACTTTAACTATTTGTACATCATTACAACACTGTATATAGACATAATATGACATTTGTAATGTTGTTTATTCTTCTGGAACTTCTGTCAGTTTTATTGTTTATTTACCTTTTGTTTATTATCTACTTCTCTTGCTTTGGCAACGTTAACATATGTTTCCCATGACAATAAAGACCCTTGAATTGAATTTGAATTGAAATTGAATTGAATTGTTTGGTTAACAGTAGAGATTCTTCAATAAAGTCTGTCATTCAAATGAGAAAGAACTCGTTTTCATGCAAATGTTTTTCCACTGAGAAATAAATAAATACTGCACCAAACATCTTAGATGTAAAATTGCACGACTATTCTCTCTTTGGCCAAAAACGTCAAAATGAATGACAGATTTCTTGAGTTATTTTAGTTTTAATTTTGACTTTTGAGGACGTGCATAACACATCATCAGTCTCTCGTGTTTCAGCAGGTCAGGCTGAGCTGAACCTGGCAGTATGGAACCGGGCAGTATGGAACCGGGCAGTGTGGAACCGGGCGGTGTGGAACCTGGCGGTGTGGAACCGGGCGGTGTGGAACCGGGCGGTGTGGAACCGGGCGGTATGGAACCTGGCGGTATGGAACCGGGCGGTATGGAACCTGGCGGTATGGAACCTGGCAGTGTAGAACCTGGCAGTGTGGAACCTGGCAGTGTGGAACCTGGCAGTATGGAACCGGGCAGTATGGAACCAACCAGTATGGAACCGCTGGAAATGTTCAGGGATGTGAAACCGGCCAGATGTGTGGAACCGGCCAGAAGTGTGGAACCGGCCAGATGTGTGGAACCGGCCAGAAGTGTGGAACCGGCCAGATGTGTGGAACCGGCCAGAAGTGTGGAACCGGCCAGAAGTGTGGAACCGGCCAGAGGTGTGGAACCGGCCAGAGGTGTGGAACCGGCCAGTGTTGACAGTCTGAAGGTTCTGTATCAGAGCTGTGACTACATCATAGTGGATAAGCACTGGGACATCCGAATAGACAGCAAGATGTGGTACGAGAAACGCACGGTCCAGAAACAGCTGGGGCTCCGTTTCCCTGAGCTGGCCGACCCCGGGACGTACTATGGATTCAGGTAGGGGGAGTAGGGGGGGCAGGTAGCCTAGTGGTTAGTTAGGGTGTTGGACTAGTAACCGAAAGGTTGCTAGATC
>NC_138293.1:105010000-105025000 GCF_965601325.2 Salmo salar
ACGGAGCTTATGATGGAGGTCCTGTTACCAAGGTGCTGCTGCAGCCTCTCACAGGTACACACACACACACACAGACAGGTACACACAGACAGGTACACACACACACACACACACACACACACACACACACACACACACACACACACACACACAGATACATAGACACACACACACACACACACAGATACATAGACACACACACACACACATACACACATAGACACACACACACACACACACACACACACACACATAGACACACACACACATAGACACACACACACACACACACACACACACAGGTACATAGACACACACACAGATACATATACACACACACACACTCACACACAGATACATATATACACACACACACACACACACACACAGATACATATACACACACACACACACACACACACACAGGTACACACACAGACACACACACACAGGTACATAGACACACACATACAGGTACATAGACACACACACACAGGTACACACATACAGAGATAGGCCTATATAGTGTTCGGTAGGTAAACATTCTAGTCATATTAATTGTCATTTTGTGTGTCAGGTCGTACCCACCAGCTGAGGGTCCACTGTGAGGCGGTAGGCCACCCCATCGTTGGAGACTACACCTACAGCCTGGGAGCAGACAGCGCCCCCTATCGTATGATGCTGCACGCACACCTCCTACACCTCCCCTTACAGCCTCTCCCCCTGCAGGCCGTCGCCCCTGACCCCTTCACCACGCCCGCTGATCCCCGCTGGCGCCCGCAGCGCTGCCTCCGGACTGTAGAGGGAGCCGTGGAGACTCTGCTGGAGCACAGGGCGGCGGAGGAGAGGACGGAGCGGGAGGAGAAGGAGAGGAGGCAGCGGGAGGAGAGGAGGAAGCAGCAGGAGGAGAGGAGGAAGAGGTGGAGGGGGAGAGAGGAGAGTGAGGAGCAGAGGAGGATGTGTCAGCAGTGGTTGTCTGAGTGGACTGATGTCTGAATTCTCCATCCCTTCTCCATCTCCTCTCTTCATTCTCCTTCTCCTTCTCTCTTCATCCTCCTCCTCCTCCTCTCTTCATCCTCATTCTCCTTCTTCTCTCTTCATTCTCCTTCTCCTCTCTTCATCCTCCATCCCTTCTCCTCTTCATCACCCCCCCCCCCCCCACTCCTCTGTTAACCTCTCCTTGAGACTCTGCAACCAAACGCCTCTCTTAATATTTGATCTGTATGGGAAAGACAAAATAAATGGTGGACCCCATAGAGCCTCTCTGCTTGTCGACACAGTATTCATCAAGAGATGTATTGTATTGAGTCTGATGGGATTGTAGCACAGCGGGAATCCTACTGTCTTCCCTCCATCTCACATTGAACAGAAGACAATCCTGGAAATAAATACTTACTTTAAAAAAAAAAAGAAGCATTTTTATTTTTAAATGGCACTTATTTGACCATTTTGAAATATTTTTTTTACTGTTGTTTTGAAGTTGCTCTCTGGATTAGAGTGTCTGCTAAATGACTAAAATGGAAGCGATATCAAAGATTTATAGTTTTGCACCTCTTCTTCTCTGGTAATATGAATCATGACCCCTTTCCGGGGCAGGGGATGACACAATAAAAAATATATTATTTGTTCTATTTTTGTTGACAATTCAAAGTTACAATATGAAGAAAAAAAATCATTGCATATTGGAAAAATGTTTTCAATACATACTGTCGCTACAAATACAAATAAACATAGCTAGCTAGCTAGCTACATCACTATTTCACAATACACGATTTGTATTCGTGTTGCAAAGACTTGTCAATATGGGATTATCTGATCCAAGTCAGTCTCATAGTTAAAACGCTAACTGGCAGATTGAACTGTGTGTCCAGTTTGATGCAAGTCATCTGATATGTTAACTGTCCAGAAGGGGGTGCCACAGGGCTCTGTTCTAGGACCACTGTTCAATACTGTCCAGAAGGGGGTGCCACAGAGCTCTGTTCTTGGACCACTGTTAATACTGTCCAGAAGGGGGTGCCACAGAGCTCTGTTCTCGGACCACTGTTAATACTGTCCAGAAGGGGGTGCCACACGGCTCTGTTCTAGGACCACTGTTAATACTGTCCAGAAGGGGGTGCCACAGGGCTCTGTTCTAGGACCACTGTTAATACTGTCCAGAAGGGGGTGCCACAGGGCTCTGTTCTAGGACCACTGTTAATACTGTCCAGAAGGGGGTGCCACAGGGCTCTGTTCTAGGACCACTGTTAATACTGTCCAGAAGGGGGTGCCACAGGGCTCTGTTCTAGGACCACTGTTAATACTGTCCAGAAGGGGGTGCCACAGGGCTCTGTTCTAGGACCACTGTTAATACTGTCCAGAAGGGGGTGCCACAGGGCTCTGTTCTAGGACCACTGTTAATACTGTCTGTATTACAGTTTCTCAATCGCTTTGACTCATTTTTTTTTATTTTTAAAAACAGTCTTAACATTCTCTAAACTGTTATTGTCAGAACTGTTTTTAAATGGGACATCACAACTCTATTGCATGTCTGCAAAAGGTACTAACTCACCCAAAACATTTCATTCATGCTTCAAAACCTAGTTATTGTGTCAGTAAATTGGCCCAATGCCACCATTGTGAGCCGTACTGGTTAAAAAATGTTTAGATGTTTTTTTTCAACCATAGCAGTCAACCCTGGAAATGTTTGTTATAATACACATTTCTGTTTTGTTCTACTTTGTTTGTGTTGACACTGACTGCACTATACCAGAATGTTAGTTTTGGCTAGCTGAATGCTATTGTGTATCACACTGACCTGTTTAGATACTGATTTCAACAGTAGGTCAAAGTTCACTGGGAAAAGTCAATACTGGAGACCTTACAGTGAAATGCTTACTTACGAGCCCCTAAACAACAATGCAGTTTAAAAAAATACGGATAAGAATAAGAAATAAAAGTAACAAGTAATTAAAGAGCAGAAATAAAATAACAATAGAGACTATATACAGGGTATTACAGTACAGAGTCAATGTGGAGGCCATATCTTGGGGGTACCGGTACAGAGTCAATGTGGAGGCTATATACAGGGGGTACCGGTACAGAGTCAGTGTGGAGGCTATATACAGGGTATTACGGTACAGAGTCAATGTGGAGGCCATATACAGGGTATTACGGTACAGAGTCAATGTGGAGGCCATATCTTGGGGGTACCGGTACAGAGTCAATGTGGAGGCTATATACAGGGGGTACCGGTACAGAGTCAGTGTGGAGGCTATATACAGGGTATTACGGTACAGAGTCAATGTGGAGGCTATATACAGGGTATTACGGTACAGAGTCAATGTGGAGGCTATATACAGGGTATTACGGTACAGAGTCAATGTGGAGGCTATATACAGGGTGTTACGGTACAGAGTCAATGTGGAGGCTATATACAGGGGGTACCGGTACAGAGTCAATGTGGAGGCTATATACAGGGGGTACCGGTACAGAGTCAATGTGGAGGCTATATACAGGGGGTACCGGTACAGAGTCAATGTGGAGGCTATATACAGGGTATTACGGTACAGAGTCAGTGTGGAGGCTATATACAGGGGGTACCGGTACAGAGTCAATGTGGAGGCTATATACAGGGTGTTACGGTACAGAGTCAATGTGGAGGCTATATACAGGGGGGGTACCGGTACAGAGTCAATGTGGAGACTATATACAGGGGGTACTGGTACAGAGTCAATGTGGAGGCTATATACAGGGGGTACCGGTACAGAGTCAATGTGGAGGCTATATACAGGGTATTACGGTACAGAGTCAATGTGGAGGCTATATACAGGGGGGTACCAGTACAGAGTCAATGTGGAGGCTATATACAGGGGGTACCGGTACAGAGTCAATGTGGAGGCTATATACAGGGGGGTACCGGTACAGAGTCAATGTGGAGGCTATATACAGGGGGTACCGGTACAGAGTCAATGTAGAGGCTATATACAGGGGGTACCGGTACAGAGTCAATGTGGAGGCTATATACAGGGGGGTACCGGTACAGAGTCAATGTGGAGGCTATATACAGGGGGTACCGGTACAGAGTCAATGTGGAGGCTATATACAGGGGGTACCGGGACATTCAATGTGCGGGGGCAGCGGTTAGTCAAGGTACTATGTACATGTAGGTTGAGTTATTAAAGTGACTATGCATAGATGATAACAACAGAGAGTAGCAGCGGTGTAAAAGAGGAGGGGCAATGCAACTAGTCTGAGTAGCCATTTGATTAGATGTTCAGGAGTCTTATGGCTTGGGGGTAGAAGCTGCTTAGAAGCCTTTTGGACCTAGACTTTGCGCTCCGGTACCGCTTGCCGTGCGGTAGCCGAGAGAACAGTCTATGACTACGGTGGCTGGAGTCTTTGACAAGCTTTAGGGCCTTCCTCTGACACCGCCTGGTATAATGGTCCTGGATGGCAGGAAGCTTGACCCCAGTGATGTACTGGGCCGTTTGTACTACCCTCTGTAGTGCCTTGCGGTCGGAGGCCAAGCAGTTGCCATACCAGGCAGTGATGCAATCAGTCAGGATGCTCTCGATGGTGCAGCTGTAGAACCTTTTGAGGATCTGAGGACCCATGCCAAATATTTTCAGTCCCCTGAGGGGGAATAGGTTTTGTCGTGCCCTCTTCACGACTGTCTTGGTGTGCTTAGACCATGTTAGTTTGTTGGTAAATGTGGACACCGAGGAACTTGAAGGTCTCAACCTGCTCCACTGCAGCCCTGTCGATGAGAATGGGGGCGTGCTTGGCCCTCTTTTTCCTGAGGTCCACGATCAACTCCTTTGTCTTGCTCACATTGAGGGAGAGGTTGTTGTCCTTGCACCACATGGCCAGGTCTCTGACCTCCTCCCTATAGGCTGTCTTCATCGTTGACGGTGATCAGGCCTACCACCATTGTGTCATCAGCAAATTTAATGATGCTGTTGGAGTCGTGCCTGGCCGTGCAGTCGTGGGTGAACAGGGAGTACAGGAGGGGACTGAGCATGCACCCCTGAGGGGCCCCAGTGTTGAGGGTCAGTGTGGCAGATGTGTTGTTACCTACCCTTACCACCTGGGGGCGGCCCGTCAGGAAGTCCAGGATCCAGTTGCAGAGGGAGGTGTTTAGTCCCCGGGGTCCTTGGCTTAGTGATGAGCTTCGTGGGCACCATGGTGTTGAACGCTGAGCTGTAGTCGATGAACAGCATTCTCACATATGTGTTCCTTTTGTCCAGGTGGGAAAGGGCAGTGTGGAGTGGCAATAGAGATTGCATCATCTGTGGATCTGTTGGGGCGGTATGCGAATTGGAGTGGGTCTATGATTTCTGGGATAATGGTGTTGATGTGAGCCATGACCAGCCTTTCAAAGCACTTCATGGCTACAGACGTGAGTGCTACGGGTCGGTAGTCATTTAGGCAGGTTACCTTAGTGTTCTTTGGCACAGGGACTATGGTGGTCTGCTTGAAACATGTAGGAATTACAGACTGGGTCAGGGAGAGGTTGAAAATGTCAGTGAAGGCACTTGCCAGTTGGTCCAGGCATGCTCTGAGTACACGTCCTGGTAATCCGTCTGGCCCCGTGGCCTTCTGAATGTTGACCTGTTTAAAGGTCTTGCTCAGATCGGCTACGGAGAGCGTGATCACACCGTCGTCCGGAACAGCTGGTGCTCTCATGCATGCTTCAGTGTTGCTTGCCTCGAAAGCGAGCATAAAAGGTATTACATCTCCCTGACCCAGTCTGTAATTCCTACATGTTTCAAGCAGACCACCATAGTCCCTACTGACTGATCTACAAATCACCTTGAATTATAAATAACTCTCATTATTATTTGTAGATCAGTCAGTCAGTCACAATTTACTCATGATACATTTCCGGGTTTTGATCCTTGAACACGGCCATTATGTGGTTAGATGATATGTAATTTACCTACCCTTGGCACTGTAAGATCTGGCATGCTTCAGCAACGCTCCCTATTGGGCTTGTTCGCCATTGCGGCTGACAGTGCAGGCGGTTGACTGATCAACAAATCACCTTTGCATCTTAAAATAACTACTGTCTTAATATTTTGTAGATCAGTCAGTCACAATTCACCCATGGATATATTACATTATATTATATATTACATTATATTATATTATATTATATTATATATTACATTATATTATATTATATTATATATTACATTATATTACGGTTTTGATGTTCTCGAACACGGCCAATATCTTTAATAATTGACTAAACTACAAATGATCTGATAGAACTACATCCCCCAGATTGCTGCGCTGAAGTCTGTGTGACGCACTGACGTAGCCAGTCTTGTTTTTGGTAGGTTGTTTCGATTTCCGGTTATGTTCGTTGTTAGCCAAATATTTTGAATTAGAGCTAAGTGTGATTTTTTTTTTTTTGTTTTGTTTTTGTTTGGGACATTCAATAACATCCGAGATTTGTGAGATTTAATGACCTATAGCGTTGTTAATTATTACATAGCTAGCTTATTAGATTATCTTACTGGTTAAGTAGCTAATTTGAAGTATAAGCGGGTGTTTGTCTCTCGTTAGCAAGCTAGGTTAGCCCAAACAGATACAACTGAACCGAAAGTGTAAACAAACATGTTAAATCACAGCCAACTCCGCCAGTGAACACTCAGGTAAAGTGACAACTTCAACAGCATATAGAAAATGTTTTTTTGTTTGTTGTTGTCTTATTTTATTAACTGACATGATTTTTTTTGTTTCTTTAACATTACTTCTGTTTGCTAACGTTAGCTAGTACAGTACTATATAGTTGACTAACGTTAGTAACTACCTATAACAAGTACAGTAGTTAGTTAGCTAAGCTAACGTTAGCTGTCTCTGTAACGTTACGGCTGCAATCAAAGATACGTCTGTGGGGCTACATGAATGTTAACTAACTTAGTTAGTACTAACCTTAGTTAGTTAAAGTTGATGTAGTTAACTAGTTGGGGTCGCTAACACCTTTTTTGATAAACTTCTAACTCGAGACTGACAACTTTCCCTGTTGAACTTGTTTTGCTAGTTAGCTAGCTAGCTAACGCTTGTTAGCCTGATACTTGGACAACTCCAGCTAACTTACTAGTTAGTAATGTTAGTCATTCAAACACAGTTATCTAACGTTAACTAACTACATTCCTCATTTTTCATACTATCGTCAACTCATTAGCTAGCTACCTAAGTTGGCTACAAAAAAGTTTTTTGTATTGAATTCAAAGTTTTGTCGACCCCCCAAAACAAATGACTAGCTAGCTAAGGACAGGCCAAGTTCAGACCCCCATCCGACCACCCCCTAGCTAGCTAAGGACAGGCCAAGTTCAGACCCCCATCCGACCACCCCCTAGCTAGCTAAGGACAGGCCAAGTTCAGACCCCCATCCGACCCCCCCCCCCCCCCCCCCCAGCTAGCTAAGGACAGGCCAAGTTCAGACCCCCATCCGACCCCCCCCCCCCTAGCTAGCTAAGGACAGGCCAAGTTCAGACCCCCATCCGACCCCCCCTAGCTAGCTAAGGACAGGCCAAGTTCAGACCCCCATCCGACCCCCCCCCCCCCTAGCTAGCTAAGGACAGGCCAAGTTCAGACCCCCATCCGCTGAGTTACTGTTTGGCTTGGAGTTGACTGCAGTAGCCGTCGAATTAACCGTTTCTCTAGTCAGTGAGTCCTTTTCTTGACCCCACATACACTTTGCCTGCACCTTGACATCTCTTCCGTGTGTGTTGGGGTATATAATGGGTCTTGTCTATCAGAGCAGTATAAGGTATTAACCCTGTGTGTGTGTGTGTGTGTAGGGGGGATGGTGTCGAGTGTCGTCGGTCAGTGTGTGTCTGCGAGCAGCGTGTCACTCGGGGCAGTGTGATTGACTATGGCGGACAGAACCGCCGCCGACGACGACGACGACGTGATCCACCTGGTCAGCTTCAACATCCACCGTAGCCAAGGTAACAGCACAAGCAGGGGTTTCTGAAGCCAAGGCAAGAGCACACACAGGCTACCGTTAACTGTGTGTGTTTGGTGTGTGTGTGTGTGTGTGTGTGTGTAGGTCTTCGAGTGCGTAAGAGGAACTTCATCACCATATTGGATGACTCTGACGAGGAGCCGGTCGCTCTGGACCCAAACGGCCCTGTCCTGGTTTCTGACAAACCTGACGACGACGATGATGATGATGTCAGCATACTAGAGGTAACCTTTAACCCCTGACCTCTCACCCTGTCCTGGTGTCTGACCAGCCAGACGACGATGATGATGATGATGACAGCATACTACCATCCTACCGGTCTCTGTCTCGCTGTCTGACAGGTGACCATCCTACCAGTCTCTGTGTTCAGCTGCTGACCGGTTAATAATGGTTAGCATCCCTACCTTGACCTCTAACCCAGACTTGGGACAGGTTTGGAGCTGACTAGGTGACCCATGTCTGGTCTGTAGACTCTCTAACTGTGTGTCTGTCCTAACCAGCCGTTCTCTCTCTCTCTCTCTCTCTCCTTTGCACTCTCTTTTTCTCTGCAGCCCCTGAATCCGGCACGGCGACGTGTGATTCGTCCAGCAGCACTGTGGGGTGTGGCCTCTGAAGGCGATGGACCAATCATAGAGCTAAAAGAGGTTGAGGGTCATCAGACCGCAACCTTTCCATCGAGGTCACAGTACAGAGACCCCTCCGCCCCATCCACCTCACAGTACAGAGACAGAGACACCTCCGCCCCGTCCACCTCACAGTACAGAGACCCCTCCGCCCCATCCACCTCACAGTACAGAGACAGAGACCCCTCCGCCCCATCCACCTCACAGTACAGAGACCCCTCCGCCCCATCCACCTCACAGTACAGAGACACCTCCGCCCCATCCACCTCACAGTACAGAGACACCTCCGCCCCATCCACCTCACAGTACAGAGACAGAGACACCTCCGCCCCATCCACCTCACAGTACAGAGACAGAGACACCTCCGCCCCATCCACCTCACAGTACAGAGACAGAGACACCTCCGCCCCATCCACCTCACAGTACAGAGACACCTCCGCCCCATCCACCTCACAGTACAGAGACACCTCCGCCCCATCCACCTCACAGTACAGAGACAGAGACACCTCCGCCCCATCCACCTCACAGTACAGAGACAGAGACACCTCCGCCCCATCCACCTCACAGTACAGAGACACCTCCGCCCCATCCACCTCACAGTACAGAGACACCTCCGCCCCATCCACCTCACAGTACAGAGACAGAGACACCTCCGCCCCATCCACCTCACAGTACAGAGACACCTCCGCCCCATCCACCTCACAGTACAGAGACACCTCCGCCCCATCCACCTCACAGTACAGAGACACCTCCGCCCCATCCACCTCACAGTACAGAGACACCTCCGCCCCATCCACCTCACAGTACAGAGACAGAGACACCTCCGCCCCGTCCACCTCACAGGACAGAGACAGAGACACCTCCGCCCCGTCCACCTCACAGGACAGAGACAGAGACACCTCCGCCCCGTCCACCTCACAGTACAGAGACAGAGACACCTCCGCCCCGTCCACCTCACAGTACAGAGACACCGCCGCCCCGTCCACCTCACAGTACAGAGACAGAGACACCTCCGCCCCGTCCACCTCAACCTCAACCCAGACCAGACCCCAACCCGTCACCAGGCCTGTCCTGCAGGAGGTCAAGTTAGTTTTGCTCCCTTACATCCAGCCCCCTGCACCTCCTCAGCCCCATGCCCAGCCCCGATCCCCCTTACAGCAGCTCCACCCTGGACCACTCAACCAGCCTCAGCCCCGGCCGCCCCCGGATCCCCAGGCTCTCCTCCTGACCCGCGCTTTCCAGATGCAACAACCCAGAACCCTTCGTCCCCAACTTGTTCCCCAGGTCGCTCCCCAACGGTGGCCTGGGGGCCCCTGCGGCGTCCCGGCCCCCGCCGTGCTGGTAGCATCGGCCCCCGAGCGTCTGGGCCCCGCGGAGACAGGACATCGCATCACCCTGGGCAACCAGACTCTCGGGGGCCTCAACCCCCAGCCAGGAGCCCCGCTGCTGTCCCTTGGTCCTCAGGTGGTAGTTACTGAACCTCCCCTCGCCGTCCCAGCTCTCGCTGTTCCCCTAAACCCTAACCCCGTAGCCCCTGTCGTCCCCAGGGCAGCGGAGGAGAGGGCAGGTCCCTCAGTTCAACAGGAAATCCAGGGACCAGAGAGACCTCAGCTGCAGCCCCACGTCAGAGTACTGGTCAGAGGAGTGGTGAGCAGTACCAGACACAACACAACCACTTCTCTATTGATAGTTACCCTCACTTCTAATGAATAGTTACATCTAGTATGTCTATAACCTCTCCTCTGTTCTCTCCTCTCCTCTGTTCTCTCCTCTCCTCTGTTCTCTCCTCTCCTCTGTTCTCTCCTCTCCTCTGTTCTCTCCTCTCCTCTCCTCTGTTCTCTCCTCTCCTCTGTTCTCTCCTCTCCTCTGTTCTCTCCTCTCCTCTGTTCTCTCCTCTCCTCTGTTCTCTCCTCTCCTCTGTTCTCTCCTCTCCTCTGTTCTCCCCACTCCTCTCCTCTCTGTTCTCCCCACTCCTCTCCTCTCCTCTGTTCTCTCCTCTCCTCTGTTCTCTCCTCTCCTCTGTTCTCTCCTCTCCTCTGTTCTCTCCTCTCCTCTGTTCTCTCCTCTCCTCTGTTCTCTCCTCTCCTCTGTTCTCCCCTCTCCTCTGTTCTCTCCTCTCCTCTGTTCTCCCCTCTCCTCTGTTCTCCTCTGTTCTCCCCACTCCTCTCCTCTGTTCTCCTCTGTTCTCCTCTCCTCTCCTCTGTTCTCCTCTCCTCTGTTCTCCTCTCCTCTCCTCTGTTCTCCTCTCCTCTGTTCTCCTCTCCTCTCCTCTCCTCTCCTCTCCTCTCCTCTCCTCTCCTCTCCTCTCCTCTCCTCTCCTCTCCTCTCCTCTCTCTCTCCTCTCCTCTCCTCTGTTCTCTCCTCTCCTCTCCTCTCTAGTTGGATCTGTTTCCTGATGTCCAGGAGAACTATGTAGCAGAACTCATCCAGACCAATGACCTGAAAGACCTCAATGTGTAAGAACTACAACTATCTCCATGACTACCAATGACCTGAAAGAACTACAATTGACCTGAAAGAACTACAACTATCTCCATGACTACCACTGACCTGAAAGACCTCAATGTGTTAGAACTACAACTATCTCCATGACTACCACTGACCTGAGATCTCAATGTGTTAGAACTACAACTATCTCCATGACTACCGCTGACCTGAAAGAACTACAACTATCTCCATGACTACCACTGACCTGAAAGAACTACAACTATCTCCATGACTACCGCTGACCATCTCTTACAAGCAGTGTGCTGTGACGTAGCTTTGGGTAAGAGTGTCTGTAGCTCAGTTGGTAGAGCATGGTGTTTGCAACACCAGGGTTGTGGGTTCGATTCCCACGGGGGGCCAGCACAAAAAAAATAAACATGTATAAAATGTATGTATTCACTACTGTAAGTCGCTCTGGATAAGAGTGTCTGCTAAATGACTCAAATGCAAATGACTAAAATATAAAAATCCTGCTATTTACTATTCTCTGTGTGTGTGTGTGTGTGTGTGTGTGTGTGTGTGTGTGTGTGTGTGTGTGTGTGTGTGTGTGTGTGTGTGTGTGTGTGTGTGTGTGTGTGTGTGTGTGTGTGTGTCCAGTATCTGTAACATGTTGCTGGAGAACCCAGCCTTCCCTCGGAGAGAGAGTTCAGCCTCCGCAGCTCACAGCAGCATGCTACTGGAGCCCTGCGACGACAACTCACAGGTAGGGACGGGCCTCGACGACAACTCACAGGTAGGGACGGGCCTCGACGACAACTCACAGGTAGGGATGGGCCTCGACGACAACTCACAGGTAGGGATGGGCCTCGACGACAACTCACAGGTAGGGATGGGCCTCGACGACAACTCACAGGTAGGGATGGGCCTCGACGACAACTCACAGGTAGGGACGGGCCTCGATGACAACTCACAGGTAGGGATGGGCCTTGACGACAACTCACAGGTAGGGATGGGCCTCGACGACAACTCACAGGTAGGGATGGGCCTCGATGACAACTCACAGGTAGGGACGGGCCTCGATGACAACCCACAGGTAGGGATGGGCCTCGACGACAACTCACAGGTAGGGATGGGCCTCGATGACAACTCACAGGTAGGGACGGGCCTCGATGACAACTCACAGGTAGGGACGGGCCTCGACGACAACTCACAGGTAGGGACGGGCCTCGATGACAACTCACAGGTAGGGACGGGCCTCGATGACAACTCACAGGTAGGGACGGGCCTCGATGACAACTCACAGGTAGGGACGGGCCTCGATGACAACTCACAGGGGATGGCTAGGGATGGGGCCTCGGTTATTCAATATCCCAACAGACATTTAATATTACAATACTTTGTGAGTATTCATATTGGTAGTTACAGTCTTGTCCCATCGCTGCTACTCCCGTACGGACTCGGGAGAGGCGAAGGTCGAGAGCCGTGCGTCCTTCCCGAAACACAACCCCAACTAAAGGACGCGATGCTCGCTCAAACCCGGAAGGTGAACAGGAAACAGGAAGCCTGGCGACCACGTCAGCGTGCATTGCGCCCTGTCCGCCACAGGAGTCGCTAGAGAACATCCCTTCTTGCCAAACCCTCCCCTCAGCCGGACGACGCTGGGCCAATTGTGCCCCGTGTGTCTCCCGGTCGCGGCCCGGCTGCGACAGAGCCTGGACTGGAACCAGGATCTGTAGTAACATAGCTAGCGCTGCGAGGCAGTGTCTTAGACCACTGAGACAGAGCCTGGACTAGAACCAGGACTAGAACCAGGATCTGTAGCAACACAGCTAGCGCTGAGATGAGGTGCCTTAGACCACTGAGACAGAACCAGGACTAGAACCAGGATCTGTAGCAACACAGCTAGCGCTGAGATGAGGTGCCTTAGACCACTGAGACAGAACCAGGACTAGAACCAGGATCTGTAGCAACACAGCTAGCGCTGAGATGAGGTGCCTTAGACCACTGAGACAGAACCAGGACTAGAACCAGGATCTGTAGCAACACAGCTAGCGCTGAGATGAGGTGCCTTAGACCACTGAGACAGAACCAGGACTAGAACCAGGATCTGTAGCAACACAGCTAGCGCTGAGATGAGGTGCCTTAGACCACTGAGACAGAACCAGGACTAGAACCAGGCAGTGTCTTCGACCACTGGGACACTTTGGGAGGCTATGAGTATTAATTTTTGTAGAACAAATTATAGGCCAATTTTAGCAATGAAAAGTCTTTTTATAAATGTAATTAAAATACCAATATAACATTGTTACATACAGTGAAATATCCCATGACATTTCAAATCTAAATTCAATAGAAGGCTAAACCTTTTTGAATGTAGTTTTTAAATAAGGTGCGCCCCATTTTATTAAACTGGCCTGTAGCTTGTTGTTTCTGTTGGCCGATCAGCAGAACTACAGTGGAGGGACATGGAATAACATTAGGGAAGTAAGAGTTATCTGAATGGGGTTGTAAGCTACAATGGAACAACAAACAGGGAGGCTGTTTTATCTGAATGGGGTTGTAGGCTACAAGGAACAACCAACAGGGAGGCTGTTTTATCTGAATGGGGTTGTAGGCTACAAGAAGCAACCAACAGGGAGGCTGTTTTATCTGAATGGGGTTGGAGGCTACAACGGAACAACAAACAGGGAGGCTGTTTTATCTGAATGGGGTTGTAGGCTACAAGAAGCAACCAACAGGGAGGCTGTTTTATCTGAATGGGGTTGGAGGCTACAAGAAGCAACCAACAGGGAGGCTGTTTTATCTGAATGGGGTTGGAGGCTACAACGGAACAACAAACAGGGAGGCTGTTTTATCTGAATGGGGTTGTAGGCTACAAGGAACAACCAACAGAGAAGCTGTTTTATCTGAATGGGGTTGGAGGCTACAAGGAACAACCAACAGAGAAGCTGTTTTATCTGAATGGGGTTGTAGGCTACAAGGAACAACCAACAGGGAGGCTGTTTTATCTGAATGGGGTTGTAGGCTACAAGAAGCAACCAACAGGGAGGCTGTTTTATCTGAATGGGGTTGGAGGCTACAAGGAACAACAAACAGGGAGGCTGTTTTATCTGAATGGGGTTGTAGGCTACAAGGAACAACCAACAGAGAAGCTGTTTTATCTGAATGGGGTTGGAGGCTACAAGGAACAACCAACAGAGAAGCTGTTTTATCTGAATGGGGTTGTAGGCTACAACGGAACAACCTGTGTTAGTCCTGTTTCTCTCTGTGTTAGCCCTGTTTCTCTCTGTGTTAGCCCTGTTTCTCTCTGTGTTAGTCCTGTTTCTCTCTGTGTTAGTCCTGTTTCTCTCTGTGTTAGCCCTGTCTCTCTGTGTTAGCCCTGTCTCTCTGTGTTAGCCCTGTCTCTCTGTGTTAGTCTTTTCTCTCTCTGTGTTAGCCCTGTCTCTCTGTGTTAGTCTTTTCTCTCTCTGTGTTAGTCTTTTCTCTCTCTGTGTTAGTCCTTCTCTCTCTGTGTTAGCCTGTCTCTCTCTGTGTTAGCCCTGTCTCTCTCTGTGTCAGCCCTGTCTCTCTGGTCTCTCTGTGTGTTAGCCCTGTCTCTCTGTGTGTTAGCCCTGTCTCTCTCTGTGTTAGCCCTGTCTCTCTGTGTGTTAGCCCTGTCTCTCTCTGTGTTAGCCCTGTCTCTCTCTGTGTTAGCCCTGTCTCTCTCTGTGTTAGCCCTGTCTCTCTGTGTGTTAGCCCTGTCTCTCTGTGTGTTAGCCCTGTCTCTCTGTGTGTTAGCCCTGTCTCTCTCTGTGTTAGCCCTGTCTCTCTGTGTGTTAGCCCTGTCTCTCTCTGTGTTAGCCCTGTCTCTCTCTGTGTTAGCCCTGTCTCTCTCTCTGTGTTAGCCCTGTCTCTCTCTGTGTGTTAGCCCTGTCTCTCTCTGTGTGTTAGCCCTGTCTCTCTCTGTGTTAGCCCTGTCTCTCTCTGTGTTAGCCCTGTCTCTCTGTGTGTTAG
>NC_138293.1:105027500-105065000 GCF_965601325.2 Salmo salar
CTCCGTCAGGTCCAGTTATCCCCTAACCCTGTAACTATCTCTCTCTCTGTTCCCTCCAGTTAACCCCTAACCCTGTAACTATCTCTCTCTACATCAGGTCCAGTTAACCCCTAACCCTGTAACTATCTCTCTCTCTCTGTTCCCTCCAGTTATCCCCTAACCCTGTAACTATCTCTCTCTCTCTGCTCCCTCCAGTTAACCCCTAACCCTGTAACTATCTCTCTCTCTCTCTGCTCCCGTCCAGTTAACCCCTAACCCTGTAACTACTCTCTCTCTCTGTTCCCTCCAGTTATCCCCTAACCCTGTAACTATCTCTCTCTCTCTGTCCCTCCAGTTATCCCCTAACCCTGTAACTATCTCTCTCTCTCTACATCAGGTCCAGTTAACCCCTAACCCTGTAACTATCTCTCTCTCTCTGTTCCCTCCAGTTATCCCCTAACCCTGTAACTATCTCTCTCTCCTCTGCCCTCCAGTTATCCCCTAACCCTGTAACTATCTCTCTCTACATCAGGTCCAGTTATCCCCTAACCCTGTAACTATCTCTCTCTACATCAGGTCCAGTTATCCCCTAACCCTGTAACTATCTCTCTGTTCCCTCCAGGTAACCCCTAACCCTGTAACTATCTCTCTCTACATCAGGTCCAGTTAACCCCTAACCCTGTAACTATCTCTCTCCATCAGGTCCAGTTAACCCCTAACCCTGTAACTATCTATCTCTCTGTTCCCCTCCAGTTATCCCCTAACCCTGTAACTATCTCTCTCTCTCTCTGCTCCTCCAGTTAACCCCTAACCCTGTAACTATCTCTCTCTCCATCAGGTCCAGTTAACCCCTAACCCTGTAACTATCTCTCTCTACATCAGGTCCAGTTATCCCCTAACCCTGTAACTATCTCTCTCTCCATCAGGTCCAGTTATCCCCTAACCCTGTAACTATCTCTCTCTCTTCTGCCCTCCAGTTATCCCCTAACCCTGTAACTATCTCTCTCTCCATCAGGTCCAGTTAACCCCTAACCCTGTAACTATCTCTCTCTCATCAGGTCCAGTTATCCCCTAACCCTGTAACTATCTCTCTCTCCATCAGGTCCAGTTATCCCCTAACCCTGTAACTATCTCTCTCTCTGTTCCCTCCAGTTATCCCCTAACCCTGTAACTATCTCTCTCTACGTCAGGTCCAGTTAACCCCTAACCCTGTAACTATCTCTCTCTGTTCCCTCCAGTTGTCCCCTAACCCTGTAACTATCTCTCTCTCCTGTTCCCTCCAGTTATCCCCTAACCCTGTAACTATCTCTCTCTCTGCTCCCTCCAGTTAACCCCTAACCCTGTAACTATCTCTCTCTACGTCAGGTCCAGTTAACCCCTAACCCTGTAACTATCTCTCTCTCTCTGTTCCCTCCAGTTATCCCCTAACCCTGTAACTATCTCTCTCTCTGTTCCCTCCAGTTATCCCCTAACCCTGTAACTATCTCTCTCTACGTCAGGTCCAGTTAACCCCTAACCCTGTAACTATCTCTCTCTGTTCCCTCCAGGTAACCCCTAACCCTGTAACTATCTCTCTCTCTCTACGTCAGGTCCAGTTAACCCCTAACCCTGTAACTATCTCTCTCTCCTGTTCCCTCCAGTTATCCCCTAACCCTGTAACTATCTCTCTCTCTCTGTTCCCTCCAGTTATCCCCTAACCCTGTAACTATCTCTCTCTCTCTCTGCTCCCTCCAGTTATCCCCTAACCCTGTAACTATCTCTCTCTACATCAGGTCCAGTTATCCCCTAACCCTGTAACTATCTCTCTCTACATCAGGTCCAGTTATCCCCTAACCCTGTAACTATCTCTCTCTCATCCGCTCCAGTTAACCCCTAACCCTGTAACTATCTCTCTCTACATCAGGTCCAGTTAACCCCTAACCCTGTAACTATCTCTCTCTCCATCAGGTCCAGTTAACCCCTAACCCTGTAACTATCTCTCTCTCGTTCCGCTCCAGTTATACCCCTAACCCTGTAACTATCTCTCTCTGTTCCCTCCAGTTATCCCCTAACCCTGTAACTATCTCTCTCTGTTCCCTCCAGTTAACCCCTAACCCTGTAACTATCTCTCTCTACGTCAGGTCCAGTTAACCCCTAACCCTGTAACTATCTCTCTCTCTGTTCCCTCCAGTTATCCCCTAACCCTGTAACTATCTCTCTCTCTCTCTGCTCCCTCCAGTTATCCCCTAACCCTGTAACTATCTCTCTCTACATCAGGTCCAGTTATCCCCTAACCCTGTAACTATCTCTCTCTCCATCAGGTCCAGTTAACCCCTAACCCTGTAACTATCTCTCTCTACATCAGGTCCAGTTAACCCCTAACCCTGTAACTATCTCTCTCTCCATCAGGTCCAGTTATCCCCTAACCCTGTAACTATCTCTCTCTCTCTCTGCTCCCTCCAGTTATCCCCTAACCCTGTAACTATCTCTCTCTCTGTTCCCTCCAGTTGTCCCCTAACCCTGTAACTATCTCTCTCTCTCTGTTCCCTCCAGTTGTCCCCTAACCCTGTAACTATCTCTCTCTCTGTTCCCTCCAGTTGTCCCCTAACCCTGTAACTATCTCTCTCTCTCTGTTCCCTCCAGTTATCCCCTAACCCTGTAACTATCTCTCTCTACATCAGGTCCAGTTATCCCCTAACCCTGTAACTATCTCTCTCTCCGTCAGGTTCACTGAAGTTAGAGAGGAGGATGTACTTCCTGGAGAAGAATCGTCGTGGCTGCAGGACGTACGGAGCGGCGCTGGACCCTTCACTACAGAGAGAGATCACCTTCTATCAACAGAAAGCCAAGGAACATGCTGAGGTACACACACTCTCACTGCACACACACTCTCACTGCACACACACTCTCACTGCACACACACTCTCACTGCACACACACACTCACTGCACACACACACACACACACTCTCACTGCACACACACACTCTCACTGCACACACACTCTCACTGTACACACACTCTCTCACTGCACACACACACACTCACTGTACACACACACACACACTCTCACTGTACACACATACACACACTCTCACTGTACACACACACACACTCTCACTGTACACACACTCTCACTGTACACACACACACTCTCACTGTACACACACACACTCTCACTGTACACACACACACTCTCACTGCACACACACACACACACACACACTCTCACTGCGCACACACACTCTCACTGCACACACACACACACTCTCACTGCACACACACTCTCACTGCACACACTCTCTCACTGCACACACTCTCTCACTGCACACTCTCTCACTGCACACACACTCTCACTGCACACACACACACACTCTCACTGCACACACACACTCTCACTGCACACACACACACACACACACACACACACACACACACACACACACACACACACACACACACACACACACACACACACACACACACACACGCTCTCACTGTACACACACACGCTCTCACTGTACACACACACGCTCTCACTGCACACACACACACTCTCTCACTGCACACACACACTCTCTCACTGTACACACCACACACTCTCACTGTACACACACACACACTCACTGTACACACACACACACTCACAGTACACACACACACACTCTCACTGCACACATACACACACACACACACACACACACACACTCTCTCACTGTACACACACACACTCTCACTGCGCACACACACACACACACACACACTCTCACTGTACACACACTCTCACTGTACACACACACACACTCACTGTACACACACTCTCACTGTACACACACACACACGCTCTCACTGTACACACACACACTCTCACTGTACACACACACACTCTCACTGTACACACACACACTCTCACTGTACACACACACACTCTCACTGTACACACACACACTCTCACTGTACACACACACACACTCTCACTGTACACACACATACACTCTCACTGGGTCAGGGCCTGTTATATAACTGATGAGGGGTCAGGGGTCAGGGTCTGTTATATAACTGATGAGGGGTCAGGGGTCAGGGCCTGTTATATAACTGATGAGGGGTCAGGGGTCAGGGCCTGTTATATAACTGATGAGGGGTCAGGGGTCAGGGCCTGTTATATAACTGATGAGGGGTCAGGGGTCAGGGCCTGTTATATAACTGATCAGGGGTCAGGGGTCAGGGCCTGTTATATAACTGATGAGGGGTCAGGGTCAGGGCCTGTTATATAACTGATGAGGGGTCAGGGGTCAGGGCCTGTTATATAACTGATGAGGGGTCAGGGGTCAGGGCCTGTTATATAACTGATCAGGGGTCAGGGGTCAGGGCCTGTTATATAACTGATGAGGGGTCAGGGGTCAGGGCCTGTTATATAACTGATGAGGGGTCAGGGGTCAGGGCCTGTTATATAACTGATGAGGGGTCAGGGGTCAGGGCCTGTTATATAACTGATGAGGGGTCAGGGGTCAGGGCCTGTTATATAACTGATCAGGGGTCAGGGGTCAGGGCCTGTTATATAACTGATGTTCTCTCTCTCTGTGTGCAGCATGAAGACTTCCTATTGGCTCTGCAGGTTAATGAGGAGGAGTATGAGAAGGTACATCTACCCAAACACCACTTCCTGTCTCTCTCTGTCTCTTTCTCTCTCTCTCTCTACCTCTCTTTCTCTGTCTGGCTGTCTTTGTAGGACGGACAGCTGATAGTGTGGGTGTTGGGTCCTGTAGTGAACGTCTGTCTCTCTCTCTCTCTGTCTCTCTCTCTCTGTCTCTCTGTCTCTCTCTCTCTCTCTCTCTCTCTCTCTGTCTCTCTCTCTCTCTCTCTCTCTCTCTCTCTCTCTCTCTCTCTCTCTCTCTCTCTCTCTCTCTCTCTCTGTCTCTGTCCTCTGTCTCTCTCCCTCTTTCTCTGTCTGTCTCTCTCTTTCTCTGTCTCTCTCTCTCTGTCTCTCTCTGTCTCTGTGTCTGTCTCTGTGTCTTCTCTCTCTCTCTCTCTCTCTCTCTCTCTCTCTCTCTGTCTCTCTCTCTCTCTGTCCTGTCTCTCTCTGTCTCTCTCTCTGTCTCTCTCTCTCTCTCTGTGTCTCTCTGTCCTCTCTCTCTCTGTCTCTCTCGTCTCTGTCTCTGTGTCTCTCTGTCTCTCTGTAGGACGGACAGCTGATCGAGTGTGGGTGTTGCTGTGGGGACTTTGCCTTCGAGAAGATGACCCAGTGTTCTGATGGACATCTGTTCTGTAAAGAATGTCTGGTTAAATACGCCGAGGAGGCTGTGTTCGGGTCAGGACAGGTACGGAGGGGGGTTGGGTAGGGTGGCTGTTCCATGCTATGTGGTTAAGGTGTTAACACTGTGTGCGTTTGTGTGTGTGTGTGGTGCGTTTGTGTGTGTGTGGTGCGTTTGTGTGTGTGTGGTGCGTTTGTGTGTGTGTGGTGCGTTTGTGTGTGTGTGTGTGTGTGGTGCGTTTGTGTGTGTGTGTGGTGCGTTTGTGTGTGTGTGTGTGGTGCGTTTGTGTGTGTGGTGCGTTTGTGTGTGTGCGTGTGTGTGTGTGGTGCGTTTGTGTGTGTGTGTGTCTGTGTGTGTGTGGTGCCTGTGTGTGTGTGGTGCGTTTGTGTGTGTGTGTGTGTGTGGTGCGTTTGTGGTGTGTGTGGTGCGTGCGTGGTGTGTGTGTGTGCGTGCGTGCGTGTGTGTGTGTGTGTGATCGTTCCAGTCATCTCTCAGCTGTATGGAAGGAGGCTGTCCTTGTTCCTTCCCGGTGTGTGAGTTGGAGAAGGTTTTACCGGAGACGGTGTTGTGTAAATACTACGAGAGGCAAGCTGAGGAGGCCGTGGCTGCTACCTGCGCTGACGAACTCGTACGGTACGACCATACAATTACAAACACCAAGATGGACGGCAACCTTCTTGGGATGTTTTTGGTTCTAAAAGGTCAGCCATGTTGTTTCGGGGGAGATGGGTAACCGTGGCGATACCAGTGCTGTGATAAGATGGTGTAAATAAAATAATAATAATAATTCAAATAATGAATGTGAAGAATTTATCTGCGTTGTTAGATAAATATCCAGACCGTTTTAGAGGAGCGGTTTTATACATTTTCTCAAATTAAATGCCGATATGCAAAAGGATTTAAGACCTGTTTGCGTCTTTTCAGCCTCTGCGACTGTCGCGACTTCCGTCGTTACGGTTACCGGACTGCCACAGCGACCCGCGTCAAAATCCTCCCCTGACAACAACCCAGATGCAGGAGTTTTACAATTCTCTGGTTTTGATACGACCTGCTTTTTTTATTTAGTCTGTGGCAGTCAGATATTTTCTGTAAGATCGCCCATTACTTTGTAAATAATGACGATGTGGGTTTATTTGCCTTTTTATAATAATTAATCAAAAGTTAGCTAAAGTTATTTAAGATTTGGTCAGTTATAAAGTCTGGTCGTTATTTTTTTTTAAACTGGCTAGTCACCTAGCTAACTAGCTATCAATAAAAATAAACATTGTTTAGGAAGGTGCTTTTAGTTACCGTGGCTCGCTACGTTGTCATACAGAGGCTGTCCTTTTGTTTAGAGTTTTTCACAACGACAGCGACAAGTTTGGATGTCGGACGACGACAGAATGTTCTAGAGACGACGACAGAATGTTCTAGAGACGACGACAGAATGTTCTAGAGACGACGACAGAATGTTCTAGAGACGTCGACAGAATGTTCTAGAGACGTCGACAGAATGTTCTAGAGACGACGACAGAATGTTCTAGAGACGTCGACAGAATGTTCTAGAGACGACGACAGAATGTTCTAGAGACGACGACAGAATGTTCTAGAGACGACGGACAGAATGTTCTATAGACGACGACAGAATGTTCTAGAGAGTCGACGATAGAATGTTCTAGAGACGACAATAGAATGTTCTAGAGACATGTCGATAGGACTATAAACCAGCCTTTAGACAGTCGGACGACAACAGAATGTTCTAGAGACATGTCGATAGGACTATAAACCAGCCTTTAGACAGTCGGACGACAACAGAATGTTCTAGAGACATGGCGATGGACGGACTATAAACCAGCCTTTAGACAGTCGGACGACAACAGAATGTTCTAGAGACGTGGCGATGGACGGACTATGAACCAGCCTTTAGACAGTCGGACGACAACAGAATGTTCTAGAGACATGTCGATAGACGGACTATAAACCAGCCTTTAGACAGTTGGAAACGCAACAAGTACTGATATTGTATCATATAACAGCACTCACAGCTGTCCAAGAAAACTCAAATGTAGACGTTTTGTGGTCTGTTTTACATATATTTGTTTAGAGGCTATTTTATACAGAAAAAAATGTGTATAAAACCCATATAAACTGAATTTACAAATTAGGACAATATTTTAGGTTTCTGAAAGAGCCTCTGTCAAAAAAAAAAAAAATGAATTCATCCAAAACTGAGGCTTCAAAGCAAAAATGAAGATGTTTATTTAAACATGGTGGTCGAAACGTGAATCATAAGAGAAGAGAATAATTAGGAGAAAACAAAAACACAAGCTTTCCTCCTCATTCTAAATAGTATTTTAGATTTGATTATAATTATGTTCTGATATCAAAATGCCTTACTTTTTTATTTCGCTGCGTAGTAAAAATCTGTGTTTCTTACCTCTACTGTCACTCATTCCAAATTAGACTGGTTTGGATTTCTCCCTGACCAAGATGGCTGCCGTTTTCAGCCCGTTCTGGAACTCTGAAGTGTTTATGATAAAACCAGTCTAGTCATTTTATTAATAGGATCTCTGTTGATATGACTCTCCTGCTGTCTGTCTGTGTGTTACGGAAATGGTTTCTAGAATGTTCTTGACCTGCTCGGTCTATAACCGTCTTTTTTTTTTCTATCTCCAGTTGTCCGTCCTGTAACTTCCCAGCGTTGTTGGATAAAGGTGTGTCTCTGTTCAGCTGTCCCAACCCTCGCTGTCGGAAGGTGAGTTGACGCAATTGTAGGATACTGTCCTTTTTTAGTCGAGGAAATAAAATCACGTGAGATTAAACAAATTGGCTACGTTATCTACAGCCATCCACATCATTCACTTCAACCCTGAACCTTAACTACATCTCGTAATGAATAATGTGGAAATTGAGGTGACTAAACTACTTGGAGCTACCCTGGATTGTAAAACTGTCCTGGTTAAAAACATATTGATACAACAGTAGCTAAGATGGGGAGAAGTCTGTCCATAATAAAGCGCTGCTCTACCTTCTTAACAACACTATCAACAAGGCAGGTCCTACAGGCCCTAGTTTCTACCTTCTTAACAACACTATCAACAAGGCAGGTCCTACAGGCCCTAGTTTCTACCTTCTTAACAGCACTATCAACAAGGCAGGTCCTAGTTTCTACCTTCTTAACAACACTATCAACAAGGCAGGTCCTACAGGCCCTAGTTTCTACCTTCTCAACAGCACTATCAACAAGGCAGGTCCTACAGGCCCTAGTTTCTACCTTCTTAACAACACTATCAACAAGGCAGGTCCTACAGGCCCTAGTTTCTACCTTCTTAACAACACTATCAACAAGGCAGGTCGTACAGGCCCTAGTTTCTACCTTCTCAACAGCACTATCAACAAGGCAGGTCCTACAGGCCCTAGTTTCTACCTTAACAACACTATCAACAAGGCAGGTCCTAGTTTATATCTTCTTAACAACACTATCAACAAGGCAGGTCCTACAGGCCCTAGTTTCTACCTTCTTAACAACACTATCAACAAGGCAGGTCCTACAGGCCCTAGTTTCTACCTTAACAACACTATCAACAAGGCAGGTCCTACAGGCCCTAGTTTCTACCTTCTTAACAACACTATCAACAAGGCAGGTCCTACAGGCCCTAGTTTCTACCTTCTTAACAACACTATCAACAAGGCAGGTCCTACAGGCCCTAGTTTCTACCTTCTTAACAACACTATCAACAAGGCAGGTCGTACAGGCCCTAGTTTCTACCTTAACAACACTATCAACAAGGCAGGTCCTACAGGCCCTAGTTTCTACCTTCTTAACAGCACTATCAACAAGGCCGGTCCTACAGGCCCTAGTTTCTACCTTCTAACAACACTATCAACAAGGCAGGTCCTACAGGCCCTAGTTTCTACCTTCTTAACAACACTATCAACAAGGCAGGTCCTACAGGCCCTAGTTTTGTCACGCCTGGACTACTGTTCAGTCGTGTGGTCAGGTGCCACAAATGTAAAATTGTCTCAGAACAGGGCAGCAGGGCTGGCCCTTAGATGTACACAGAGAACAAACATTAATAATATACATGTCAATCTCTCCTGGCTCAAAGTGGAGGAGAGATTGACTTCATCACTACTTGTATTTATGAGAGGTATTGACATGTTGAAATCAACGAGCTGTCTGTTTAAACTACTGGCACACAGCTCAGAGACACCCATACATACCCCACAAGACATGCCACCAGAGGTCTGTTTAAACTACTGGCACACAGCTCAGACACCCATACATACCCCACAAGACATGCCACCAGAGGTCTGTTTAAACTACTGGCACGCAGCTCAGACACCCATGCACACCCCACAAGACATGGCACCAGAGGTCTGTTTAAACTACTGGCACGCAGCTCAGACACCCATGCATACCCCACAAGACATGGCACCAGAGGTCTCTTCACAGTCCCCAAGTCCAGAACAGACTATGGGAGGCGCCACAGTACCACATAGAGCCATGACTACATGGAACTCTATTCCACATCCGGTAACTGATGACAGCAGGAGAATCAGATCTACAAAACATCAAAATACACCTTATGGAACAGCGGGGACTGTGAAGAGACACACACAAAGGTACAGACACATGATAACACACACACACGTGTACACATGGATTTTCTATTGTAGATATGTGGTAGTAGTGTTCTGAGGTAACACACTTAATGTATTGTAGATATGTGGTCTAGAGGTCGACCGATTATGATTTTTCAACACCGATACCGATTATTGGAGGACCAAAAAACGCCGGTACCGATTAATCGGCCAATTTAAAAAAATATATATTAAAAAATAAGTTTTATTTGTAATAATGACAATTACAACAATACTGAATGAACACTTATTTTAACTTAATATAATACATCAATAAAATCAATTTAGCCTCAAATAAATTATGAAACATGCTCAATTTGGTTTAAATAATGCAAAAAACAAAGTGTTGGAGAAGAAAGTAAAAGTGCAATATGTGCCATGTAATAAAGCTGACGTTTAAGTTCCTTACTCAGAACATGAGAACATATGAAAGCTGGTGGTTCCTTTTAACATGAGTCTTCAATATTCCCAGGTAAGAAGTTTTAGGTTGTAGTTATTATAGGACTATTTCTCTCTATACGATTTGTATTTCATATACCTTTGACTATTGGATGTTCTTATAGGCACTTTAGTATTGCCAGTGTAACAATATAGCTTCCGTCCCTCTCCTCGCTCCTACCTGGGCTCGAACCAGGAACACATCGACAACAGCCACCCTCGAAGCAGCGTTACCCATGTAGAGCAAGGGGAACAACTACTCCAAGTCTCAGAGCGAGTGACGTTTGAAACGCTATTAGCGCGCACCTGCTAACTAGCTAGCCATTTCACATCGGTTACACCAGCCTAATCTCGGGAGTTGATAGGCTTGAAGTCATAAACAGCGCAATGCTTGAAGCATTGCGAAGGGTTGCTGGCAAAACGCACTAAAGTGCTGTTTGAATGAATGCTTACGAGCCTGCTGCTGCCTACCACCGCTCAGTCAGACTGCTCTATCAAATCATAGACTTAATTATAATATAATAACACACAGAAATACGAGCCTTAGGTCATTAATATGGTCGAATCCGGAAACTATCATCTCGAAAACAAAATGTTTTTTTCTGTCAGTGAAATACGCAACCGTTCCGTATTCTATCTAACGGGTGGCATCCCTAAGTCTAAATATTCCTGTTACATTGCACAACCTTCAATGGTATGTCATAATTCTGGCAAATTAGTTTGCAACGAGCCAGGCGGCCCAAACTGTTGCATGTACCCTGACTCTGCGTGCAATGAATGCAAAATGACACAATTTCACCTGGTTAATATTGCCTGCTAACCTGGATTTCTTTCAGCTAAATATGCAGGTTTAAAAATATATACTTCTGTGTATTGATTTGAAGAAAGGCATTGATGTTTATGGTTCGGTTCAGTCGTGCAACGATTGTGCTTTTTTCGCAAATGCGCTTTTGTTAAATCACCTCCCGTTTGGCGAAGTCGGCTGTCTTTGTTAGGAAGAAATAGTCTTCACAGTTCGCAACGAGCCAGGCGGCCCAAACTGCTGCATATACCCTGACTCTGTTTGCAAGAGAAGTGACACATTTTCCCTCGTTAAAAGAAATTAATGTTAGCAGGCAATATTAACTAAATATGCAGGTTTAAAAATATATACTTGTTTATTGATTTTAAGAAAGGCATTGATGTTTATGGTTGGAGCAACGTGTACCTAAGCGATTATATGCAACGCAGGACAGGCTAGATAAACTAGTAATATCATCAACCATGTGTAGTTAACTAGTGATTATGATTGATTGTGTTTTATAAGATACGTTTAATGCTAGCTAGCAACTTACCTTGGCTTCTTACTGCATTCGCGTAACAGGCAGGCTCCTCGTGGAGTGCAATGTAAAGCAGGTGGTTTGAGAGTTGGACTAGTTAACCGTAAGGTTGCAAGATTGAATCCCCGAGCTGACAAGGTAAAAATCTGTCGTTCTGCCCCTGAACAAGGCAGTTAACCCACCGTTCCTAGGCCGTCATTGAAAATAAGAATGTGTTCTTAACTGACTTGCCTGGTTAAATAAAGGAAGAAAAAAATATATAAAAAAATAAACCAGGCCAAATCGGCTCCAAAAATACCGATTTCCGATTGTTATGAAAACTTGAAATCGGCCCTAATTAATCGGCCATTCCGATTAATCGGTCAACCTCTTGTGTGGTCTGAGGTAACACACTTAATGTATTGTGATAAGTGTTATGTAATGTAATAGAATTCTACATACCTGCCTTCATGTTTCTGGACCCCAGGAAGAGTAGCTGCTGCCTTGACAGGAACTAATGGGGATCCATAATAAACCCCAGGAAGAGTAGCTGCTGCCTTGGCAGGAACTAACGGGGATCCATAATAAACCCCAGGAAGAGTAGCTGCTGCCTTGGCAGGAACTAAGGGGGATCCATAATAAACCCCAGGAAGAGTAGCTGCTGCCTTGACAGGAACTAATGGGGATCCATAATAAACCCCAGGAAGAGTAGCTGCTGCCTTGGCAGGAACTAACGGGGATCCATAATAAACCCCAGGAAGAGTAGCTGCTGCCTTGGCAGGAAGTAATGGGGATCCATAATAAACCCCAGGAAGAGTAGCTGCTGCCTTGACAGGAACTAATGGGGATCCATAATAAACCCCAGGAAGAGTAGCTGCTGCCTTGACAGGAACTAATGGGGATCCATAATAAACCCCAGTCTCTGTAAGACAGAGGAGGATGCATGATACAGATGTAAGCATGTCCCAGTTTAAATCTCCTAAAGTAATGAATTCAGAGTAATTTAGCTTGTGCAGGACATCAGAGAGTTTAGTGTGTCTCCTGAAGCCGACTACAGTGATGTGGGAGTCCTTATACATTTGAAGTCGGAAGTTTACATACACCTTAGCCAAATACATTTAAACTCAGTTTTTCACAATTCCTGACATTTAATCATAGTAAAAATTCCCTTTCTTAGGTCAGTTAGGATCACCACTTTATTTTAAGAATGTGAAATGCCAGAATAATAGTAGAGAGAATGATTTATTTCAGCTTTTATTTCTTTCATCACATTCCCTGTGGGTCAGAAGTTTACATACACTCAATTAGTATTTGGTAGCATTGCCTTTAAATTGTTTAACTTGGGTCAAACGTTTCGGGTAGCCTTCCACAAGCTTCCCACAATAAGTTGGGTGAATTTTGGCCCATTCCTCCTGACATAGCTGGTGTAACTGAGTCAGGTTTGTAGGCCTCCTTGCTCGAACACGTTTTTCAGTTCTGCCCACACATTTTCTATAGGATTGAGGTCAGGGCTTTGTGATGGCCACTCCAATACCTTGACTTTGTTGTCCTTAAGCCATTTTGCCACAACTTTGGAAGTATTCTTGAGTCATTGTCCATTTGGAAGACCCATTTGCGACCAAGCTTTAACTTCCTGACTGATGTCTTGAGATGTTGCTTCAATATATCCACATCATTTTCCTTTCCTCATGATGCCATCTATTTTGTGAGGTGCACCAGTCCCTCCTGCAGCAAAGCACCCCCACAACATGATGCTGCCACCCCCGTGCTTCACGGTTGGGATGGTGTTCTTCGGCTTGCAAAGCCTCCCCCTTTTTCCTCCAAACATAACGATGGTCATTATGGCCAAACAGGTCTATTTCTGTTTCATCAGACCAGAGGACATTTCTCCAAAAAGTACAATCTTTGTCCCCATGTGCAGTTGCAAACCGTAGTCTGGCTTTTTTCTGGTGGTTTTGGAGCAGTGGCTTCTTCCTTGCTGAGCGGCCTTTCAGGTTATGTCGATTATAGGACTCGTTTTACTGTGGATATAGATACTTTTGTACCTGTTTCCTCCAGCATCTTCACAAGGTCCTTTGCTGTTGTTCTGGGATTGATTTGCACCAAAGTAAGTTAATCTCTAGGAGACAGAGCGAGTCTCCTTCCTGAGCGGTATGACGGCTGCGTGGTCCCATGGTGTTTATACTTGTGTACTATTGTTTGTACAGATGAACGTGGTACCTTCAGGCATTTGGAAATTGCTCCCAAGGATGAACCAGACTTGTGGAGGCCTACAATTTTTTGGTCTTGGCTGATTTCTTTTGATTTTCCCATGATGTCAAGCAAAGAGGCACTGAGTTTGAAGGTAGGCCTTGAAATACATCCACAGGTAAACCTTCAATTGACTCAAATAATGTCAATTAGCCTATCAGAAGCTTCTAAAGCCGTGACATCATTTTCTGTAATTTTAAAGGCACAGTCAACTTAGTGTATGTAAACTTCTGACCCACTGGTATTGTGATTTAAGTGAAATAATCTGTCTGTAAACAATTGTTGTAAAAAGGACTTGTGTCATGCACAAAGTAGATGTCCTAACCGACTTGCCAAAACTATAGTTTGTTAATAATACATTTGTGGAGTGGTTGAAAAACGAGTTTTAATGACTCCAACCTAAGTGTATGTAAACTTCTGACTTCAACTGTAGATGATCTGTCCTGTAGTTCTCTCCTCTCTGTCCTGTAGTTCTCTCCTCTCTGTCCTGTAGTTCTCTCCTCTCTGTCCTGTAGTTCTCTCCTCTCTGTCCTGTAGTTCTCTCCTCTCTGTCCTGTAGTTCTCTCCTCTCTGTCCTGTAGTTCTCTCCTCTCTGTCCTGTAGTTCTCTCCTCTCTGTCCTGTAGTTCTCTCCTCTCTGTCCTGTAGTTCTCTCCTCTCTGTCCTGTAGTTCTCTCCTCTCTGTCCTGTAGTTCTCTCCTCTCTGTCCTGTAGTTCTCTCCTCTCTGTCCTGTAGTTCTCTCCTCTCTGTCCTGTAGTTCTCTCCTCTCTGTCCTGTAGTTCTCTCCTCTCTGTCCTGTAGTTCTCTCCTCTCTGTCCTGTAGTTCTCTCCTCTCTGTCCTGTAGTTCTCTCCTCTCTGTCCTGTAGTTCTCTCCTCTCTGTCCTGTAGTTCTCTCCTCTCTGTCCTGTAGTTCTCTCCTCTCTGTCCTGTAGTTCTCTCCTCTCTGTCCTGTAGTTTTCTCCTCTCTGTCCTGTAGTTCTCTCCTCTCTGTCCTGTAGTTCTCTCCTCTCTGTCCTGTAGTTCTCTCCTCTCTGTCCTGTAGTTCTCTCCTCTCTGTCCTGTAGTTCTCTCCTCTCTGTCCTGTAGTTCTCTCCTCTCTGTCCTGTCGTTCTCTCCTCTCTGTCCTGTCGTTCTCTCCTCTGTCCTGTAGATGGAGACAGAGCTCCATGACTGATCTAGTCTTCCTCAGTCCATCTCTCCGTCTCTTCCTCCTCCTCCTCAGTGTGTCACACTGCATTCCTGGGGCTAAGTTCACACACACAGACACACAGTCTGAATACCCATACTTGTGTTCTTAATAGTAGGCGTTTTGGTAATGTGAATATATAACGTTTTATAGTATGTGACATGTAGATAGATAGTGGAGGGCTTTAAATGCCAGGATGTAATACTCATTTTGGGGTTTTACATTTACATTTTAGTCATTTAGCAGACGCTCTTATCCAGAGCGACTTACAGTAGTGAATGCATACATTTCATTAAAAAAAAAATTCTTCCCCGTACTGGTCCCCCGTGGGAATCGAACCCAAAACCCTGGTGTTGCAAACACCATGCTCTACCAACTGAGCCACACGGGACCGTTTTCATCTAGTAAAATTCACTGCATCACTAATGAGGAAGAGAAGGTGACGAGCTGTTCCCAAATGAATGACTGGAGGGGGGGGTCCCCCTGGCTCAATACTACTCTCATGCCCTGCCCCTTCTAATCCTGCCCTCCCATTGGCTGAAACCAATTTTCCTTCCATGTCAAATGTGTTTCAGATCATGTTTGACCCAGATTCTCTTCCCTCGTTTCTGTCTGACCGACTGACACACACACACACACACACACACACACACACACTGTTTTCCACATGTGGTTATGAGATTTGTGGGGCGGCAGTTAGCCTAGTGGTTAGTTAGAGCGTTGGGCTTGTAACCGGAAAGGTTGCTAGATCAAATCCCCCGAGCTGACAAGGTATAAATCTGTCGTTCTGCCCCCTGAACAAGGCAGTTAACCCACTGTTCCCTGGTAGGCTGTCATTGAAAATAAGAATTTGTTCTTAACTGACTTACCTAGTTAAATAAAAGGTTAAATAATAATAATAGTTTGAACTGTGTGTGTGTGTGTGTGTGTGTGTGTGTGTGTGTGTGTGTGTGTGTGTGTGTGTGTGTGTGTGTGTGTGTGTGTGTGTGTGTGTGTGTGTGTGTGTGTGTGTGTGTGTGTGTGTGTGTGTGTGTGTGTGTGTGTGTGTGTGTGTTAGTTGCTGCAGCTGTCAACATGACTGTATGTGTGAGGCTTCACACACACTTCAGTAGTATATCTGGGTGTGTTTCCCCAGACCATGTGCTCTAACAGCACCCCTTTCCCCAGACCATGTGCTCTAACAGCACCCCTTTCCCCAGACCATGTGCTCTAACAGCACCCCTTTCCCCAGACCATGTGCTCTAACAGCACCCCTTTCCCCAGACCATGTGCTCTAACAGCACCCCTTTCCCCTCCCCAGACCATGTGCTCTAACAGCACCCCTTTCCCCAGACCATGTGCTCTAACAGTACCTCTTTCCCCTCCCCAGACCATGTGCTCTGACAGCACCCCTTTCCCCAGACCATGTGCTCTAACAGCACCCCTTTCCCCTCCCCAGACCATGTGCTCTAACAGCACCCCTTTCCCCAGACCATGTGCTCTAACAGTACCTCTTTCCCCAGACCATGTGCTCTAACAGTACCTCTTTCCCCAGACCATGTGCTCTAACAGTACCCCTTTCCCCAGACCATGTGCTCTAACAGCACCCCTTTCCCCAGACCATGTGCTCTAACAGCACCCCTTTCCCCAGACCATGTGCTCTAACAGCACCCCTTTCCCCAGACCATGTGCTCTAACAGCACCCCTTTCCCCAGACCATGTGCTCTAACAGCACCCCTTTCCCCAGACCATGTGCTCTAACAGCACCCCTTTCCCCAGACCATGTGCTCTAACAGCACCCCTTTCCCCAGACCATGTGCTCTGACAGCACCCCTTTCCCCTCCCCAGACCATGTGCTCTGACAGCACCCCTTTCCCCTTTCCCCAGACCATGTGCTCTAACAGCACCCCTTTCCCCTCCCCAGACCATGTGCTCTGACAGCACCCCTTTCCCCTCCCCAGACCATGTGCTCTGACAGCACCCCTTTCCCCTTTCCCCAGACCATGTGCTCTAACAGTACCTCTTTCCCCTCCCCAGACCATGTGCTCTGACAGCACCCCTTTCCCCTCCCCAGACCATGTGCTCTAACAGCACCCCTTTCCCCAGACCATGTGCTCTGACAGCACCCCTTTCCCCTCCCCAGACCATGTGCTCTAACAGCACCCCTTTCCCCAGACCATGTGCTCTGACAGTACCCCTTTCCCCAGACCATGTGCTCTAACAGCACCCCTTTCCCCTCCCCAGACCATGTGCTCTGACAGCACCCCTTTCCCCTCCCCAGACCATGTGCTCTGACAGCACCCCTTTCCCCTCCCCAGACCATGTGCTCTGACAGCACCCCTTTCCCCTCCCCAGACCATGTGCTCTAACAGTACCCCTTTCCCCAGACCATGTGCTCTAACAGCACCCCTTTCCCCAGACCATGTGCTCTAACAGCACCCCTTTCCCCAGACCATGTGCTCTAACAGTACCCCTTTCCCCAGACCATGTGCTCTAACAGCACCCCTTTCCCCTCCCCAGACCATGTGCTCTAACAGCACCCCTTTCCCCAGACCATGTGCTCTAACAGCACCCCTTTCCCCAGACCATGTGCTCTAACAGCACCCCTTTCCCCAGACCATGTGCTCTAACAGCACCCCTTTCCCCAGACCATGTGCTCTAACAGTACCCCTTTCCCCTCCCCAGACCATGTGCTCTAACAGTACCTCTTTCCCCTCCCCAGACCATGTGCTCTGACAGCACCCCTTTCCCCAGACCATGTGCTCTAACAGCACCCCTTTCCCCTCCCCAGACCATGTGCTCTGACAGCACCCCTTTCCCCTCCCCAGACCATGTGCTCTAACAGTACCTCTTTCCCCTCCCCAGACCATGTGCTCTGACAGCACCCCTTTCCCCTCCCCAGACCATGTGCTCTAACAGCACCCCTTTCCCCAGACCATGTGCTCTAACAGCACCCCTTTCCCCTCCCCAGACCATGTGCTCTAACAGCACCCCTTTCCCCAGACCATGTGCTCTGACAGCACCCCTTTCCCCTCCCCAGACCATGTGCTCTAACAGCACCCCTTTCCCCAGACCATGTGCTCTAACAGCACCCCTTTCCCCAGACCATGTGCTCTAACAGCACCCCTTTCCCCTTTCCCCAGACCATGTGCTCTAACAGTACCTCTTTCCCCTCCCCAGACCATGTGCTCTGACAGCACCCCTTTCCCCTCCCCAGACCATGTGCTCTAACAGCACCCCTTTCCCCAGACCATGTGCTCTGACAGCACCCCTTTCCCCTCCCCAGACCATGTGCTCTAACAGCACCCCTTTCCCCAGACCATGTGCTCTGACAGTACCCCTTTCCCCAGACCATGTGCTCTAACAGCACCCCTTTCCCCTCCCCAGACCATGTGCTCTGACAGCACCCCTTTCCCCTCCCCAGACCATGTGCTCTGACAGCACCCCTTTCCCCTCCCCAGACCATGTGCTCTGACAGCACCCCTTTCCCCTCCCCAGACCATGTGCTCTAACAGTACCCCTTTCCCCAGACCATGTGCTCTAACAGCACCCCTTTCCCCAGACCATGTGCTCTAACAGCACCCCTTTCCCCAGACCATGTGCTCTAACAGTACCCCTTTCCCCAGACCATGTGCTCTAACAGCACCCCTTTCCCCTCCCCAGACCATGTGCTCTAACAGCACCCCTTTCCCCAGACCATGTGCTCTAACAGCACCCCTTTCCCCAGACCATGTGCTCTAACAGCACCCCTTTCCCCAGACCATGTGCTCTAACAGCACCCCTTTCCCCAGACCATGTGCTCTAACAGTACCCCTTTCCCCTCCCCAGACCATGTGCTCTAACAGTACCTCTTTCCCCTCCCCAGACCATGTGCTCTGACAGCACCCCTTTCCCCAGACCATGTGCTCTAACAGCACCCCTTTCCCCTCCCCAGACCATGTGCTCTGACAGCACCCCTTTCCCCTCCCCAGACCATGTGCTCTAACAGTACCTCTTTCCCCTCCCCAGACCATGTGCTCTGACAGCACCCCTTTCCCCTCCCCAGACCATGTGCTCTAACAGCACCCCTTTCCCCAGACCATGTGCTCTAACAGCACCCCTTTCCCCTCCCCAGACCATGTGCTCTAACAGCACCCCTTTCCCCAGACCATGTGCTCTGACAGCACCCCTTTCCCCTCCCCAGACCATGTGCTCTAACAGCACCCCTTTCCCCAGACCATGTGCTCTAACAGCACCCCTTTCCCCAGACCATGTGCTCTAACAGCACCCCTTTCCCCTCCCCAGACCATGTGCTCTGACAGCACCCCTTTCCCCTCCCCAGACCATGTGCTCTAACAGCACCCCTTTCCCCAGACCATGTGCTCTAACAGCACCCCTTTCCCCTCCCCAGACCATGTGCTCTAACAGCACCCCTTTCCCCTCCCCAGACCATGTGCTCTGACAGCACCCCTTTCCCCTCCCCAGACCATGTGCTCTGACAGCACCCCTTTCCCCTCCCCAGACCATGTGCTCTGACAGCACCCCTTTCCCCTCCCCAGACCATGTGCTCTGACAGCACCCCTTTCCCCTCCCCAGACCATGTGCTCTGACAGCACCTCTTTCCCCTCCCCAGACCATGTGCTCTGACAGTACCCCTTTCCCCAGACCATGTGCTCTAACAGTACCCCTTTCCCCAGACCATGTGCTCTAACAGTACCCCTTTCCCCAGACCATGTGCTCTAACAGCACCCCTTTCCCCAGACCATGTGCTCTAACAGCACCCCTTTCCCCTCCCCAGACCATGTGCTCTAACAGCACCCCTTTCCCCTCCCCAGACCATGTGCTCTAACAGCACCCCTTTCCCCTCCCCAGACCATGTGCTCTAACAGCACCCCTTTCCCCTCCCCAGACCATGTGCTCTAACAGCACCCCTTTCCCCAGACCATGTGCTCTAACAGCACCCCTTTCCCCAGACCATGTGCTCTAACAGCACCCCTTTCCCCAGACCATGTGCTCTAACAGCACCCCTTTCCCCAGACCATGTGCTCTAACAGCACCCCTTTCCCCAGACCATGTGCTCTAACAGCACCCCTTTCCCCAGACCATGTGCTCTAACAGCACCCCTTTCCCCAGACCATGTGCTCTAACAGCACCCCTTTCCCCAGACCATGTGCTCTAACAGCACCCCTTTCCCCTCCCCAGACCATGTGCTCTAACAGGACCCCTTTCCCCAGACCATGTGCTCTAACAGCACCCCTTTCCCCAGACCATGTGCTCTAACAGTACCCCTTTCCCCTCCCCAGACCATGTGCTCTAACAGCACCCCTTTCCCCAGACCATGTGCTCTAACAGTACCCCTTTCCCCTCCCCAGACCATGTGCTCTAACAGCACCCCTTTCCCCAGACCATGTGCTCTAACAGCACCCCTTTCCCCAGACCATGTGCCCTAACAGCACCCCTTTCCCCAGACCATGTGCTCTGACAGTACCCCTTTCCCCAGACCATGTGCTCTGACAGCACCCCTTTCCCCAGACCATGTGCTCTGACAGCACCCCTTTCCCCTCCCCAGACCATGTGCTCTAACAGCACCCCTTTCCCCAGACCATGTGCTCTAACAGCACCCCTTTCCCCTCCCCAGACCATGTGCTCTAACAGCACCCCTTTCCCCAGACCATGTGCTCTGACAGCACCCCTTTCCCCAGACCATGTGCTCTAACAGCACCCCTTTCCCCAGACCATGTGCTCTAACAGCACCCCTTTCCCCAGACCATGTGCTCTGACAGCACCCCTTTCCCCAGACCATGTGCTCTAACAGCACCCCTTTCCCCAGACCATGTGCTCTAACAGCACCCCTTTCCCCAGACCATGTGCTCTAACAGTACCCCTTTCCCCTCCCCAGACCATGTGCTCTAACAGCACCCCTTTCCCCAGACCATGTGCTCTAACAGCACCCCTTTCCCCAGACCATGTGCTCTAACAGCACCCCTTTCCCCAGACCATGTGCTCTAACAGCACCCCTTTCCCCAGACCATGTGCTCTGACAGCACCCCTTTCCCCAGACCATGTGCCCTAACAGCACCCCTTTCCCCAGACCATGTGCTCTGACAGTACCCCTTTCCCCTCCCCAGACCATGTGCTCTGACAGTACCCCTTTCCCCAGACCATGTGCTCTGACAGCACCCCTTTCCCCTCCCCAGACCATGTGCTCTGACAGCACCCCTTTCCCCAGACCATGTGCTCTAACAGCACCCCTTTCCCCAGACCATGTGCTCTGACAGTACCCCTTTCCCCAGACCATGTGCTCTAACAGCACCCCTTTCCCCAGACCATGTGCTCTGACAGTACCCCTTTCCCCAGACCATGTGCTCTGACAGCACCCCTTTCCCCAGACCATGTGCTCTGACAGTACATTTCATTCCAGACTCCCCTCTCTCCCTCCTCCCCTCTGTCACACCCACAGCAGCTCCTCCCCCAATCAGATTGTGTGTAAAAGTCTTCTGTTTCCTTATAAGGGCTGTTGCAGCCTGTTGCAGCCTGTTGCAGCCTGTTGCAGAGAGGAAGGGAAGGGAGTGGAAATCAGAACAGAAACAGAGGAGAGGATGAGAGACGGCATGAATGAAAATGACTGGACAAGAATGCAGGGATACATAGTCTGACACACTGAATACACACACTCTCTCTCTCACACACACACACACACACACACACACACACACACACACACACACACACACACACACACACACACACACACTCCCATCCTCTGGCTGTTGCCTCAAGGGTGTGATCTTTCACTGTCTATATTCATCCACTCCTCCTCTCTCCCT
Source organism: Salmo salar (assembly GCF_965601325.2). Taxonomy (NCBI): domain Eukaryota; kingdom Metazoa; phylum Chordata; class Actinopteri; order Salmoniformes; family Salmonidae; genus Salmo; species Salmo salar. Next base: position 105,049,291 of record NC_138293.1, read on the forward strand.
CCCTATTGTCTGTCTTAGCTAATGCTAACCCACTGCTCTGCTATCATGAAGACAGGCTCTATAGCTAATGCTAACCCACTGCTCTGCTATCATGAAGACAGGCTCTATAGCTAACTGGCTAATGCTAACCCACTGCTCTGCTATCATGAAGACAGGCTCTATAGCTAACTGGCTAATGCTAACCCACTGCTCTGCTATCATGTTGACAGGCTCTATAGCTAACTGGCTAATGCTAACCCACTGCTCTACTAAAGCTATCATGGAGACAGGCTCTATAGCTAACTGGCTAATGCTAACCCACTGCTCTGCCATCATGGAGACAGGCTCTATAGCTAACTGGCTAATGCTAACCCACTGTTCTGCTATCATGGAGACAGGCTCTATAGCTAACTGGCTAATGCTAACCCACTACTAAAGCTATCATTTAAAAATAAAAATAACACAACACTACATAAAGAGGTACGGGGGGCTGTGAGATTATTTTATATACTCTTTGAAGAGGTAGGGTTTCAGACGTTTGGTAAGATGGACAGGGACTCTGCTGTCCTAGCTTCAGGGGGAAGATGGACAGGGACTATGCTGTCCTAGCTTCAGGGGGAAGATGGACAGGGACTCTGCTGTCCTAGCTTCAGGGGGAAGATGGGCAGGGACTCTGCTGTCCTAGCTTCAGGGGGAAGATGGACAGGGACTCTGCTGTCCTAGCTTCAGGGGGAAGATGGACAGGGACTCTGCTGTCCTAGCTTCAGGGGGAAGATGGACAGGGACTCTGCTGTCCTAGCTTCAGGGGGAAGATGGACAGGGACTCTGCTGTCCTAGCTTCAGGGGGGAGATGGACAGGGACTCTGCTGTCCTAGCTTCAGGAAGAAGATGGACAGGGACTCTGCTGTCCTAGCTTCAGGGGGGAAGATGGACAGGGACTCTGCTGTCCTAGCATCAGGGGGAAGATGGACAGGGACTCTGCTGTCCTAGCTTCAGGAGGGAAGATGGACATGGACTCTGCTGTCCTAGCTTCAGAAGGAAGCTGGTTCCACCATTGGGGTGCCAGGACAGAGAAGAGCTTGGACTGGGCTGAGCTGGAGCTGCCGTCCCGTAGGGGTGGGAGGGCCAGGAGACCAGAGGTGGCAGAACGGAGGGGTGTAGGGTTGGAGCATAGCCTGAAGGTAGAGTCAGATCCCCATGCCGCTTCGTAGTGAAGCACCATGGTGTGAACTTCGACTGAAAGCCTGTAGCATTTTAGATTATTCCAGGGGTTTGATGGCAAAGCGAGGACATCGACTGGAAGCCTGTGGCGTTGTGGATTAATTCCAGGGGTTTGATGGCGAAGCGGGAGGAGCAGCAGCCAACGACGAGTTGAGATGTCACCAGGGATACTAATGCTAGTTGTTGCTAAAAAATTAGGATTTTAAATATGAACGTCGTGACATCGCGACTTAGTTTGGGGTTACCAGGCAACCAGTCGTTAAAGGATCGTAGGATTACTGTGTGACAAAAAACATTTTTATTTTTATACGTGCTAAATACAACCCGGTGTAGACTGTACAGTGAAATGTTTACTTTTACAAGCCTTCTACCCACAATGCAACAGTGAAGAGGCGACCCCCGGGATGCTGGCCTTTCTAGGCAGAGTTGCGAAAGAAAAAGCTATATCTCAGGCTGGCCAATAAAAAGATTTAAGATTTGTCAGGGGGGGGGGAGATGGGCAGGGAGGGACTCTTCTCTGAACAGAGGAACAGCTACTCTGCTTTTCTTCTGGGGGTCCTGTAACATTAAGGAAGTTATATACAATAAAAAAAACATATTACATGACATTACATTTCATAACACTTTTCAACAGCGAGGAACCTGCTCCACTACAGCCCTGTTCGATGTGAATGGGGGCGTGTTCAGACCTCCGTTTCCTGTAGATTTAGCTCATTTGTCTTGCTGACGTTGAGGGAGAGGTTGTTGTCATGGCACCACACTTGCCAGGTCTTTGACCTCCTCCCCTATAGGCTGTTTCGTCGTCGTCGGTGATCAGGCTTACCACCGTTGTGTAGTCGGCAAACTTAATGATGGTGTTGGAGTCGTGCCTGGCCACGTAGTCGTGGGTGAGCAAGGGAGTACAGGAGGGGACTGAGCACATCCTGTTGTTGAACAGCCACTTTAAACAATTCCACTTTATATAATGTTTACATACCCTACATTACTCATCTCATATGTATATACTGTACTCTATACCATCTACTGCATCTTGTCTATGCCGTTCGGCCATCGCTCATCCATATATTTATATGTACATATTCTTATTCATTCCTTTACACTTGTGTGTATAAGGTAGTTGTTGTGAAATTGTTAGGTTATATTACATGTTAGATATTACTGCACTGTCGGAACTAGAAGCACAAGCATTTCACTGCACTCGCATTAACACCTGCTAAACATGTGTATGTGACAAATACATTTGATTTGATTTGAACGCTGAGCTGTAGTCAATGAACAGCATTCTCACCTAGGTGTTCCTTTTGTTCAAGTGTGAGGGCGTAGCGGGAGTGTGAGGGCCTGGCGGGAGTGTGAGGGCGTAGCGGGAGTGTGAGGGCGTAGCGGGAGTGTGAGGGCGTAGCGGGAGTGTGAGGGCGTAGCGGGAGTGTGAGGGCCTAGCGGGAGTGTGAGGGCGTAGCGGGAGTGTGAGGGCGTAGCGGGAGTGTGAGGGCGTAGCGGGAGTGTGAGGGCGTAGCGGGAGTGTGAGGGCCTAGCGGGAGTGTGAGGGCCTAGCGGGAGTGTGAGGGCCTAGCGGGAGTGTGAGGGCGTAGCGGGAGTGTGAGGGCGTAGTGGGAGTGTGAGGGCGTAGCGGGAGTGTGAGGGCCTGGCGGGAGTGTGAGGGCCTGGCGGGAGTGTGAGGGCCTGGCGGGAGTGTGAGGGCGTAGCGGGAGTGTGAGGGCCTGGCGGGAGTGTGAGGGCCTAGCGGGAGTGTGAGGGCCTAGCGGGAGTGTGAGGGCATAGCGGGAGTGTGAGGGCCTAGCGGGAGTGTGAGGGCGTAGCGGGAGTGTGAGGGCCTGGCGGGAGTGTGAGGGCGTAGCGGGAGGGTAAGGGCGTAGCGGGATTTCTTTTAAGCGTCTGGATTAGTGTCCCGATCCTTTAAAAACGGCAGCCGTTTAGCTCAGTGCGGACGTTGCCTTTAAATCCATGGTTTCTGGTTGGGATATGTACGTACGTACGTACGTACGGTCACTGTGGGGACGACGACATCGTTGCACTTCTTAATGAAACTGGGTGTGTCGTGTGTCCCCCAGATGTCCTTCAGCGTGTTGAGGCCGGTGGAGATGCTGTTACTAGGCAACAACGCAGTCAGGGACGGGATCACACTTCTGCTGCTGCAGTCTCTCTCTCCCTCTCTCTCGCTCACACACACACTCAGTCACTCCCAGAGCCACAGCTAGCCAGTGCTTTGAGGCAGCCTCTGCAGTGGTAGCAGCAGTAGCAATGCTAAATGCTGCTGTCTGTAGCAGAGTTGCTAGGGAACACTTGGTTTAGGACATCGCCATGGTAGACAACTCCCTTTTTAAACCATTCCACTGGTTCTACTTTACAATCTCCACCCAGCCGTGCACTGGTTAGGAAGAGATACCCTCTCCTTTTCTGTCCTCTCCTCCTTTCAGTTCCTCTCCCCTCTCCTCCCCTCCCCTCTCCTTTCCTCCTCTCCTTTCCTCTCCTCTCTCCCTTCCTCTCGCCTCCCCTATCCTCCTTTCCTCTCCCCACCCCTCTCTCCTCTCCTTTCCTCCTCTCCTTTCCTCTCCTCTCTCCCTTCCTCCCCTCTCCTCCTTTCCTCTCCCCTCCCCTCTCCTCCTTTCCTCTCCCCTCTCCTCCTTTCCTCTCCCCTCTCCTCCTTTCCTCTCCCCACCCCTCTCTCCTCTCCCCACCCCTCTCTCCTCTCCCCACCCCTCTCCTCTCCTCCTTTCCTCTCCCCTCCCCTCTCCTCCTTTCCTCTCCCCACCCCTCTCTCCTCTCCCCACCCCTCTCCTCTCCCCACCCCTCTCCTCTCCTCCTTTCCTCTCCCCTCCCCTCTCCTCCTTTCCTCTCCCCTCCCCTCTCCTCCTTTCCTTTCCCCTCCCCTCTCCTCCTTTCCTCTCCCCTCCCCTCTCCTCCTTTCCTCTCCCCTCCCCTCTCCTCCTTTCCTTTCCCCTCCCCTCTCCTCCTTTCCTCTCCCCTCCCCTCTCCTCCTTTCCTTTCCCCTCCCCTCTCCTCCTTTCCTCTCCCCTCCTTTCCTTTCCCCTCCCCTCTCCTCCTCTCCTCTCCTCCCCACTCAAGTCTCACTGTTGTGACCTGTGTGTTGGATGGTGTAACCTGTGTTTTGATTGAGACGAGGGTAGGAGAACATGTGACCATCTGTGACATATTAATTTAGGGTAACCTAAACCTTGGAAGCTACTTTACTGTTTATACCGAATCCCCCTCTCTCCCCCCCTCTCTCCAGGAGAGCTGCAGGAAGTGCCGTGTCCAGTGGAAGGAGCATGCTGGGAAGTCATGTGATCAGGTCATGGAACGAGATGAGATACGCATGAGGGTGGCCTTGTAAGTGCCTGACCAGAGAGAGAGCGGGTCCTTCCTCTCTCTCTCTCTCTAATGTTGATGTAAACCATGATGGTGACCTTGTAAGTGCCTGACCAGAGAGAGAGGGGGTCCTTCCTCTCTCTCTCTCTCTAATGTTGATGTAAACCATGATGGTGACCTTGTAAGTGCCTGACCAGAGAGAGAGCGGGTCCTTCCTCTCTCTCTCTCTCTAATGTTGATGTAAACCATGATGGTGACCTTGTAAGTGCCTGACCAGAGAGAGAGGGGGTCCTTCCTCTCTCTCTCTCTCTAATGTTGATGTAAACCATGATGGTGACCTTGTAAGTGCCTGACCAGAGAGAGAGAGGGGTCTTTGCCATCTCCCCTTCATATGTTATTATGGTCCATGCAGGTGGCCTTGTAAATGCCTGACCAGAGAGAGAGAAGGGGTCCTTCCTCTCTCTCTCTAATGTTGATGTAAACCATGAGGGTGACCTTGTAAATGCCTGACCAGAGAGAGAGAGAGGGGTCTTTGCTATCTCCCCTTCATATATTATTATGGTCCATGCAGGTGGCCTTGTAAGTGCCTGACCAGAGAGAGGGGTCCTCACCATCTCTCCTTCATACACTATATATACAACAGTATGTGGACACCCCTTTCAAATGAGTAGATTCGGGGAAATTTCCCTGATAAGCCATTTTTTTTTTTCTTCTGCCAAAGTGATGAAAGTATCCGTTCCAAATACTAGGATCTGTTCTGAGTGCATCCTGTCACAATGCCTGTTACTACAGCCCACATTACGCAAGAGACCTACTGTCGTCCTGCAGGGTAGCCTAGTGGTTAGAGTGGAGGGGGGGCAGGTAGCCTAGTGGTTAGAGTGGAGGGGCGGCAGGGTAGCCTAGTGGTTAGAGGGGAGGGGCGGCAGGTAGCCTAGTGGTTAGAGGGGAGGGACGGCAGGTAGCCTAGTGGTTAGAGTGGAGGGGCGGCAGGTAGCCTAGTGGTTAGAGTGGAGGGGAGGCAGGGTAGCCTAGTGGTTAGAGGGGAGGGGCGGCAGGTAGCCTAGTGGTTAGAGGGGAGGGACGGCAGGTAGCCTAGTGGTTAGAGTGGAGGGACGGCAGGTAGCCTAGTGGTTAGAGTGGAGGGGCGGCAGGGTAGCCTAGTGGTTAGAGGGGAGGGGCGGCAGGTAGCCTAGTGGTTAGAGTGGAGGGACGGCAGGTAGCCTAGTGGTTAGAGTGGAGGGGCGGCAGGTAGTCTAGTGGTTAGAGGGGAGGGACGGCAGGTAGCCTAGTGGTTAGAGGGGAGGGACGGCAGGTAGCCTAGTGGTTAGAGTGGAGGGACGGCAGGTAGCCTAGTGGTTAGAGGGGGAGGCAGGTAGCCTAGTGGTTAGAGTGGAGGGGCGGCAGGTAGCCTAGTGGTTAGAGGGGAGGGGGGGCAGGTAGCCTAGTGGTTAGAGTGGAGGGACGGCAGGTAGCCTAGTGGTTAGAGTGTAGGGGCGGCAGGTAGCCTAGTGGTTAGAGGGGAGGGACGGCAGGTAGCCTAGTGGTTAGAGTGGAGGGACGGCAGGTAGCCTAGTGGTTAGAGTGGAGGGGCGGCAGGTAGCCTAGTGGTTAGAGGGGAGAGGCAGGTAGCCTAGTGGTTAGAGGGGAGGGACGGCAGGTAGCCTAGTGGTTAGAGGGGAGGGACGGCAGGTAGCCTAGTGGTTAGAGTGGAGGGACGGCAGGTAGCCTAGTGGTTAGAGTGGAGGGACGGCAGGTAGCCTAGTGGTTAGAGTGGAGGGACGGCAGGTAGCCTAGTGGTTAGAGTGTAGGGGCGGCAGGTAGCCTAGTGGTTAGAGTGGAGGGGCGGCAGGTAGCCTAGTGGTTAGAGGGGAGAGGCAGGTAGCCTAGTGGTTAGAGGGGAGAGGCAGGTAGCCTAGTGGCTAGAGTGGAGGGGCGGCAGGTAGCCTAGTGGCTAGAGTGGAGGGACGGCAGGTAGCCTAGTGGTTAGAGGGGAGGGACAGGTAGCCTAGTGGTTAGAGGGGAGGGACGGCAGGTAGCCTAGTGGTTAGAGTGGAGGGACGGCAGGTAGCCTAGTGGTTAGAGGGGGAGGCAGGTAGCCTAGTGGTTAGAGTGGAGGGGCGGCAGGTAGCCTAGTGGTTAGAGGGGAGGGGGGGCAGGTAGCCTAGTGGTTAGAGTGGAGGGACGGCAGGTAGCCTAGTGGTTAGAGTGTAGGGGCGGCAGGTAGCCTAGTGGTTAGAGGGGAGGGACGGCAGGTAGCCTAGTGGTTAGAGTGGAGGGACGGCAGGTAGCCTAGTGGTTAGAGTGGAGGGGCGGCAGGTAGCCTAGTGGTTAGAGGGGAGAGGCAGGTAGCCTAGTGGTTAGAGGGGAGGGACGGCAGGTAGCCTAGTGGTTAGAGGGGAGGGACGGCAGGTAGCCTAGTGGTTAGAGTGGAGGGACGGCAGGTAGCCTAGTGGTTAGAGTGGAGGGACGGCAGGTAGCCTAGTGGTTAGAGTGGAGGGACGGCAGGTAGCCTAGTGGTTAGAGTGTAGGGGCGGCAGGTAGCCTAGTGGTTAGAGTGGAGGGGCGGCAGGTAGCCTAGTGGTTAGAGGGGAGAGGCAGGTAGCCTAGTGGTTAGAGGGGAGAGGCAGGTAGCCTAGTGGCTAGAGTGGAGGGGCGGCAGGTAGCCTAGTGGCTAGAGTGGAGGGACGGCAGGTAGCCTAGTGGTTAGAGGGGAGGGACAGGTAGCCTAGTGGTTAGAGGGGAGGGACGGCAGGTAGCCTAGTGGTTAGAGTGGAGGGGCGGCAGGTAGCCTAGTGGTTAGAGGGGGAGGCAGGTAGCCTAGTGGTTAGAGTGGAGGGGCGGCAGGTAGCCTAGTGGTTAGAGTGGAGGGGCGGCAGGTAGCCTAGTGGTTAGAGTGGAGGGGAGGCAGGTAGCCAAGTGGTTAGAGGGGAGAGGCAGGTAGCCTAGTGGTTAGAGTGGAGGGGCGGCAGGTAGCCTAGTGGTTAGAGGGGGCGGCAGGTAGCCTAGTGGTTAGAGTGGAGGGACGGCAGGTAGACTAGTGGTTAGAGTGGAGGGACGGCAGGTAGACTAGTGGTTAGAGTGGAGGGGCGGCAGGTAGCCTACTGGTTAGAGTGGAGGGGCGGCAGGTAGCCTACTGGTTAGAGTGGAGGGGAGGCAGGTAGCCTAGTGGTTAGAGTGGAGGGGCGGCAGGTAGCCTAGTGGTTAGAGGGGGAGGCAGGTAGCCTAGTGGTTAGAGGGGAGGGGCGGCAGGTAGCCTAGTGGTTAGAGGGGAGGGACGGCAGGTAGCCTAGTGGTTAGAGTGGAGGGACGGCAGGTAGCCTAGTGGTTAGAGTGGAGGGGGCGGCAGGTAGCCTAGTGGTTAGAGTGGAGGGACGGCAGGTAGCCTAGTGGTTAGAGGGGAGGGACGGCAGGTAGCCTAGTGGTTAGAGTGGAGGGACGGCAGGTAGCCTAGTGGTTAGAGTGGAGGGGGCGGCAGGTAGCCTAGTGGTTAGAGTGGAGGGACGGCAGGTAGCCTAGTGGTTAGAGTGGAGGGACGGCAGGTAGCCTAGTAGTTAGAGTGGAGGGGCTGCAGGTAGCCTAGTGGTTAGAGGGGAGGGACGGCAGGTAGCCTAGTGGTTAGAGTGGAGGGGCGGCAGGTAGCCTAGTGGTTAGAGGGGAGAGGCAGGTAGCCTAGTGGTTAGAGGGGAGGGATGGCAGGTAGCCTAGTGGTTAGAGTGGAGGAGAGGCAGGTAGCCTAGTGGTTAGAGTGGAGGGGCGGCAGGTAGCCTAGTGGTTAGAGGGGGAGGCAGGTAGCCTAGTGGTTAGAGTGGAGGGGCGGCAGGTAGCCTGTGGTTAGAGTGGAGGGGAGGCAGGTAGCCTAGTGGTTAGAGTGGAGGGGAGGCAGGTAGCCTAGTGGTTAGAGTGGAGGGGCGGCAGGTAGCCTAGTGGTTAGAGGGGAGGGACGGCAGGTAGCCTAGTGGTTAGAGGGGAGGGACGGCAGGTAGCCTAGTGGTTAGAGTGGAGGGGCGGCAGGTAGCCTACTGGTTAGAGTGGAGGGGAGGCAGGTAGCCTAGTGGTTAGAGGGGGGGGGGCAGGTAACCTAGTGGTTAGAGGGGGAGGCAGGTAGCCTAGTAGTTAGAGTGGAGGGACGGCAGGTAGCCTAGTGGTTAGAGTGGAGGGGCGGCAGGTAGCCTAGTGGTTAGAGTGGAGGGGAGGCAGGTAGCCAAGTGGTTAGAGGGGAGAGACAGGTAGCCTAGTGGTTAGAGTGGAGGGGCGGCAGGTAGCCTAGTGGTTAGAGGGGGAGGCAGGTAGCCTAGTGGTTAGAGTGGAGGGACGGCAGGTAGACTAGTGGTTAGAGTGGAGGGGCGGCAGGTAGCCTAGTGGTTAGAGTGGAGGGACGGCAGGTAGACTAGTGGTTAGAGTGGAGGGGCGGCAGGTAGCCTACTGGTTAGAGTGGAGGGGCGGCAGGTAGCCTACTGGTTAGAGTGGAGGGGAGGCAGGTAGCCTAGTGGTTAGAGTGGAGGGGCGGCAGGTAGCCTAGTGGTTAGAGGGGGAGGCAGGTAGCCTAGTGGTTAGAGGGGAGGGGCGGCAGGTAGCCTAGTGGTTACAGTGGAGGGACGGCAGGTAGCCTAGTGGTTAGAGGGGAGGGACGGCAGGTAGCCTAGTGGTTAGAGTGGAGGGACGGCAGGTAGCCTAGTGGTTAGAGTGGAGGGACGGCAGGTAGCCTAGTGGTTAGAGTGGTGGGGGCAGGCAGCCTGGTGGTTAGAGGGGAGGGGGCAGGTAGCCTGGTGGTTAGAGTGGAGGGACGGCAGGTAGCCTAGTGGTTAGAGTGGAGGGACGGCAGGTAGCCTAGTAGTTAGAGTGGAGGGGCTGCAGGTAGCCTAGTGGTTAGAGGGGAGGGACGGCAGGTAGCCTAGTGGTTAGAGGGGGAGGCAGGTAGCCTAGTGGTTAGAGTGGAGGGGCGGCAGGTAGCCTAGTGGTTAGAGTGGAGGGACGGCAGGTAGCCTAGTGGTTAGAGTGGTGGGGGCAGGCAGCCTGGTGGTTAGAGGGGAGGGGGCAGGTAGCCTAGTGGTTAGAGTGGAGGGACGGCAGGTAGCCTAGTGGTTAGAGTGGAGGGACGGCAGGTAGCCTAGTAGTTAGAGTGGAGGGGCTGCAGGTAGCCTAGTGGTTAGAGGGGAGGGACGGCAGGTAGCCTAGTGGTTAGAGGGGGAGGCAGGTAGCCTAGTGGTTAGAGTGGAGGGGCGGCAGGTAGCCTAGTGGTTAGAGGGGAGAGGCAGGTAGCCTAGTGGTTAGAGGGGAGGGATGGCAGGTAGCCTAGTGGTTAGAGTGGAGGGATGGCAGGTAGCCTAGTGGTTAGAGTGGAGGGGCGGCAGGTAGCCTAGTGGTTAGAGTGGAGGGGCGGCAGGTAGCCTAGTGGTTAGAGTGGAGGGGCGGCAGGTAGCCTAGTGGTTAGAGTGGAGGGGAGGCAGGTAGCCAAGTGGTTAGAGGGGAGAGGCAGGTAGCCAAGTGGTTAGAGTGGAGGAGAGGCAGGTAGCCTAGTGGTTAGAGTGGAGGGGCGGCAGGTAGCCTAGTGGTTAGAGGGGGAGGCAGGTAGCCTAGTGGTTAGAGTGGAGGGGCGGCAGGTAGCCTGTGGTTAGAGTGGAGGGGAGGCAGGTAGCCTAGTGGTTAGAGTGGAGGGGAGGCAGGTAGCCTAGTGGTTAGAGGGGAGGGACGGCAGGTAGCCTAGTGGTTAGAGGGGGAGGCAGGTAGCCTAGTGGTTAGAGTGGAGGGACGGCAGGTAGACTAGTGGTTAGAGTGGAGGGACGGCAGGTAGCCTAGTGGTTAGAGTGGAGGGACGGCAGGTAGCCTAGTGGTTAGAGTGGAGGGGCGGCAGGTAGCCTAGTGGTTAGAGGGGAGAGGCAGGTAGCCTAGTGGTTAGAGGGGAGGGACGGCAGGTAGCCTAGTGGTTAGAGGGGAGGGACGGCAGGTAGCCTAGTGGTTAGAGTGGAGGGGCGGCAGGTAGCCTAGTGGTTAGAGGGGGAGGCAGGTAGCCTAGTGGTTAGAGTGGAGGGGCGGCAGGTAGCCTAGTGGTTAGAGTGGAGGGGCGGCAGGTAGCCTAGTGGTTAGAGTGGAGGGGCGGCAGGTAGCCTAGTGGTTAGAGTGGAGGGGCGGCAGGTAGCCTAGTGGTTAGAGTGGAGGGGAGGCAGGTAGCCAAGTGGTTAGAGGGGAGAGGCAGGTAGCCTAGTGGTTAGAGTGGAGGGGCGGCAGGTAGCCTAGTGGTTAGAGGGGGAGGCAGGTAGCCTAGTGGTTAGAGTGGAGGGACGGCAGGTAGACTAGTGGTTAGAGTGGAGGGGCGGCAGGTAGCCTAGTGGTTAGAGTGGAGGGACGGCAGGTAGACTAGTGGTTAGAGTGGAGGGGCGGCAGGTAGCCTACTGGTTAGAGTGGAGGGGCGGCAGGTAGCCTACTGGTTAGAGTGGAGGGGAGGCAGGTAGCCTAGTGGTTAGAGTGGAGGGGCGGCAGGTAGCCTAGTGGTTAGAGGGGGAGGCAGGTAGCCTAGTGGTTAGAGGGGAGGGGCGGCAGGTAGCCTAGTGGTTACAGTGGAGGGACGGCAGGTAGCCTAGTGGTTAGAGGGGAGGGGCGGCAGGTAGCCTAGTGGTTAGAGGGGAGGGACGGCAGGTAGCCTAGTGGTTAGAGTGGAGGGACGGCAGGTAGCCTAGTGGTTAGAGTGGAGGGACGGCAGGTAGCCTAGTGGTTAGAGTGGTGGGGGCAGGCAGCCTGGTGGTTAGAGGGGAGGGGGCAGGTAGCCTAGTGGTTAGAGTGGAGGGACGGCAGGTAGCCTAGTGGTTAGAGTGGAGGGACGGCAGGTAGCCTAGTAGTTAGAGTGGAGGGGCTGCAGGTAGCCTAGTGGTTAGAGGGGAGGGACGGCAGGTAGCCTAGTGGTTAGAGTGGAGGGGCGGCAGGTAGCCTAGTGGTTAGAGGGGAGAGGCAGGTAGCCTAGTGGTTAGAGGGGAGGGATGGCAGGTAGCCTAGTGGTTAGAGTGGAGGGGCGGCAGGTAGCCTAGTGGTTAGAGGGGGAGGCAGGTAGCCTAGTGGTTAGAGTGGAGGGGCGGCAGGTAGCCTAGTGGTTAGAGTGGAGGGGCGGCAGGTAGCCTAGTGGTTAGAGTGGAGGGGAGGCAGGTAGCCAAGTGGTTAGAGGGGAGAGGCAGGTAGCCTAGTGGTTAGAGTGGAGGAGAGGCAGGTAGCCTAGTGGTTAGAGTGGAGGGGCGGCAGGTAGCCTAGTGGTTAGAGGGGGAGGCAGGTAGCCTAGTGGTTAGAGTGGAGGGGCGGCAGGTAGCCTGTGGTTAGAGTGGAGGAGAGGCAGGTAGCCTAGTGGTTAGAGTGGAGGGGAGGCAGGTAGCCTAGTGGTTAGAGTGGAGGGGCGGCAGGTAGCCTAGTGGTTAGAGGGGAGGGACGGCAGGTAGCCTAGTGGTTAGAGGGAGGGACGGCAGGTAGCCTAGTGGTTAGAGTGGAGGGACGGCAGGTAGACTAGTGGTTAGAGTGGAGGGGCGGCAGGTAGCCTAGTGGTTAGAGTGGAGGGGCGGCAGGTAGCCTAGTGGTTAGAGGGGGAGGCAGGTAGCCTAGTGGTTAGAGTGGAGGGACGGCAGGTAGACTAGTGGTTAGAGTGGAGGGGCGGCAGGTAGCCTAGTGGTTAGAGTGGAGGGGCGGCAGGTAGCCTACTGGTTAGAGTGGAGGGGAGGCAGGTAGCCTAGTGGTTAGAGGGGGGGGGGCAGGTAACCTAGTGGTTAGAGGGGAGGGACGGCAGGTAGCCTAGTGGTTAGAGGGGAGGGGGGGCAGGTAGCCTAGTGGTTAGAGGGGAGGGGCGGCAGGTAGCCTAGTGGTTAGAGTGGAGGGACGGCAGGTAGCCTAGTGGTTAGAGTGGAGGGACGGCAGGTATCCTAGTGGTTAGAGGGGAGGGACGGCAGGTAGCCTAGTGGTTAGAGTGGAGGGGAGGCAGGTAGCCTAGTGGTTAGAGTGGAGGGGCGGCAGGTAGCCTAGTGGTTAGAGTGGAGGGGCGGCAGGTAGCCTAGTGGTTAGAGTGGAGGGGAGGCAGGTAGCCTAGTGGTTAGAGTGGAGGGGCGGCAGGTAGCCTAGTGGTTAGAGTGGAGGGGCGGCAGGTAGCCTAGTGGTTAGAGTGGAGGGGAGGCAGGTAGCCTAGTGGTTAGAGTGGAGGGGCGGCAGGTAGCCTAGTGGTTAGAGGTTGAGGGGAGGCAGGTAGCCTAGTGGTTAGAGGGGAGGGACGGCAGGTAGCCTAGTGGTTAGAGGGGAGGGACGGCAGGTAGCCTAGTGGTTAGAGGGGAGGGACTGCAGGTAGCCTAGTGGTTAGAGGGGAGGGACGGCAGGTAGCCTAGTGGTTAGAGGGGAGGGACGGCAGGTAGCCTAGTGGTTAGAGGGGAGGGACGGCAGGTAGCCTAGTGGTTAGAGGGGAGGGGCGGCAGGTAGCCTAGTGGTTAGAGGGGAGGGACGGCAGGTAGCCTAGTGGTTAGAGTGGAGAGGCGGCAGGTAGCCTAGTGGTTAGAGTGGAGGGGCGGCAGGTAGCCTAGTGGTTAGAGGGGAGGGGCGGCAGGTAGCCTAGTGGTTAGAGTGGAGGGGCGGCAGGTAGCCTAGTGGTTAGAGGGGGGAGGCAGGTAGCCTAGTGGTTAGAGGGGGGAGGCAGGTAGTCTAGTGGTTAGAGGGTCGAGGCAGGTAGCCTAGTGGTTAGAGTGGAGGGGCGGCAGGTAGCCTAGTGGTTAGAGTGGAGGGGCGGCAGGTAGCCTAGTGGTTAGAGGGGGGAGGCAGGTAGCCTAGTGGTTAGAGGGGGGAGGCAGGTAGCCTAGTGGTTAGAGGGGGGAGGCAGGTAGCCTAGTGGTTAGAGGGGGGAGGCAGGTAGCCTAGTGGTTAGAGGGGGGAGGCAGGTAGCCTAGTGGTTAGAGGGGGGCGGCAGGTAGCCTAGTGGTTAGAGGGGGGAGGCAGGTAGCCTAGTGGTTAGAGGGGGGAGGCAGGTAGCCTAGTGGTTAGAGGGGGGAGGCAGGTAGCCTAGTGGTTAGAGGGGGGAGGCAGGTAGCCTAGTGGTTAGAGGGGGGAGGCAGGTAGCCTAGTGGTTAGAGGGGGGAGGCAGGTAGCCTAGTGGTTAGAGGGGGGAGGCAGGTAGCCTAGTGGTTAGAGGGGGGAGGCAGGTAGCCTAGTGGTTAGAGTGGAGGGACGGCAGGTAGCCTAGTGGTTAGAGTGGAGGGGCGGCAGGTAGCCTAGTGGTTAGAGTGGAGGGGACGGCAGGTAGCCTAGTGGTTAGAGTGGAGGGGCGGCAGGTAGCCTAGTGGTTAGAGTGGAGGGGCGGCAGGTAGCCTAGTGGTTAGAGTGGAGGGGCGGCAGGTAGCCTAGTGGTTAGAGTGGAGGGGCGGCAGGTAGCCTAGTGGTTAGAGTGGAGGGGCGGCAGGTAGTCTAGTGGTTAGAGTGGAGGGGCGGCAGGTAGCCTAGTGGTTAGAGTGGAGGGGCGGCAGGTAGCCTAGTGGTTAGAGGGGGGAGGCAGGTAGCCTTGTGGTTAGAGTGGAGGGGAGGCAGGTAGCCTAGTGGTTAGAGTGGAGGGGCGGCAGGTAGCCTAGTGGTTAGAGTGGAGGGGCGGCAGGTAGCCTAGTGGTTAGAGTGGAGGGGCGGCAGGTAGCCTAGTGGTTAGAGTGGAGGGACGGCAGGTAGTCTAGTGGTTAGAGGGGGGGGGCAGGTAGCCTAGCGGTTGGGGGGGGGGGCAGGTAGCCTAGCGGTTAGAGGGGGGGGCAGGTAGCCTAGTGGTTAGAGGGGGGAGGCAGGTAGCCTAGTGGTTAGAGGGGGGAGGGGCAGGTAGTCTAGCGGTTAGAGTGGAGGGACGGCAGGTAGTCTAGCGGTTAGAGGGGGGAGGCAGGTAGCCTAGTGGTTAGAGGGGGGAGGCAGGTAGCCTAGTGGTTAGAGGTGGGAGGCAGGTAGCCTAGTGGTTAGAGGGGGAGGCAGGTAGCCTAGTGGTTAGAGGAGGGGGGGGGGGGCAGGTAGCCTAGTGGTTAGAGGAGGGGGGGCAGGTAGCCTAGTGGTTAGAGGGGGGAGGGGCAGGTAGTCTAGCGGTTAGAGTGGAGGGACGGCAGGTAGTCTAGCGGTTAGAGTGGAGGGACGGCAGGTAGTCTAGCGGTTAGAGTGGAGGGGGGGCAGGTAGCCTAGTGGTTAGAGTGGAGGGACGGCAGGTAGCCTAGTGGTTAGAGTGGAGGGACGGCAGGTAGCCTAGTGGTTAGAGTGGAGGGGCGGCAGGTAGCCTAGTGGTTAGAGTGGAGGGGCGGCAGGTAGCCTAGTGGTTAGAGTGGAGGGGCGGCAGGTAGCCTAGTGGTTAGAGTGGAGGGGCGGCAGGTAGCCTAGTGGTTAGAGTGGAGGGGCGGCAGGTAGTCTAGTGGTTAGAGTGGAGGGGCGGCAGGTAGCCTAGTGGTTAGAGTGGAGGGGCGGCAGGTAGCCTAGTGGTTAGAGGGGGGAGGCAGGTAGCCTTGTGGTTAGAGTGGAGGGGAGGCAGGTAGCCTAGTGGTTAGAGTGGAGGGGCGGCAGGTAGCCTAGTGGTTAGAGTGGAGGGGCGGCAGGTAGCCTAGTGGTTAGAGTGGAGGGGCGGCAGGTAGCCTAGTGGTTAGAGTGGAGGGACGGCAGGTAGTCTAGTGGTTAGAGGGGGGGGGCAGGTAGCCTAGCGGTTGGGGGGGGGGGCAGGTAGCCTAGCGGTTAGAGGGGGGGGCAGGTAGCCTAGTGGTTAGAGGGGGGAGGCAGGTAGCCTAGTGGTTAGAGGGGGGAGGGGCAGGTAGTCTAGCGGTTAGAGTGGAGGGACGGCAGGTAGTCTAGCGGTTAGAGGGGGGAGGCAGGTAGCCTAGTGGTTAGAGGGGGGAGGCAGGTAGCCTAGTGGTTAGAGGTGGGAGGCAGGTAGCCTAGTGGTTAGAGGGGGAGGCAGGTAGCCTAGTGGTTAGAGGAGGGGGGGGGGGGCAGGTAGCCTAGTGGTTAGAGGAGGGGGGGCAGGTAGCCTAGTGGTTAGAGGGGGGAGGGGCAGGTAGTCTAGCGGTTAGAGTGGAGGGACGGCAGGTAGTCTAGCGGTTAGAGTGGAGGGACGGCAGGTAGTCTAGCGGTTAGAGTGGAGGGGGGGCAGGTAGCCTAGTGGTTAGAGTGGAGGGACGGCAGGTAGCCTAGTGGTTAGAGTGGAGGGACGGCAGGTAGCCTAGTGGTTA
>NC_138293.1:105070000-105085000 GCF_965601325.2 Salmo salar
GCCACGTTAGCCTAACAAAGAGCTAACGCTAGTTAAGAGTTAGCACGCTAGCCAACCAAGGTGTTCTTGGCCAACAGCTAATTATAATATTATAAAATGGCTTTCAGCAGATGATTTTATCCAAAGCGACTTAGTCCTGCGTGCATACATTTTGCGTATGGGTGGTCCCCGGGAATCGAACCCACTCCCCTGCCGTTGCTAGCGCCGTTGCTAGCTACAGAGGACCGGCTAATGTGTGTGTGTCTCTCTACAGCAAGACGACGAGCGCATCATTCAGGAGATTCAGAAAGAGGGGGAGAAAGAACTCAACAAGAAGAACGCAGGTCGGTGTTACTGTCTAATACTGTCCCTCTGGCACTATGGGTAATCTACTAACAGCTATCACCCTGACTAACTGATAGGTCATCTATCACCCTGACTAACTGATAGGTCATCTATCACCCTGACTAACTGATAGGTCATCTATCACCCTGACTAACTGATAGGTCATCTATCACCCTGACTAACTGATAGGTCATCTATCACCCTGGACTAACTGATAGGTCATCTATCACCCTGGACTAACTGATAGGTCATCTATTACCCTGGACTAACTGATAGGTCATCTATCATCTGGACTAACTGATAGGTCATCTATCATCTGGACTAACTGATAGGTCATCTATCACCCTGGACTAACTGATAGGTCATCTATCACCCTGGACTAACTGATAGGTCATCTATCACCCTGGACTAACTGATAGGTCATCTATTACCCTGGACTAACTGATAGGTCATCTATTACCCTGGACTAACTGATAGGTCATCTATTACCCTGACTAACTGATAGGTCATCTATCACCCTGACTAACATCTATCACCCTGACTAACTGATAGGTCATCTATCACCCTGACTAACTGATAGGTCATCTATCACCCTGACTAACTGATAGGTCATCTATCACCCTGACTAACTGATAGGTCATCTATCACCCTGGACTAACTGATAGGTCATCTATCACCCTGGACTAACTGATAGGTCATCTATTACCCTGGACTAACTGATAGGTCATCTATCATCTGGACTAACTGATAGGTCATCTATCATCTGGACTAACTGATAGGTCATCTATCACCCTGGACTAACTGATAGGTCATCTATCACCCTGGACTAACTGATAGGTCATCTATCACCCTGGACTAACTGATAGGTCATCTATTACCCTGGACTAACTGATAGGTCATCTATTACCCTGGACTAACTGATAGGTCATCTATTACCCTGACTAACTGATAGGTCATCTATCACCCTGACTAACATCTATCACCCTGACTAACTGATAGGTCATCTATCACCTGGACTAACTGATAGGTCATCTATCACCCTGGACTAACTGATAGGTCATCTATTACCCTGGACTAACTGATAGGTCATCTATCATCTGGACTGATAGGTCATCTATCATCTGGACTGATAGGTCATCTATCACCCTGGACTAACTGATAGGTCATCTATCACCCTGGACTAACTGATAGGTCATCTATCACCCTGGACTAACTGATAGGTCATCTATCACCCTGACTAACTGATAGGTCATCTATCACCCTGGACTAACTGATAGGTCATCTATCACCCTGGACTAACTGATAGGTCATCTATCATCTGGACTAACTGATAGGTCATCTATCACCCTGGACTAACTGATAGGTCATCTATCATCTGGACTAACTGATAGGTCATCTATCACCCTGGACTAACTGATAGGTCATCTATCACCCTGACTAACTGATAGGTCATCTATCACCCTGGACTAACTGATAGGTCATCTATCACCCTGATAGGTCATCTATCACCCTGATAGGTCATCTATCACCCTGATACGTCATCTATCACCCTGATAGGTCATCTATCACCCTGATAGGTCATCTATCACCCTGGACTAACTGATAGGTCATCTATCACCCTGACTAACTGATAGGTCATCTATCACCCTGGACTAACTGATAGGTCATCTATCACCCTGATAGGTCATCTATCACCCTGATAGGTCATCTATCACCCTGATAGGTCATCTATCACCCTGATAGGTCATCTATCACCCTGATAGGTCATCTATCACCCTGATAGGTCATCTATCACCCTGATAGGTCATCTATCACCCTGATAGGTCATCTATCACCCTGATAGGTCATCTATCACCCTGATAGGTCATCTATCACCCTGATAGGTCATCTATCACCCTGATAGGTCATCTATCACCCTGGACTAACTGATAGGTCATCTATCACCCTGGACTAACTGATAGGTCATCTATCACCCTGACTAACGGATAGGTCATCTATCACCCTGATAGGTCATCTATCACCCTGACTAACTGATAGGTCATCTATCATCCTGGACTAACTGATAGGTCATCTATCATCCTGGACTAACTGATAGGTCATCTATCATCCTGACTAACTCATAGGTCATCTATCATCCTGGACTAACTGATAGGTCATCTATCACCCTGATAGGTCATCTATCACCCTGATAGGTCATCTATCACCCTGGACTAACTGACATTTCTCTCTTCCTCCTCTCTCTCACTGTCTCTCAGAGACTTCAGGGAAGAGGGTCGGCCCGCCCCCGGAACCTGTGGTGGTTGCTAAGCGACCTCGAGCAGCCCTCCCTCCACAGGCGGTGCGAGCGCCCCTATTGGTCCCTCCTCGTGTCATTCTGCCTCATCGCCAGCCCTTGCCCCCCGCCCCCTACGTGCCCCCGCTCCTCCACCTGCCCCCCCTCAACTACCACCCCCCTCTCAACCAGGTCAACAACAACCCAAACAATATAGACATCAACATGCCCATGCACTATGGACCCCCCCCTCGTTACTACAGACACCTATAACCCCCCCCCTCCTCTACTACAGACCCTATAACCCCCCTCCTCTACTACAGACCCCTATAACCCCCCCTCTACTACAGACCCCTATAACCCCCCCTCCTCTACTACAGACCCCCCCTCCTCTACTACAGACCCCTATAACCCCCCCTCCTCTACTACAGACCCCTATAACCCCCCCTCCTCTACTACAGACCCCTATAACCCCCCCTCCTCTACTACAGACCCTATAACCCCCCTCCTCTACTACAGACCCCTATAACCCCCCCTCCTCTACTACAGACCCCTATAACCCCCCCTCCTCTACTACAGACCCCTATAACCCCCCCTCCTCTACTACAGACCCCTATAACCCCCCCTCCTCTACTACAGACCCCTATAACCCCCCCTCCTCTACTACAGACCCTTATAACCCCCCCTCCTCTACTACAGACCCCCCCTCCTCTACTACAGACCCCTATAACCCCCCCTCCTCTACTACAGACCCCTATAACCCCCCTCCTCTACTACAGACCCCCCTCCTCTACTACAGACCCCTATAACCCCCCCTCCTCTACTACAGACCCCTATAACCCCCCCTCCTCTACTACAGACCCCTATAACCTCCCTCCTCTACTACAGACCCCTATAACCCCCCCTCCTCTACTACAGACCCCCCCTCTACTACAGACCCCTATAACCCCCCCTCCTCTACTACAGACCCCTATAACCCTCCTCCTCTACTACAGACCCCTATAACCCTCCTCCTCTACTACAGACCCCTATAACCCCCCCTCCTCTACTACAGACCCCTATAACCCCCCTCCTCTACTACAGACCCCTATAACCCCTCCTCCTCTACTACAGACCCCTATAACCCCTCCTCCTCTACTACAGACCCCTATAACCCCCCCTCCTCTACTACAGACCCCCCCTCCTCTACTACAGACCCCTATAACCCCCCTCCTCTACTACAGACCCCCCTCCTCTACTACAGACCCCTATAACCCCCCTCCTCTACTACAGACCCCTATAAACCCCCCTCCTCTACTACAGACCCCTATAACCCCCCTCCTCTACTACAGACCTCTATAACCCCCCCTCTACTACAGACCCCTATAACCCCCCCTCTACTACAGACCCCTATAACCCCCCTCCTCTACTACAGACCCCTATAACCCCCCTCTACTACAGACCCCTATAACCCCCCCTCCTCTACTACAGACCCCTATAACCCCCCTCCTCTACTACAGACCCCTATAACCCCCCTCCTCTACTACAGACCCCTATCACCCCCCCTCCTCTACTACAGACCCCTATAACCCCCCTCCTCTACTACAGACCCCTATAACCCCCCTCCTCTACTACAGACCCCTATAACCCCCCCCTCTACTACAGACCCCTATAACCCCCCCTCCTCTACTACAGACCCCTATAACCCCCCCTCCTCTACTACAGACCCCTATAATCCCCCCTCCTCTACTACAGACCCCTATAACCCCCCCCTCTACTACAGACCCCTATAACCCCCCATCTCTACTACAGACCCCTATAACCCCCCCTCCTCTACTACAGACCCCTATAACCCCCCCTCCTCTACTACAGACCCCTATAACCCCCCCTCCTCTACTACAGACCCCTATAATCCCCCCTCCTCTACTACAGACCCCTATAACCCCCCCTCCTCTACTACAGACCCCTATAACCCCCCTCCTCTACTACAGACCCCTATAACCCCCCCTCCTCTACTACAGACCCCTATAACCCCCCCTCCTCTACTACAGACCCCTATAACCCCCCTCCTCTACTACAGACCCCTATAACCCCCCCTCCTCTACTACAGACCCCTATAACCCCTCCTCTACTACAGACCCCTATAACCCCCCTCCTCTACTACAGACCCCTATAACCCCCCCTCCTCTACTACAGACCCCTATAACCCCCCTCCTCTACTACAGACCCCCCCTCCTCTACTACAGACCCCCCCTCCTCTACTACAGACCCCCCCCTCCTCTACTACAGACCCCCCCCTCCTCTACTACAGACCCCTATAACCCCCCTCCTCTACTACAGACCCCTATAACCCCCCCTCCTCTACTACAGACCCCTATAACCCCCCCTCCTCTACTACAGACCCCTATAACCCCCCCTCCTCTACTACAGACCCCTATAACCCCCCCTCCTCTACTACAGACCCCTATAACCCCTCCTCCTCTACTACAGACCCCTATAACCCCCCTCCTCTACTACAGACCCCCCCTCCTCTACTACAGACCCCCCCTCCTCTACTACAGACCCCCCCTCCTCTACTACAGACCCCCCCTCCTCTACTACAGACCCCCCCCTCCTCTACTACAGACCCCCCCCTCCTCTACTACAGACCCCTATAACCCCCCCTCCTCTACTACAGACCCCTATAACCCCCCTCCTCTACTACAGACCCCTATAACCCCCCCTCCTCTACTACAGACCCCTATAACCCCCCCTCCTCTACTACAGACCCCTATAACCCCCCCTCCTCTACTACAGACCCCTATAACCCCCCTCCTCTACTACAGACCCCTATAACCCCCCTCCTCTACTACAGACCCCTATAACCCCCCCTCCTCTACTACAGACCCCTATAACCCCCCTCCTCTACTACAGACCCCTATAACCCCCCTCCTCTACTACAGACCCCTATAACCCCCCTCCTCTACTACAGACCCCTATAACCCCCCTCCTCTACTACAGACCCCTATAACCCCCCTCCTCTACTACAGACCCCTATAACCCCCCCTCCTCTACTACAGACCCCTATAACCCCCCCTCCTCTACTACAGACCCCTATAACCCCCCCTCCTCTACTACAGACCCCTATAACCCCCCCTCCTCTACTACAGACCCCTATAACCCCCCCTCCTCTACTACAGACCCCTATAACCCCCCCTCCTCTACTACAGACCCCTATAACCCCCCCTCCTCTACTACAGACCCCTATAACCCCCCCTCCTCTACTACAGACCCCTATAACCCCCCCTCCTCTACTACAGACCCCTATAACCCCCCCTCCTCTACTACAGACCCCTATAACCCCCCCTCCTCTACTACAGACCCCTATAACCCCCCCTCCTCTACTACAGACCCCTATAACCCCCCCTCCTCTACTACAGACCCCTATAACCCCCCTCCTCTACTACAGACCCCTATAACCCCCCCTCCTCTACTACAGACCCCTATAACCCCCCCACCTCTACTACAGACCCCTATAACCCCCCCACCTCTACTACAGACCCCTATAACCCCCCTCCTCTACTACAGACCCCTATAACCCCCCTCCTCTACTACAGACCCCTATAACCCCCCCTCCTCTTCCAGACTGGTACCAGTTAACAGACTGATTTCTAGGTGAGGACCAGGTGACTCCAGACATCAGTGAATAGACTGAGATGTGATCAGAGCAGAGCGAACCCTGCTGGCTGTTGCTTTCTACTCTTTACGTTTGTTTTGTTCAGTTTTTTGAAGGGTTGGTGCTGACCTCTGACCATTGACCTTGCTACTGTTCCAGAGATATTTTTTGATTAAAGGATAACGCTGTTCTGAGTACTGTTTCTGCTCAATAAACATTTAGTTTTCACATTCTGATCCTGCCTGGTGGTTCCACACACACACAGATCTTTATACACTTAGCTTAGCTTAAGGTAGTCTATCGTATCCTAGACCTTTATACACTTAGCTTAGCTTAAGGTAGTCCATCGTATCCTAGACCTTTATACACGCTTAGCTTAGCTTAAGGTAGTCCATTGTATCCTAGACCTTTATACACTTAGCTTAGCTTAAGGTAGTCCATCGTATCCTAGACCTTTATACACTTAGCTTAGCTTAAGGTAGTCCATCGTATCCCATGATGACTTCCACTACTGCTTGTTCGCTGATGACTGTGTAATCCGACGTGAGATGCACACTGTCTGCACCCAGACAGAGCACACCAAGGCCCCCCCGGGGCCTCAGTTCCAGCTGTCCGTACAGCATCTTTCCCTGCGCGAGATCCTCTGGCGATCGTCTGGATAGGTCGAAACCATCTAAGCTGGTGGTGTGGGATGGACGGCCTCAATGCTCCTGCAGTTGATTCTCTGTAGGATCTCTGAGTGTGTTGGGAGAAACAAGGTCCTGCCAGGTCACTTTTCATGTGGAAAGGATTCCAGTTATTTTAAAGTGTTTTCACGTTGCTGATGTAGTTTAGATGCACGTACTGCCTGGTAGACTGCATCATTAGGTTGCTACTGTTTTAAAAACCTTCTTCCTTATGAGAGGATGCTACCAGGCTATTTAAAGGGACAGGATGCTACCAGGCTATTTAAAGTGAGAGGATGCTACCAGGCTATTTAAAGGGACAGGATGCTACCAGGCTATTTAAAGTGACAGGATGCTACCAGGCTATTTAAAGTGGCAGGATGCTACCAGGCTATTTAAAGTGAGAGGATGCTACCAGGCTATTTAAAGGGACAGGATGCTACCAGGCTATTTAAAGTGACAGGATGCTACCAGGCTATTTAAAGCGACAGGATGCTACCAGGCTATTTAAAGTGAGAGGATGCTACCAGGCTATTTAAAGTGAGAGGATGCTACCAGGCTATTTAAAGGGACAGGATGCTACCAGGCTATTTAAAGTGACAGGATGCTACCAGGCTATTTAAAGCGACAGGATGCTACCAGGCTATTTAAAGTGAGAGGATGCTACCAGGCTATTTAAAGCGAGAGGATGCTACCAGGCTATTTAAAGTGACAGGATGCTACCAGGCTATTTAAAGTGACAGGATGCTACCAGGCTATTTAAAGTGAGAGGATGCTACCAGGCTATTTAAAGTGACAGGATGCTACCAGGCTTTTTAAAGCGAGAGGATGCTACCAGGCTATTTAAAGCGACAGGATGCTACCAGGCTATTTAAAGTGACAGGATGCTACCAAGCTATTTAAAGTGACAGGATGCTACCAGGCTTTTTAAAGCGAGAGGATGCTACCAGTCTATTTAAAGCGAGAGGATGCTACCAGGCTATTTAAAGTGACAGGATGCTACCAAGCTATTTAAAGTGACAGGATGCTACCAGGCTTTTTAAAGCGAGAGGATGCTACCAGTCTATTTAAAGTGAGAGGATGCTACCAGGCTATTTAAAGCGAGAGGATGCTACCAGGCTATTTAAAGTGACAGGATTCTACCAAGCTATTTAAAGTGACAGGATGCTACCAAGCTATTTAAAGTGACAGGATGCTACCAAGCTATTTAAAGTGACAGGATGCTACCAAGCTATTTAAAGTGAGAGGATGCTACCAGGCTATTTAAAGCGAGAGGATGCTACCAGGCTATTTAAAGTGACAGGATGCTACCAGGCTATTTAAAGCGAGAGGATGCTACCAGGCTATTTAAAGTGACAGGATGTGGGTGTTTCAGGCGGGAAGGTCTGATGACCGCTGACATAGCACCTCTGTTTGGGATGTTTAAAAGACACGTCCATTTTGCTGTGTGCTCTGCGACCCATAACCCCATGCTGCTGGGGTTATGGGTCGTAAGAGTGCAGTGATCTACGTACAGGGGGACAAGTAACGCGTTCAGATTTGAACTTTTTTGGCAGCTTGGAGCCTCCTAACATCGAAGAGGTTCCGGTCCAATCTGAAGTCCAGAGTCAAACTTCCCTGTTTCCATGTCCTCGTTCAGGACTGTTGTGACACACAGGAAGTAGACATGTCCTCGTTCAGGACTGTTGAGACACACAGGAAGTAGACATGTCCTCGTTCAGGACTGTTGTGATACACACAGGAAGTAGACATGTCCTCGTTCAGGACTGTTGAGACACACAGGGAGTAGACATGTCCTCGTTCAGGACTGTTGAGACACACAGGAAGTAGACATGTCCTCGTTCAGGACTGTTGAGACACACAGGGAGTAGACATGTCCTCGTTCAGGACTGTTGTGATACACACAGGAAGTAGACGTGTCCTCGTTCAGGACTGTTGTGACACACAGGAAGTAGACATGTATCACCCTGGACTAACTGATAGGTCATCTATCACCCTGGACTAACTGATAGGTCATCTATCACCCTGGACTAACTGATAGGTCATCTATCACCCTGGACTAACTGATAGGTCATCTATCACCCTGGACTAACTGATAGGTCATCTATCACCCTGGACTAACTGATAGGTCATCTATCACCCTGACTAACGGATAGGTCATCTATCACCCTGATAGGTCATCTATCACCCTGACTAACTGATAGGTCATCTATCATCCTGGACTAACTGATAGGTCATCTATCATCCTGGACTAACTGATAGGTCATCTATCATCCTGACTAACTCATAGGTCATCTATCATCCTGGACTAACTGATAGGTCATCTATCACCCTGATAGGTCATCTATCACCCTGATAGGTCATCTATCACCCTGGACTAACTGACATTTCTCTCTTCCTCCTCTCTCTCACTGTCTCTCAGAGACTTCAGGGAAGAGGGTCGGCCCGCCCCCGGAACCTGTGGTGGTTGCTAAGCGACCTCGAGCAGCCCTCCCTCCACAGGCGGTGCGAGCGCCCCTATTGGTCCCTCCTCGTGTCATTCTGCCTCATCGCCAGCCCTTGCCCCCCGCCCCCTACGTGCCCCCGCTCCTCCACCTGCCCCCCCTCAACTACCACCCCCCTCTCAACCAGGTCAACAACAACCCAAACAATATAGACATCAACATGCCCATGCACTATGGACCCCCCCCTCGTTACTACAGACACCTATAACCCCCCCCCTCCTCTACTACAGACCCTATAACCCCCCTCCTCTACTACAGACCCCTATAACCCCCCCTCTACTACAGACCCCTATAACCCCCCCTCCTCTACTACAGACCCCCCCTCCTCTACTACAGACCCCTATAACCCCCCCTCCTCTACTACAGACCCCTATAACCCCCCCTCCTCTACTACAGACCCCTATAACCCCCCCTCCTCTACTACAGACCCTATAACCCCCCTCCTCTACTACAGACCCCTATAACCCCCCCTCCTCTACTACAGACCCCTATAACCCCCCCTCCTCTACTACAGACCCCTATAACCCCCCCTCCTCTACTACAGACCCCTATAACCCCCCCTCCTCTACTACAGACCCCTATAACCCCCCCTCCTCTACTACAGACCCCTATAACCCCCCCTCCTCTACTACAGACCCCCCCTCCTCTACTACAGACCCCTATAACCCCCCCTCCTCTACTACAGACCCCTATAACCCCCCTCCTCTACTACAGACCCCCCTCCTCTACTACAGACCCCTATAACCCCCCCTCCTCTACTACAGACCCCTATAACCCCCCCTCCTCTACTACAGACCCCTATAACCTCCCTCCTCTACTACAGACCCCTATAACCCCCCCTCCTCTACTACAGACCCCCCCTCTACTACAGACCCCTATAACCCCCCCTCCTCTACTACAGACCCCTATAACCCTCCTCCTCTACTACAGACCCCTATAACCCTCCTCCTCTACTACAGACCCCTATAACCCCCCCTCCTCTACTACAGACCCCTATAACCCCCCTCCTCTACTACAGACCCCTATAACCCCTCCTCCTCTACTACAGACCCCTATAACCCCTCCTCCTCTACTACAGACCCCTATAACCCCCCCTCCTCTACTACAGACCCCCCCTCCTCTACTACAGACCCCTATAACCCCCCTCCTCTACTACAGACCCCCCTCCTCTACTACAGACCCCTATAACCCCCCTCCTCTACTACAGACCCCTATAAACCCCCCTCCTCTACTACAGACCCCTATAACCCCCCTCCTCTACTACAGACCTCTATAACCCCCCCTCTACTACAGACCCCTATAACCCCCCCTCTACTACAGACCCCTATAACCCCCCTCCTCTACTACAGACCCCTATAACCCCCCTCTACTACAGACCCCTATAACCCCCCCTCCTCTACTACAGACCCCTATAACCCCCCTCCTCTACTACAGACCCCTATAACCCCCCTCCTCTACTACAGACCCCTATCACCCCCCCTCCTCTACTACAGACCCCTATAACCCCCCTCCTCTACTACAGACCCCTATAACCCCCCTCCTCTACTACAGACCCCTATAACCCCCCCCTCTACTACAGACCCCTATAACCCCCCCTCCTCTACTACAGACCCCTATAACCCCCCCTCCTCTACTACAGACCCCTATAATCCCCCCTCCTCTACTACAGACCCCTATAACCCCCCCCTCTACTACAGACCCCTATAACCCCCCATCTCTACTACAGACCCCTATAACCCCCCCTCCTCTACTACAGACCCCTATAACCCCCCCTCCTCTACTACAGACCCCTATAACCCCCCCTCCTCTACTACAGACCCCTATAATCCCCCCTCCTCTACTACAGACCCCTATAACCCCCCCTCCTCTACTACAGACCCCTATAACCCCCCTCCTCTACTACAGACCCCTATAACCCCCCCTCCTCTACTACAGACCCCTATAACCCCCCCTCCTCTACTACAGACCCCTATAACCCCCCTCCTCTACTACAGACCCCTATAACCCCCCCTCCTCTACTACAGACCCCTATAACCCCTCCTCTACTACAGACCCCTATAACCCCCCTCCTCTACTACAGACCCCTATAACCCCCCCTCCTCTACTACAGACCCCTATAACCCCCCTCCTCTACTACAGACCCCCCCTCCTCTACTACAGACCCCCCCTCCTCTACTACAGACCCCCCCCTCCTCTACTACAGACCCCCCCCCTCCTCTACTACAGACCCCTATAACCCCCCTCCTCTACTACAGACCCCTATAACCCCCCCTCCTCTACTACAGACCCCTATAACCCCCCCTCCTCTACTACAGACCCCTATAACCCCCCCTCCTCTACTACAGACCCCTATAACCCCCCCTCCTCTACTACAGACCCCTATAACCCCTCCTCCTCTACTACAGACCCCTATAACCCCCCTCCTCTACTACAGACCCCCCCTCCTCTACTACAGACCCCCCCTCCTCTACTACAGACCCCCCCTCCTCTACTACAGACCCCCCCTCCTCTACTACAGACCCCCCCCTCCTCTACTACAGACCCCCCCCTCCTCTACTACAGACCCCTATAACCCCCCCTCCTCTACTACAGACCCCTATAACCCCCCTCCTCTACTACAGACCCCTATAACCCCCCCTCCTCTACTACAGACCCCTATAACCCCCCCTCCTCTACTACAGACCCCTATAACCCCCCCTCCTCTACTACAGACCCCTATAACCCCCCTCCTCTACTACAGACCCCTATAACCCCCCTCCTCTACTACAGACCCCTATAACCCCCCCTCCTCTACTACAGACCCCTATAACCCCCCTCCTCTACTACAGACCCCTATAACCCCCCTCCTCTACTACAGACCCCTATAACCCCCCTCCTCTACTACAGACCCCTATAACCCCCCTCCTCTACTACAGACCCCTATAACCCCCCCTCCTCTACTACAGACCCCTATAACCCCCCCTCCTCTACTACAGACCCCTATAACCCCCCCTCCTCTACTACAGACCCCTATAACCCCCCCTCCTCTACTACAGACCCCTATAACCCCCCCTCCTCTACTACAGACCCCTATAACCCCCCCTCCTCTACTACAGACCCCTATAACCCCCCCTCCTCTACTACAGACCCCTATAACCCCCCCTCCTCTACTACAGACCCCTATAACCCCCCCTCCTCTACTACAGACCCCTATAACCCCCCCTCCTCTACTACAGACCCCTATAACCCCCCCTCCTCTACTACAGACCCCTATAACCCCCCCTCCTCTACTACAGACCCCTATAACCACCCCCCTCCTCTACTACAGACCCCTATAACCCCCCCTCCTCTACTACAGACCCCTATAACCCCCCCTCCTCTACTACAGACCCCTATAACCCCCCCACCTCTACTACAGACCCCTATAACCCCCCCACCTCTACTACAGACCCCTATAACCCCCCTCCTCTACTACAGACCCCTATAACCCCCCCCTCCTCTTCCAGACTGGTACCAGTTAACAGACTGATTTCTAGGTGAGGACCAGGTGACTCCAGACATCAGTGAATAGACTGAGATGTGATCAGAGCAGAGCGAACCCTGCTGGCTGTTGCTTTCTACTCTTTACGTTTGTTTTGTTCAGTTTTTTGAAGGGTTGGTGCTGACCTCTGACCATTGACCTTGCTACTGTTCCAGAGATATTTTTTGATTAAAGGATAACGCTGTTCTGAGTACTGTTTCTGCTCAATAAACATTTAGTTTTCACATTCTGATCCTGCCTGGTGGTTCCACACACACACAGATCTTTATACACTTAGCTTAGCTTAAGGTAGTCTATCGTATCCTAGACCTTTATACACTTAGCTTAGCTTAAGGTAGTCCATCGTATCCTAGACCTTTATACACGCTTAGCTTAGCTTAAGGTAGTCCATTGTATCCTAGACCTTTATACACTTAGCTTAGCTTAAGGTAGTCCATCGTATCCTAGACCTTTATACACTTAGCTTAGCTTAAGGTAGTCCATCGTATCCCATGATGACTTCCACTACTGCTTGTTCGCTGATGACTGTGTAATCCGACGTGAGATGCACACTGTCTGCACCCAGACAGAGCACACCAAGGCCCCCCCCGGGGCCTCAGTTCCAGCTGTCCGTACAGCATCTTTCCCTGCGCGAGATCCTCTGGCGATCGTCTGGATAGGTCGAAACCATCTAAGCTGGTGGTGTGGGATGGACGGCCTCAATGCTCCTGCAGTTGATTCTCTGTAGGATCTCTGAGTGTGTTGGGAGAAACAAGGTCCTGCCAGGTCACTTTTCATGTGGAAAGGATTCCAGTTATTTTAAAGTGTTTTCACGTTGCTGATGTAGTTTAGATGCACGTACTGCCTGGTAGACTGCATCATTAGGTTGCTACTGTTTTAAAAACCTTCTTCCTTATGAGAGGATGCTACCAGGCTATTTAAAGGGACAGGATGCTACCAGGCTATTTAAAGTGAGAGGATGCTACCAGGCTATTTAAAGGGACAGGATGCTACCAGGCTATTTAAAGTGACAGGATGCTACCAGGGTATTTAAAGTGAGAGGATGCTACCAGGCTATTTAAAGTGAGAGGATGCTACCAGGCTATTTAAAGTGACAGGATGCTACCAGGCTATTTAAAGTGACAGGATGCTACCAGGCTATTTAAAGTGACAGGATGCTACCAGGCTGTTTAAAGTGACAGGATGCTACCAGGCTATTTAAAGTGGCAGGATGCTACCAGGCTATTTAAAGCGACAGGATGCTACCAGGCTATTTAAAGGGACAGGATGCTACCAGGCTATTTAAAGGGACAGGATGCTACCAGGCTATTTAAAGTGAGAGGATGCTACCAGGCTATTTAAAGTGACAGGATGCTACCAGGCTATTTAAAGGGACAGGATGCTACCAGGCTATTTAAAGTGACAGGATGCTACCAGGCTATTTAAAGTGGCAGGATGCTACCAGGCTATTTAAAGTGAGAGGATGCTACCAGGCTATTTAAAGGGACAGGATGCTACCAGGCTATTTAAAGTGACAGGATGCTACCAGGCTATTTAAAGCGACAGGATGCTACCAGGCTATTTAAAGTGAGAGGATGCTACCAGGCTATTTAAAGTGAGAGGATGCTACCAGGCTATTTAAAGGGACAGGATGCTACCAGGCTATTTAAAGTGACAGGATGCTACCAGGCTATTTAAAGCGACAGGATGCTACCAGGCTATTTAAAGTGAGAGGATGCTACCAGGCTATTTAAAGCGAGAGGATGCTACCAGGCTATTTAAAGTGACAGGATGCTACCAGGCTATTTAAAGTGACAGGATGCTACCAGGCTATTTAAAGTGAGAGGATGCTACCAGGCTATTTAAAGTGACAGGATGCTACCAGGCTTTTTAAAGCGAGAGGATGCTACCAGGCTATTTAAAGCGACAGGATGCTACCAGGCTATTTAAAGTGACAGGATGCTACCAAGCTATTTAAAGTGACAGGATGCTACCAGGCTTTTTAAAGCGAGAGGATGCTACCAGTCTATTTAAAGCGAGAGGATGCTACCAGGCTATTTAAAGTGACAGGATGCTACCAAGCTATTTAAAGTGACAGGATG